>NW_026712309.1:869692-1469692 GCF_030504385.1 Musca domestica | reverse complement strand
CCCATGCTAGAACATATGAAAGTTTGGTGTGTCCGATCGTAACACTAAGCGTAATTTTTTCAATTTTGAGTTGGAAGTAGAACCAGAACCACATTAGTAGGACAAGTGCCACAAGATATATGCTATCCGAAATAACTGATTGTTACTTGACCACATTTAAACTGGTTACAAATTAACTCTTGGATGGTACTGTACTGCACCTTTCACAAGCTTCAGCTCTGGAGTCGGACGCATTCACTCTGTGCCTGCGTTACTCATTACTTGGTCATGAGGAATTAAGTTATTTTGCTTTGTATTGTTCAACCCACTGGAGGGAAATGTGTTTAGATTTTCATATTAATAGGTTATCCTGCCCATGCATCTCCCAAGTTGTTGGTGGGTTGTAAAGCCTATCTCTTGTGGAGGCCCTTAAACGACTTTATAAGCGATTTTAGTTGTGTTCGTATTTAATTAAAGTTCAATTTAACAACAAACCTAAATATTAAGCACCTCAAGATTCATGTCTTAATTAGACCTGAATGGACTTGAACTTATCTGCACTCGAGATAAGAGATGTTTGCACAAGTAAATTAGAGATACGAAAACAAAAACAAAAATCCAACAAGGACAAGAGCTGCATAACCGAAAAAATTCCATAAAAACTAATGCAACGAGGCATTTAATATGTTTGGCAATACTGCAGTGAAGTGTTTGCTTAATAGTATCCTTATTCCAGGCGAGTATGTGCAAGGACAAGTGTTCCGAGGAGTATAACATTGTTTTACAGGAATGTCAGTACAAAAACAAAATAAAAGGAAAAACAATTCAGGAATAAAATAAAGACAAAGCAGAACAACACTTGAAGAAAATAAACTTAATGTTTAACAAGAACTGAGAGAGATAGGGAGGGAGAGAGAGCAAAGAAAACTACAATCGAACCAGGAAAAAGTGCCTTGGAAATAAAAACAAATGGTTAGTTGTGCAGCCCAAGAACTTGCCGAAACATTAAAACATGGAATAATATTTGGTGTTGCATAGCCTCAAAAAAGACGATGAAGCCACACACACACTCATGTGAGTTTATACTTATGTATATCTCTTCAATATTACAATCTATGATGGCGCATTTGGTTTGGCATTAGAGGTAATGTTTAGAAGGTGCAGACGGCGGAGGGGACTTGAGGTTCAAACAAAAAGCGGAAGTTTGCCGCATGCAGTCAAACACATGAAGAAAATAAACAAAACATAAAGAGGAACTTTATTTTCCAGTTCTGCTGCAGCAGCAGCAGAGTTCGTTCAGGGCACAGCCAACAGGAACTACGTCAATAGTTTTTATGTATGGAGGTCCTGCTGAATGACTGCTCTTCCCTGCCTCCCCTCCTGTCAGTATGCATGTAAGGATATTAAAAATGCGATCTGTTTTTCATATAAATGCAATTGTCTGCCAATGTGTGTGTGAATGTGTCTGTGTGTAAGTTTGTATACTTCTGTGATTCCTTCCTACTTTATCCTGTAAAAGTGTCTATATTTGCTTGTTTTTATATTAGAGTTTTCAAACAGAGTTTTGGCCAAAGAATGCCTGAGGCAGTTGGTGTTTTAAGTTTCGTGTGTTCTTTTTTTTCGTTTCCACTGCTGGGTCCCTCTGAAGTTCATCCTCTAATTTTTCTTCATCAAATTTGTTTTTGATTTCTTTCGGTTTTTTTCTCTCTCTCACTCTCTGTTGCCAGTACTTTTCAAACATTTTATTTTTGTTAGATTCCCTTCCTTCTGTTGTAGATTTTATTTGTTACAGAATATTGGCTGTTTGTGGGGCGTAACTAAGTTTGAGTGCGAGTGTGAGTGTGTGTGTGTGTGTGCCAACAACAATAGTTACTTTAGTCCTAAATATGCCAGGATGCTTTCAGCTGGCTTTTGTAAATTTCAAATTAACTTTGTTGCAGCATTTCTTAAGGCTTTCTTTTTGTCAAGAATCAAAATGGAGAAGGCAAAAAAAAAAATCCAAATTAACTTTTGATGAAGCAATGAGGCCCTAGACGTGTTTCCTCATTCTAATGAAGAACTGCAGTCTGCAGTCGGGGCAAGTCGAGCAGATATTAAGTTTAAAATTGTTGTTTCTTTACAAAATCTTTGTTTAATTTTACAAAAATCTTTTTTCAATGGTTTTCCAAACTAAAAGTGGAGTTTTTGAAATACGTGTCTTTTACCTGATCGTCTTCATTCGAAAGTAATGTAAATATTGGAAAAATTTAAGTTTTTTGTTGGAAAATTGATTTATGTGAGGTGTTGGGAAATTTTACTCTTTGCTTAATTTTCGATTTGAAGGACTACTGAAGTTTTGTTACGAAAACTTACCTTGATGCACCATAAAATCTGAAAGTGAAACAAATAGGGAGAATTATTTTAAGTTTGTCGAGAATACAAAAAGAAGGGGGAGGTATGCAACTTAGGGACAAGAAAAGTAGTATTAAACCTTAAAGACTTTCAATATTTGGAGAATCTATAAATTGAAATCTTACCACTGAGTTTTTGTTCTGCAATTTGTAAAGTTAGCTTCGTATAATATTTTGAACTAAAAAATTCAAAGCTCTACTGACTGAGCCACCCAGGCCCCATGATATTTTGTAAATGAAGAAGTAAATATAAATATTTTTTTTTGAAAAATACCGCCCAATGTCTATGTGTTACATGAACGCAAGTTCATCGGGGTAAAAGGATATCGGTCTGAGTAGCTAGAGTATTTCAACGGTGCCGAGTCGATGACTGAACATCTGAAAATGTCACTGAGCTTTGTTGGAAATATGAGGAAATTAAAATCGTAAACAAATTCGAAGATATCGAAGAGCCTTAGGTCAAAGCCTATATTTGATTCATCCTAAAGAATCTGAGCTAGTGTAGGATCATGGAATTAACACAACAGTTCAAACGGAAAGACCTCAGACACTTTTTGAGAGAGATCATTTCGTTAAGTTATGTTGGGCTCCTGATCCTGGTGTTATCATAGGTACCAAAGTCTTTGTTCCTCAATTTTCAGAAAAAAACGTCTGAAGCTGCAATCTTTAAATTTCGCATGTCATTGATGTAGAAGTGAGCCTTTAGATATGGTGGTTGGAATTTCCTTCTAAAACGGTACCATTAAAAGTGTGTGTGAGGCTAAGTCTGTATTTTTAGAATTTTTGCCAAAGTTGTTGATCAGCCGCACAATAACTCTCGAAGGGAGTATCTGATTTGATCTAAACTTGGTACATCGTAATATTTTTGTCAAACTTAGATCGAGTTCCGAGATGGGCAGTATCGGTCCACTCCATTTGGTACCTCCCCCACAAAGGGTCGATTTAAAAAAAAAAAGAGAAGGGATAATCCTACTATTTGCATCAGAGCTAGGTCAGGTGCGTACCCCCACAACGGTCTGCTGTGTAGATGGAATATATCGGTCCACTCCGTCTGGTACCTCCCCCACAAAGGTTTAAAATTTTAAATACCTATGAAGCAAATAAAACGCGAATTTAACATCCGATTCCATTTAGACTTGATATATCTCAATATTTCTGTCAACACAAGATCTTTTATAAAGGTGGTGCCGCCCCCACAATGGGTCAAAATTGTGTATAATTATAACTCTTATAAAATTCTATAAACTCTATAAAATTTTACACATCCCATTTTTCCTACTAACGCAAAACCTGGTGTGAGGATGGAATATATCGGTCTACTTCTTCTGGTACTTCCCCCACAAAGTGTCAAAATTTTTAATAATTATAACTCTTATAAAATGTGATATTGTCTTCAATTTGCACACATCACAAAATTTTTATAAACCCAAGGTCTGGTGTGAAGAAGGAATATATCGTACCAAATGATACCCTCTATATCGATTGATACGGCCAAAACGTGTCCCATCAAAACAATTTTAGACCTTAATTAAAAAAAAAAAATTGGACCAAATCCGATTCAGGACATTTTGATCTAGGTTTGTCCGTCCGTCTGTCTGTCTGGCTAGTCCTCACGATAACCCTTGAAGGGAGTATCGGAATTGGTCGAAACCTGACACATCGTAATACCATCGTGAAACTCAGATCGAGTTCAGAGATGGGCTCTTTTGGACAACTTCTTCTTGTACCTTCTCACAAAAGGTAAATAATTTAGCGTATAGAAGAAAAAAGGATCATCCAATTTCGTGCGAACTTTAGAAATCCAAATTTTTGCATTGGTGCTATGTCTGATGGGAAAATGGACGATATCGACCCACTTCATCGTGTACCTCCCACACAAAGTGTCAAATTTTATAAAATAAAAATATGGTATGGTATGATTGTCTTCAACTATCGCACATATCAATATTTTTACCTACGCAATATCTGGTATGAAGAGCAGATAGAGCGGTCCACTTACTTTGATACCTCCCCCTATATATGTCTATATAGGTCCACGATATCGGATAGCCCCCATACAGCGGTACACCCGATATTCGCTATTTTGATGATTTTAGAGAAATAATTCACCGGAATTGTTTCAAATTTGGTATTAAAAGTTCGTAATGGGTACTACAACCTATGATGCATCGTGTATGTAGGCCCACGTCTTCCTATAGCCCCATATAACAATACCTCCCAATATTCGGTATTTTGGTAATTGTAGGGGCTTATTCATCGGAATTGTTACAAATTTCGTATTTAATGTTCGAAATGGGAACTGCAACCTATGATGGAAAATTTCCCATCTAGGTCCACGCCTTCATTTAGCCAACAACGACGCCTCCCTTTATTCGGTATTTTGATGATATTGCCATTTTTTCGCAAAATAGTTTTAAAGTTTGTAATGGGTACTACAGGCTTTGACAAAACATTGCTTATGCAGAACCACGTCTTGGTAAAGCCCCTTCGATATTTTCGAAGAATTTTTTTTTAATTTTTCAAGTTTTATCCAAATGCTGGAGGGTATTTAAATTTTGGCATGCCCGATCTTAGCTGCTTTTTTATTTCGTACATGTTTAATTTAGATTCTATTCGGAAGTTACAAGAATGAGTGGATGAATATTGTTCACAAGGGTGTCCCAACTAGAACACAAACGAGAAATAGGAAATCGGCATCGTGAAATGATAATCAGTTTTTCTTGCCTAGAATTGAAGAAATGAATGTGGAGGGCATGTGGTTTCAACAGAGCGACGTAACTGTCATACAGCCAGAGAAACGATTCAATTGCTACATTATTCTTTTCCCGAACGTGTTATTTCGCAAGACTAGAATTGGACGCCAAGATCGTGCGATTTAACACCTTTAGATTTTTCTCTTTGGGGTTCTTTGAAGTCGATGATTTACGCGATACCTTTATAAGAATATGTAAACTTTTGACAGAATTCGAGATTCCTGACTACATTCAAATGAAGTCCCGCCTTATTAAGCAAGTTATGGTTTGTCAGTGAATACAAATTTTCTCTGCACACAGTAGGAAGCACTGGTACTATTGATTTAACCAGATCGCCTTGACAACTTGTCGAGCAGTTTTTATTATTTCAAGTAGTTCTAATTATATAATCCTGTAAGTGGAATCTTCAATTTGCGTTTTTAAACACAATAACCCCAGGGCAATACGGCTTGAAATAGTTTGAATATTCCAATATTTTAAATAGAAACCCAATTTACAATGAAGTTTGAGTTTTCCAATTTTCTCCATATATAAATCACATCTTACTGAAATATGTTTCAATGTGTAGGTCACCCTCATCGTTGAATTCAAATTTCATGAGCGACTTTTAAAGAGGTACAATAAATTAAGCTTCTGATAGGCTACTAAATTTAGGCTCTAACTTTTTATGTTTGCCAAACCAAAAGTAACTCTACCCCACCATTTTATAAACGTTATATTTCCACAAAAATAAATAAGAAATTAATTTAAATTAGGCACTCCACTTCTTTAACCATACATGCCTACCAACATTACTTCTACTCTTAAATAGATCCTCTAAATTATTACCAAGACTTCTTTTACTCCAACACAAAAACATTTGAAACCCCTTCCTTCTCGACATCCTAGTAAATTAATTTATTCGAAACAATTATGAAACGGCACACTCACAACCATTTCTTTGTCGTTGACAAACAATGTAAATGAGACGATTTCAATTTAAATGTTTACTAAGTCAAATAATTGAATATTTTATGAAAATAAACTTTTGTGAAATATTTTTTTCTGACAAAAAAATTAACAGCAATACAAAACTCCGACGACACAACTCACGCTGAGCTGAGCAGAACAGAAATCATGATAACAGAGCAATATTAAGATGCCAACGACACCGATGCTGGATACCATCTCCTATGACTTACTAGAAAGGGTAATGTGGAGGGAAACAGAGAAATGAAACCCAGAATTTTATCCTTTTGGTAAGAAGTAAAGTTTACATAAATATTTATATAACTAAAAAGTATAACTTCAGAATCCCATCTCATGTTGTCTTGAGAAATGTGATTGTGTGTGTGTGTTACAGTTAAAAACAAGTGAGTGATTTTGACTGCTAGGGTGTGAATGGCTTATAGGCAACCAAACACACTCACACAAAATGTAGTTATGTGTGTGCATATCCTAGTGGCAATTCTTTTTTAGACCTTGTGCTCCTCCGCATATGAGTGTCAACGTTACCCGGCCTTCTCGGTACAGTTTTTTTTGCCTTTTTTAATTAAGCATTCTTAACGCTTGTTCGCCTACGCAAATACTTGCGCTCGAACAAATCTTTAGCAAACAGCATTATTTGCATAAACTTTTTCTGTGCTCAACAGAGTTCAGAGATTTCAGATTTTCACACGCACATCCTTGTTCACATTCACACCAAAAAAAACACAAAAACTGCATATCCTTAGAGCAATCCATGGGTTCCATGGTCGGAAAAAGGCTAAAGGACTCAAAACAAAGATTTACGCCTTCATTCATTCAAGATGCATCTTAAGCCAGAACAAAGCGCAAAAACGAAACTAAGAAGACAAGCGAGCATAGATGCAAAAAGAGAAAAAAATCCGTAGAAGTAAAAATTATGTTCGGTGTGTTCACAAGAAATTGCCCAGATCTATGAAATGCTGTGAACACATGTAGAATTACATGTCGTACAACACCCACAAAATGCAACACTCACATTGTTGCCGACGACAACACCAATCTACACCATGATGCGGCCATACGGATAACAAAGCAGGAGAAGCAGAAAAAGAAGAAAACACCAACAACCCGACAAAAAAGCCCCGACAATGCTGAATAACACTTCATGTTACCCTTTTTTCACCCTAGCCCAATAATAACATTGTTGTCCCTTGGGGGGAAAATGCTTTAAAATTTTCCTCAACAATGAAATCTTTGGGAAAAGGATAGCGAGGAAGGCATATTAGGATATGATGAACGTTTAAGGGTCAAAGGAAATTTAAAAATTCTAATAAAATTCCATTTGCTGGATATTATTAATATATTATTTTTTAAGAAATTTGAATATATCTCTATTTTACTCAAATAGTCCTGTAACTCAAAAAAAAACCTATTTTTAGTTATCAATGCAAAATTGTAGTTCATATTCTATCCCTTTTTTTGAAAAATTTTACGTTAGAGTCTCAAAAATCCTGTCCTGAGCGAAAATTTACTTATGATGTAACAAAGCTTAACCGAACCTATGTTAAAAGCCAAAATTATTTTTTTGAAAGCTATAAAAGACTGTTGGCGACAAAATTTTGCTGGTTATAATCTACTGGACCACATTTTTGGATATATGAAGTTAGTCGATGCCTGCGTAGGGCAAAAGAAAAAAATAAATAATAATATTAAATAAATAAAATGACACAGCTGTTTTTTCATATTTCTCATCATAACTTTACCAAGGGCAATGCAGGGAAAGCTCTAGTTTAGCTAGACAGAAAATTCTGCTGAAAGATCATGAAAAGCATTTTGGTATGCATAGAAGAAAGGTCGGATGTTTCGACAAATCTCTGAATTACCCTCCTTCATAACATATTGGTACATTAAATTTGTCATTCTGTTTGCAACACCTCGAAATATTCGTCAGCGACATAGTAGTTATAGATTCTTGATCAGCAAATAAATCTACATCGATTGAGCTATCTTCGCCCGTTCGCCTGTATTCTTTGCGCCAAAAAATTGAAAAATATTTCGACAGAACCCCCATATATTGGTTCGTTCTTTTTGAGGGTTTTTGGACGCATTTTCAAATAATTCAGATATAATTTTAATACCCTCCACCTTGGAAAGGAGGGTATATTAACTTTGTCATTCCGTTTGTAACATCCTTAAATATTCGTCGTAGACCCCATAAAGTATGTATATTCATAATCAGCATAAAATTCTAAGTCGATTTAACGATGTCCGTCTGTCCGTCTGTCTGTCTGTCTGTCCGTCTGTCTGTTGAAATCACGATACAGCCCACATTATTTGACGTAGAGCGCCAAAATTTAGCAGAGCAATGGGTATTGTGTCTAGGATGGTTGGTATTGAAAATAAGATATATCGGTCCACGTTCTGGTATAGTCCCCATTTAACGGTACCTCCCGATATTCGGTATTTTGATGATTTATGCCACATTATTTAACGGATTTGTCTGAAAATTGGTATTTGTAGGTCATTACGGGTCCCTGTATGTGTGGCAAAACATAGCATGTATAGGTCCACGTTTTGGTATAGCCTTCATATAATGGTACCTCCCGATATTCGATACTTTGATTATTTTTGCCACAGTTTTTAACGGATTTGTCTAAAAATTGGTATTTGTTGGTCATAATGAGTTCCAGCTCCGGTGGCGAAACATTGCATGTATGGGTCCATGATTTGGTATAGCCCCCATATAACGGTACCTTCCGATATTCGGTATTTTGATGGTTTTTGACTGTTTTTTCACGAATTTCACTGAAAATTTGGTAGTTGTAGATCATAATGGGTCCCAGTTCGTGTGGCGAGTCATTGTAATTATAGGTCCACGTTTTGGTATAGCCCCCATATAACGGTACCTCCCGATATTCGGTAATTTGATGATTTTTGCCCCTTTTTTCACGTATTTGTCTGAAAATTGGTATTTGTAGGTCATAATGGGTTCTAGCTCCGTTGGCGGAACCTTGCATGTGTAGGTCCACGATTTGGTAGAGCCCACATATAACGGTACCTCCCGATATTCGGCATTTTAATGGTTTTTGCCTCATTTCTTCTAATGTTTCCTTTACCCTAAGGTGGAGGGTATTAAAAGTTTGGCCCGGCCGAACTTAATGTTTTTTTACTTGTTCATTCTAAAGAGATATAAATATTCGGAAAAGTGTCCATTATTTGGTATATATTGGGTATACCGTAATTCCAAGGATTCAGATGCAAAATTTTCAATGGTTTTGGTGAAAATTTAGCAATTTGGAGTAACATACACTTGGAGGCTTTATACACTATGTATATAATTACTTAGAGCAACCATTGCCGTTTCTTAGGCCCATTTTGAAGAACCTCTGGAAAGCGGGCTGAGGTATATATGCCAGAAAATGACACCCACCAGTCTTCATCTTAGGATGGGAGAGACTAGAGATTTTGAAGTTGTATTTTGCCCTGACAAGAATGCAAAGATCTGTTGTGGTATGGTTAACTTTTAACCCTTTCAGTGTCAACGAAAATTTTTGTTGAGATAAAAATTTGAAATTTCGTACTTAAGTTCATTTGATAGCCCATAATTTAGAAAAAATATTAATTTTGAATTTGTCTGTCACTCAGGTTCGATACCAAATGTCGAATATATTCGACATCGGCATTCAGAGACCTCTATTGCTCTTGCTTTTCACTTTGTATAATAATATTATTTATCATGCATAGTATGCATTTTAATTTTTATAAAATGTTATAAAACATTTTACAGAAATTAAATCAAAAACATTATTCATTTTTTAAAGAACTAAGACGAATTAGTGGTTTTGATGTAAATTAAACAGATTAATCACTTTTTTAAGAAAAAAAAATATATTTGTGATTTTATTTTTTTATGACAAAGCACTTACAGAACTCCACCATAACAACCTATTTTTGGCAAAATATTTGAAAGACAACTTTCCCTTGCTATTTGAATAAATAGTTGTATAATGGTCTGCATTCGAAAAGAGCTGAACGGTTATATAAATTTACTGAAATATGAGAACAGCGTCCCAATTCCAAATATGTTTGTGTTTTCAGAACCTGGCACAAAAGGAATGCCTTTAGATCTTCTGGCTTTCGAACTGCAAGTTTTTTACATTTGAGCGTATACGTATGGCGATTTTCATCAACACTTTCTTCTAAGATTGCTTCCTTAGACAAAATGTCCTGTGCTCACACTTGTGACACGTCAAAACAAACATTGTCATCATCTTCGATTACATCCTCAACATACGAATGTTCTTCAAGTATCTTCATGATATCATCGTCTTTTAATGATCCAATTTTCTGGGGAAAATGAAGAAAAAAATACTTGAGTTTGCCAGTACATGCGTATTTACTGTAAAAAATAAACCACCTTTGGAGGCCAATGTCGATTATATTCGACAACCCAAAAATGTTTCCAAAAGGCAATTTTTTCGATATTTTCCGATTACAGCAAATCTGACTTTTGGTTCAGAAATATATTGTTTTCACAAATCCCATACTAATTTACGAAAATGCGCTCAGAAATGCGAAAACTAAACTTACAGAGTAGAACAGCAATATTTTTAAATAGCACACGTGTCTGTCATTGAAAAGAACAAAACACATCAAAAACAACGGTACATGCGAAGATCAAAAAATTGCAAATAAAGAGAGTACTTTAAAATGTCAAATATATTTGACAAAAACACCGAAAGGGTTAATACCCTTCACTCGAACTTCTAGTACATTCCCCTATGAGGAAAAAAATCTTTAAACATAGAATTGTCGGAATTGGATATTGGGTCAACCTTGTGAAGTTGGTCAGTAAAAAGTCTTAAATACCGGTATTCTGCTGAAGTGGTTGTTAAAGTGCCAAATACCAAATTAAAATATATCTGCTAAATATGTGGCTAAAATCGCATAAATACCAAACATACGGTGGTATCGCCTGATGAGTAATAAAATAAATATTGAGCCTATTTCGGAAATCATCTGTCACAAAAGAGAAAACATTACAAACTCTACATACCGAATTTCAAAGGATTCCCCTTACAAATGTGGTTGAAATCATCAGAATATCAAATATAGGGAAGTACAGAAACAGGGGATGGTCTACAGCAAAAATGCGAAAATATATAGGTTATGATCTGCCACAGGAGGGAGGACCAACAACGAACCCCAAGAAAATTTTATAAGAATTATAATTATTCGTAATTTTGACACTTTGTAGGGGAGGTACTTGATGGAGTGGGATGCACAAAATTAAGTGATTCTTTCTTTTTCTACGAGGAAAATTAATGTCTTTGAAAATTTTGTCCTTTTGTGGGGTAGGTACCAGATGGAATGGACCCATTTTTTCCATCTCCGAACTCAATCTAAGTTTGACCATAATATGACGATGCATCAAGTTTGGACCGAATCGGATACTCCCTTTGCGAATTATCGCCATCGCTAAATCGACTCCAAATGTCCTGAAACGGATTTGGTCCAAAGAGACCTAGGGTCTTAAACCATTACTTCGATGAGACACGTTTTTGCCGTATCAAATGATATATACCCTCTCTTACCATATCTAGCCATAACTAGCCACATGGATGAGGGCATAAAAACTGAGGTCGATATTTAGCTCTTTCTGTCGAAATTTTGTGTTTAATTTAGGTGAAAGGTAAATTGACTTTTTCATACGTAATTTGACAATTTTTTTCCTTATTGAAGTCTTCTGTCAATAAAACAACACTGTGAAATACCTTCTTTCTATAGAAGGCCCGAAAAATTTCCTATATCATACAAAAATATGTCCGATATCAATAAAGTCATTCTTTCCACCGTTCACCTCATTGGGGTCTTATAAGAGAAAACAAATAAAAAAGAATTTTAATGTTGTTTCTCTCCTCCAAAAGTCCATAGTTTCATATAAAAAGCCTAAAGAAGATCCATAATAGAGTACCATTGAAAAATCGCTTAGCTCAAATGTGTTTCCCAAAGGCCGTCCCTATAGAAAACAATTGTATGGAGGATTTCCAAAATCCTGTGTTTGACAAGGCATAATTTAAAGTGCTCTGAAAGCACTGTTGTGTTGAAATTTTGTGAGGGCTTAACTCAAATGTACGATCACTTCTGAGTTTCCTCCATTTTTATACCCTCCACCTTGGAAAGGATTGTATATTAACTTTGTCATTCCGTTTGTAACATCCTTAAATATTCGCGGTAGACCCCATAAAGTATATATATTCATAATCAGCACACAATTGTAAGACGATTTAACAATGTCCGTCTGTCTGTCTGTTGAAATCACGATACAGCCCACATTATTTGTATACGTATACGTAGAGCGTCAAAATTTGTATTGTGTTTAGGATGGTTGGTATTGAAAATGAGATATAACGGTCCATGTTTTGGTATAGTCCCCATATAACGGTACCTCTCGATATTCGATATTTTGATGATTTATGCCACATTTTTCACTGATTTGTCTAAAAATTGGTATTTGTGGGTCATAATGGGTCCGAGTCATTGTATTTATAGGTCCACGTTTTGGTATAGCCCCCATATAACGGTACCTCCCGATATTCGGTATTTTGATGATTTATGCCATATTTTTTCACTGATTTGTCTAAAAATTGGTATTTGTTGGTCATAATGGGTTCCAGCTCCGGTGGCGAAACATTGCATGTATGCATATTTCCCGATATTCGGTATTTTTATGATTTTTGGCACATTTTCCCATGAATATGTCTACAAATGGGTATATGTGGGTCATAATGGGCTCTAATGTTTCCTTTACCCTAAGGTGGAGGGTATTAAAAGTTTGGCCCGGCCGAACTTAATGTTTTTTTACTTGTTTGTATTGTCGAGCTTTTTGTGTGACCTATGTTTATTGCAAATAAGGAATGGCATTTTAATATATAATTTTGTTTAACAACTGCAATTTATTTTTGTAATATATCATAATAGCGATAGTTGACACATGTACTCTTAAATTAGACAGAACCATATGATAGTTAATCTCAAACATCGCCTAGTTTAGGAATTTGGTTCAAAAATTCACGAAGTTTTGTCGAAGTCTGTTTAGATTTAGGTACAGCTTTTATAAATATATATCCCATAAATTTGGTAGAAATTATGCATCATACATGCTACTTTTATCCAATTAGGCAATATGTTGGTATACGATCATGTTCCGTCTATAATAGAATGTGTCAAGTTTGGATCAAATCGATTCAGATAAAGTTATAGCTCCAATAAACAGTTTTTTACAGCCTTCATCGTTATACTAATAAATGTGATGTCATACAGTGTAAACATACATCCGTCAAATTTAATTCCAGCCGATTTGATATGTAATCCTTTTTCTTTCTAATTATACCATAGCTGAGTGCAACTTGCCTGGCTACAACTTTTACGGAAGCACACTTCTAATTTAATACATATGGTTTGTGAAATTTTCTCTAAAGAGCAAATAAATGTTAAAAACATAATTTCCATTGCAGGATGAATGGCCTTGAGATGAATTCTAATAGTTATAATATTATTACTAAAATCATAAATCTATATTTTTAAGGCGACTTAAATTGATAAAAAAAATCACAACATTTAAAACCAATTTTTTTCTCATCATCCAACAACCAAATTCCTTTGACTGTCGCCTTTGTATGCAAAATTTCTAGATATTTGTCTATCATATTAAATTATGACGCTTAATTTGCATATGACAAAGTATGTGTGTTTTTTGTGTTAAGCCATTCGTTGTCTGTTAGAAAGAAGACTCTCTGCAACGAAAGTGTTTGCTTCCCTTAATAATGTGTCTGTATGTGTGTGCATGATATATGTAACCAAGCATGTGTGCGTGGGTGTCAGTTTGTACGTCTGTCATTGCGTGGCATAATCATGGCTTACTGCTTTTGTGGCAAAGTGCTAAGCTGATTAGTCACACAATAGCATTAGTTTGATGGATTTTTTTCCTCACATTTTTTTTCTGCAACGTTTTAGGTATTTGAATCATTTCCCCCTTCAATCGTTTAGAGGGTGTTGTAGCATTCGTAAATTTTCTTTTGTTTAGTTACAAATTGCCGGGTATTTTGAGTTGTTGTAGTTGTCGTTTTTTCGCTTTCTTTGTAGCTTGCCATGTCCCGCATGTTTTTTTTTTTTTTCTTAAGAACATTGGAAAATTGTTGTGAGGGTATTCGCACATATTTAGATTGTCTTTAAACGCTTTGGGTCTTTTACCGTTAAATGCGCTATTATTTGGGATTTAAAAGTGGCATAAAATGTGATACTAAAATTTTGTTCTTGGAGGTTTATATGTTTGTTTTATTTCCGTGGCGTAGCTGTTAAAGATGGTCTATTAACATCTGGCGAACGATAAATGCTGTCATTAAAATTAATCATACGTACTATATTGCAGTGAGGGAAGCACCATTGTACTGAGAATTGAGGAAACAAAGGTTTTTTTTTTTTAAATAATTCCAACACAGAAAGCAGGGTATATTAAATTGTCATTCTGATTGTAACACTTCCAAATATTCGTCGGAGACTCCATGTAGTTTATATATATTCGTGATCAGCATTAAAATTGAATTGATCTGTGTGGAAGTGCCTCATGTATATTAAATAAAATCATATATTCTTTTGGATTTATAGAGGATGAATACAGTGCGAATTTTCAATAGAACAACATTTTTAAGTTTTCCAGAAAATTTAGCAATTTCTGATACTGGAAATTTCCAGTTGGAAAATTATTGATTCATTCTTGTATTGTTATGCAGGTGTAGTAATTTATATTCTTGGAATTCTGTTTTGGAAGTTTTCGTTTTGGAAGATTTCGCGTTTGAAATTATGTCATAGAGCCCTGCCCAGGTACTACCTTAGCTTTTGATCAGGGACATTTGCCCAATATTTAAACACTCCGCGTGTTGTTAGTTGTTGTGGTCTATTGTACAGCTAAATGTAGTCCAATGGTCATCCAAAATGCTAGACTTCTTTCCTGTCCTCAACTCTCGTCTCATGCAAAATTCCGTGTCGATTGGTTTCAATTGTGCGATCAGGATTTTCTTTTTGTTTTTGATTCATTTTAACCCCTAAATATTTTGCGATCATCACCAAATGTAAAAAGCTCCTCTGTATCTCCAAGTTTAGACTCATCTATATGATTCAATTGGCTACGATATTTGGCTATATTCGTCAACGAAATCAGCATAAAAGAGCCAGAAGTTCGCCAATTGCTGTATTTTGGATTTCGCCTGTAAGTTATTTTTAGCGTTTCGGTAGAATGGAAATTTTGGTATTTTTTTCACACAAAAGTAGTGGTCCATTCTACCCGTTGTCCTAAACTCTAACTTCATACGAGATTTCGTGTCCTTTGGTTTATATTTGTGACCCTTGTAACGGCTGAATGTATTGCGGACATCTCTTAAACCAATAAGCCTAACCTAACCCTTAGCTCTAGCTCCATGCTAACTTCCGCATCGATTGGTCTATAATTGCGACCTGTAGAGCAACTGCAAAATCAGGAAATTTTTCATTTCTTGGTCCATATGAACCCCTAAATATTATGTGAACATCTCCAAAAGCAATAGGGTTCTATTATAACCCAACTCGGCGAGATAAGAAGATCCATATATACTTTCCTTTGTGGACAACCAATATTTCGAGGTGTTAAATAATTTTATCCCAATCAAATCTATAACACCCTACACATAGCGTTGTAGGGTATAAAAATAAATAGATTTGTAATGGTTTTCCCCAACTTTTTCTATTATATACCACACAGTGGTAAGGGTATTGTCTTTGTGACCTGGAGAAGGAAGCGAGATAGACACATGTTTACTGTTGAGTTACTTCATAGAATCATTTTCTGATTCGATTTATGCATATCAGTCCGTCCGTCCGCCTGTCCATGTATTTTAATAAAAAAAAAAAAAACGCAGGTCGCATTTTTTATCCGATTGAGATGAAAATTTCCACAAATGATTGGCTTGACCCAAGGACGAACCCTATTGAAATTGGTAAGAGTCGGTTGAAATTTAGATATAGCTTCCATATATATCTTTATCCGATTTCAAGTTTATTGTGCAACAAATGGCTGAAATCAGCCCATAAATGCAAGTAATTCAGTAATATTGGTGAAAATCAGTTCAGATATGGCTATAACTCCCATATAGATGTTTCATCCGATTTGCTGTTAACGCCCTCACATGCTTAATATTCACTCCACAACCATGATCTTTAGAAGCAGATATCAGATACAGCTCAAAAATGAGTGTTTAATTTTTTTTTTCAAGATCGGTTTATTGTTCACCAAACGGCTAATATCAGCCGAAATGAACTGAATCTTGAGAATTCAGACTGAATTAATACTAGAAACAGGTATTTCATATATGTGTTTTATCCGATTTGGTCTTCAAGTCCCTCACTTTCGTAATATGTACTCCAAAGAATAATATTTGGTACTAGATATCTGATACAGCCCAGAAATACCTCCATCAAATTTTATCGAGATAAGTTTTATTGTGCACAAAATGGCTAATATTAGTCCAAGTGAAGTGTGAATGAAGAAGTACCTTAAATTTGGTGAAAATCGATTCACATATAGCTATAGTTCCGGTATATATGTTTTATCCGATTTGGTGTTTTAAGTCCCTCACATGTTCCACCAGAATGATATTTGATACCAGATATCAGATACAGCTTAGATATAAGTGCCCAAACATTTTTTCAAGATCATTTCAGACTTGGATGTAGCTCCCATGTATCTCTATACGATTTCTGGTTTATTGTGCACCAAATGGCTAACATCTGTCCAAATGGGCTGAATTTTGGCACGTTCGGCGAAATTCAGCCCAAAAGTAAGTACTTCAAATTCTGGTGAAAATCGGTTCAGATATAGGTGCAGCTCACATGTATATATGTTTTATCCGATTTGATGTTAAAGTCCCTTACATGCGTTATATTTGCTACTGGACATCAGATACCATCAGATTTTTATATAGCTTAATATACATCTTCATCCGAGTTTACGGTTTTTGTCAACCATATATGGAATATGAGCCTAAATTTGGTTAGAATTTTTCATATTTAACCGAATTTTTCCATTTGTAATCCCGGCCCGGCACCCCTATTGCTTCAATAAATATTATTTAATATAATTCGTATCGAAGTCATATCATGCACAATACAGCAATTTTATTTTGTACTAGAGGTCTTTTTTACCTCTATATTAAAAAATCGGTTTACAATTGGATATAGTTCCCAAATTATAACTACTCCAAAGTAATGATACGCATTAAAATCAGGTTCATAGTTGGTGTGATCTACTTCAGATATATTCCCAATATAAACTTTTTTGTTGCTAGAGCTCTGCTAAATACGCATAGTGGTGTAGGGTACCATATAGTAGGCCCCACCCGACTTTCGATCTTCTCTTACTCATTTAATTCTTATTTTGTAATAATTTATGGATCTTATAAAATATTCCTTCTCTTTATTATTTATTTAAATAATTCTTTAAACTTTCTAAGACTCCTAATGAATTCCGGTTTAATAGCAAAAAAAAAAAAAAAAAAAAAAAAAAAAAAGAGAGAGAAAACATCTTAATTATGCTCTTAATTAAAATGACATTTATGCCCCAACTCCAAAAAAGAAAAAAAAAACGGTCCAACGAAAATGCCATGTAATCACTTAACAAAATAATTTAAATATTTCATTTTGAGCGTTTTTTTTTTCATTTTTATTATGCGCGGGACTACCGCAAAGACCATTAAATAATGTGGTGAATAAAAATTACGCTAAGCTGTACGCGACAATTACAAGACACATCATCATGACCTTATGGCCAGAAACTGTCAGCTTGTTAAGCGCTTAGTTGAATAATGCTAATATTAAAGTTAAGCCTGCAAGGCAATGGCCGGCCAGCCAGTCCGCCATCCAGCCACCCAAAAACCAAAACAAGTAGCCAAAGAAAAGAAAAATGACTGGAAATTCTTTGCTACTCTTGAAAAAAAGTAAATTTTTTAAATTTAAACCAGAAGGACATCATGATTTGTAGCTTTGCTGCTCCTTGGCTTTCTTGAAGAGCTTTTTATGCTGTCATTTCAAGTAGCCGTAGCAGAGGAAAAATAAAAGAATAACAAAAACAAATTAAAGCAACGGCCAAAGAGACGAAAAGCGAAATAAATCGAAAAATGTATTCAAGTGGAATTTCCGCAAAAGAAAAGGCAGGCGGTGGCTTATGTCGCCTTAACAATTCAAAAGACCATGGGCACACAATAAAACAGCTGATGCCCACCAAAACAGAGAGAGCGCTTTAAGAGGAAATTCGCAAAGAATTAAAGTCAAATTGAATTTTTGCAAGGTTACGACATTTGACATCTGTTGTGCAATATTTGCAATTTAAAATATAACAATGCATGCATGAGGTATAAAGTTTTCACATATATAATTTTTTTATTATTTATTTTTACTCCTTTGAAATCGTAATAAGGAGTTGGGATTATCTCAAGGTTTTGTTTTGAGTTTCTATAGTGATTCAGTATTTGATTTTGATGGTCAGATCTTTTTTTTGGCATAATGGATATCTTATATATGTAATTGTAACTGAGATATTCAAAAAATTGACTGAAAATTCTAAATAGAAGGCGTGGCATGCTGTTCATGCTTTTGGTTATTTTGGAAAAACATTTTTTGTAAATTTATTTGGAAAACTAATATACTTTTGTACTGGCTCTGATCTGACTGCTTTATTGAAATATTGTAGAAAAATTAAGAATTGTTAAAAGTAATTTTTCAGAATATTGTCCCTGTAAGGTGGAGATATAACAAGTAAAAAAGTAATAAAGCTGTAAGTTCGGCAATTTGGAACGAAATTAAGTAATTCTCAAAAACAATAAAATCCGTTAAAAATTCTGTTAAAATCTTAAAAATACCAAATGTAACAGTTATATTAGGGTCAATACGACGACATGGGCTAGCATAGGTAAAATTTGTCATAAGCCATTACAATATTCAAATGCGAAACTTAGAAAAAAATCGGTGGATAATGTAGCTAAAGTCATCAAAATACCGAATATCGGGAGGTACCGTTATATGTGGGCTATACGAAGACTTGAACCTGCACAGACAATTTTCTGTCGTAGGCTGTAGTATCCATTACGAACTTTAAATACCAAATTTGAAACAATTCCGGTGAATAATACCGCTAAAATCATCAAAATACGGAATATCGGGAGGTACCCTTATATGGGGACCTGCACAAACAACCCCCTGTCATAGGCTGTAGCATCCATTACGAACATCAAATACCAAATTTGGAAGAGTTCAAATGAATATTGTCGCTATCATCAAATCATCAAAAATCATCAAAATACCGAATATCGGGAGGTACCGTTATATGGGGGCTATACAGAAACGTGGACCTACATGGCCCATTTTAAATACCAGAAGTCCTGCTGACATAATATACATTTGAATAACATTGTATCAATCTACTTCGGAAGCTAGAGATGATTTCCATATGGTGGAGGATACAAAAAGTATCAGTCGGTTTTGCCGACAGATGTATGTAAACACTCATCCAATATTAAACTTCTGTTATGATTATTCAAACTGTTGGTCCTCTATGGTTCCGATGGAATGGGCCAATATTGTCTTGTGTTAGCAAAAAGGTTTGTATGTGTAAAGTGTAAAGCCTATGTGGGGGATACCAGAAGAATTGGTCAGATTTCTACTATCTTTATAACACATTTTGTGTTGAAGGAACTATTGAGATATACCAAGTCTGAATGGAATCGGATGTTTTATTTTCGGGTTTTATGAGCTTCATGGATATTCAAAATTCTGTCCCTTTGTGGGAGAGGCACCACAAGGAGTGGGCATATTCCACCTTTACACCAGATTTTGAGTTAAAAAATATTGTGATGTTTGAAATATGAAGAGAATCGTACGCTTATTTCGGATTTTAAAATTGGTTTGCTTATTCAAACTTTGACCCTTTGTTGGGGAGATTCCAGAAGGAATGGACCGATGTCTACCATTTTTAAAATGAAATTTCGAAAAATTCCACCGTCTGTGGAGAGGTTCCAGAAGGAATGGACTGATATTGCCCATCTCCGAACTCGATCTAAATTTGGAAATAATGTAACGATGTACCAAGTTTGCACGAAATCGGATACTACATTCGAGAGTTATCGTGCGCTCCAGACAGACGGTGGGACATCGCTAAATCGACTCCAAAAGTCCTGGAACGGATTTGGTTCAAAGAAACCTAGGGTCTAAAATCGTTATTTCGATGAGGCATGTTTTGGTCGTATCAAAAGATATATGCCCTCTCCAGCCATATGGCTGAGGTTTAAAAAAGATTTGGAACTATGCTGTATATTTTTATACCCTCCACGATGCATATAAAGAGGGTTAACTAACTCATCAACATAATAATTTTAGACCTAACAAAGTATACATACATCTTTGATTAGCGTAAAATTAAGACCGTCCGTTCGTTAGTTCGTACGTCTGCTGTAATTACGGTAGAGTCGAAACGAATTAAGATAATAGGCTAAATTTTTGCACAGATCAGTTTCTTGTCTGCAGACAGGTCAAGTTAGAAGATGGGCTATGTCGGTTCATGATTTCGTATAGCCTCCATACAACTGTACCCCCGATATTCGGTAATTTGATGATTTTAGCCACAATTTTCAATGGAGTTTTCTGAAATTCTAAACAAGGAGTTTTTTGTAAGTACTATACTCTCTGAAAGAGAATTGTCTATATAGATCTACGATATCGCATATCCCCCATATATGCGTATATTCGCTATTTGTATGATTTCATCGACATTTTCTATATGTTTTGTTTCAAATTTCGTATTTGAAATTCGTAATGGGTTCTACAGGCTATGACAGAAAATTGTCTGCGCAGGTCCATGTCTTCGCATAGCCCCCATATAATGGTACCTCCTTTTTTTTTGTTTTGGTGATTTAAGCGACATTATTTACCCATTTTTTTTTTTCAAATCTGGTATTTGAACTTCGTAATGAATAGTACAGCCTAAAATAGAAAATTTTCTGGGAAAGTCCACGTCTTCGTATAGCCACCATATAACAGTACCTCCCGATATTCGTTATTTTGATGATTTTAGAGACATTATTCACTGGAATTGTTTCAAATTTGGTATTTGAAGTTCGTAATAGGTAGTACAGCATATGACAAAAAATTGAGCATGCAAGTTCACGTCTTCGGTTATCCCCCATCTAACAATAGCTCCTGATATTCGGTATTTTGACGATTTTAAGAACACTATTCACCAGAATTGTTTCAAATTTCGCATTTATAGCTCGTAATGGGTACTACAATGTATGACAGAAATTTGTCTACGTACGTCCACGTCTCCATATAGTCCACATATAACGGCACATCCTTTTATTTGGTATTTTGATGATATTCGCGACATTATTGACCTAATTTTTCCAGTTTGATGGCATAGAGCTAGGGTAAGAATAGAAGCCTATTTTTTAAGATAATTGCAAAAATTGAAAATTTTCTTGATTTTGCAGTCGCTATAGAAGGAAGCTGATTAGATACACAATATCATTAGTTTGATGGATTTTTTTCTTTCAAGTTTTTTGCTGCAACGTTTTTCTGATTTGAATACAAGTATTTCGGCCGTAAAATGAGTTTAAAACGTTCAGAATGCCAAATATCGGACGGTGTCTTTACGAAAAGACGAAAAGAGGACCGACACTTGCACCTTTCAAAAATGTGATCCCTTTCGTTCCCCGTTAAAATAAAATAGTTTAAATTGCAGGAATTTCGAACGTGAAATCTTTAAAAAGCCGAAAATCGGGCAGTGTGATTATATGGAGGCCGTATAAAAGCATGAAACCATATACAGTAAATTGTATATAATTCCTTTAAAAACGTTGAAGAAACTACCAAAATTCTGAATATGGAATTGTAGTTCTACGTTGAGGCTAACCCAAAATACTGATCAATATTCCAAAATCTGCTGGCATCTATTAGCTTTGCAAAAATTTTACGATATCATAAGGTGAAAATCGGTTATTGTGTTTGTTTGCTGTTCTGGAACCGACTAATTTGATACTTTTTTCTTAGAGAGTCAGATAACTATCAACGACTACATATACCAAATTTCTAACAGTTCCCTTAAAAAATGGCAACATTTTTGAAAATACCACTATTTAAGCTGCACGTAATGTAACGTAACGTCGACCGACATGACCCATTTACGGATTTGACCTGTCTCTTGACAAACATGAAATGTGTGCAAATTTTTAGCAATCTACCACAATTCGTTCGAAGGAAAAGACATAGAGAGTGATATCGGCCAAGCCGACCTCAAATTTGACGCCGATCAAAAATAAATAAATAAATAATAATAAATAGATAAATTATGAATAAATAAAAAATACACATTTTAAACAAAGAACGATTCTGAATTATTATTGACATAGGTTGAAAGATTTTTAAAATCCGCAAAGGTTCAAACCTTTGAAGGAAATTAATTTGAATTCCTTCCACAAAAGAAATTTGGACTAGGAATAGCTTGGAACATGTATATAGAGAGCCACATGCTGTTACCAAAATATTTCATACAATTTTCATCAACATTGTACATGCTTTTCCATAAGTCTATATTTTGAAGTTATTTTGTCAATCCTCCAGACACCCCCATTTCCATTTCCGTTCACAGTATTTTTTATTGCGTTAAGTTACAAATTTAATGACACATCAAAGCAAGCCATTTAATTCACAATAGAACAACATTTTGTGGGCCTTCTGTTTTGGGGGAGGGATAACGATTTGATTTTGGGCGGGATGATATTTCAGCCATATTGAGTGTATTATTGTATTAATTCGATTGTAATAAATCGTAAAACTTTTGTTTGGTTGAACACAACAAACACACAGCCACTCACACAAACACATGGACAATAAACATTTACAAGCCAATTGATAAATATCTTTGAATTTGGAAGCTCAAGACAGCAGAAAACAACAAAGATTTCTCAAAAACAATCAAGCATTCAGCTAGTCATTCAATTCGTTTCGAATAACAGCAGCCGAATAGAGACAATAACTACAACAAAAATAACGGATGTAAAGATATAAACATCCGTTTCCTTTGGTGGCCATACACAATGTGTATATCATCTTCTTGTTGGGCCTTTAAACTGCTGCCATTGCCACTGCTGCTTTCAACTATTCCCAATACTCCATTGCTTGGAAGATATTCTTCTACATTTGTCTTTCTATAAAAGTTTGATAGAGTTGTTGTTGTCGTTTTTGTTATTGTTCTGCTATGGCCTTAGCAATGGCTCTTTCTCTCGTTTCGTTTTGCTGTAATTGTTGTTAAACATCCACTTTTGCAATTTGTATTTCCTCTGTGTTTCGTTTTTTGCTTTGTTTGTTGTGTATTAGTGTTAAGGAAACAGGCTATTAGAAAGGGGCAAAAGGGAGATTGGGATAACATACACATACACCCAGACAATATATTTTCAATGCGTTTATGGTATTTAAAGAGGTACAAGGCAATGATTTGGGTATTCTGTTTAAAGAGGGGGTGTAACAAGGACTCGAACACAATATAAATGGAAGATACAACTAATGAAATTTGTTTTATTTTTTACAGAGAATAACAAAAAATATCAAGAAATAAAAAATCAGAGTGCCATGAGTTAGTCCTGAAAATTCATCGCTATGAAAGATATGGTAGCCTATCCACGGTTATGACTCCTTTACGATATGGGATACTGCAATAATTCAACGAAAATATTCACTGTATCCCAATCTCTGGAATGCTATAAGGTGGCCGTTAGAGATCGGTCGCAGGGTATCTAATGCCATCAGGCCGGTAATCTCGAGAATAATCGGGATGGACATACAGAGTGACCACTGCAGTATCAGATATGTGATATTAAGTCTTTCTGACTACTGTAGACTATGTGAATATGAAGAATAGATAAAGACGGTTGAATACCTATTATGAAGATGTCTTAAGTTATCCTACAATCCAGCGAACCAAATTATACGAGTTCGGTCCGACTTCAAACCGAAAGTCGGATAAAAATACCGATTTCGCATGCGTATTCGGTACGACTTCTGAACGAAAGAAAAATGGAGTTGTCTGAAGTTTTAGCTGACTTTTAAAGCGAAGCCGGACCGAATATCCATGGGAAATTCGGAAGGAAAATTAGAGTTGTCGGCCCGATCTCGGAAATAAAATCGTGCGCATTTCTGTTCTTTTTTCCGACATTCCAGTTTTCGGTCCGAATTCGGATCTTATGCAGATATTAACAAGTTAAAAAGTAGTAAGTTCAGAATATAAAATCATTAAAACATTCCGGTAAAATTTTAAAAATACCAAATATAGCCGTTATATTGATGTGTATACGACGTGGGCCTACATAGGCATTGTTTGTCATAAGCCATTACCATATTCAAATTCGAAACTTGAAATAAACGGTGAATAATGTAGCTAAAATCATCAAAATATCGTATATAGGGAGATAACATTATATCAGAGCTGTGCGAAGACCTGGACCTTCATAGACAATTTTCTGTCACAGGCTGTAGCATCCATTACGAGCTTCAAATACCACATCTCAAACAATTTCGGTGGGTATTGTACCTAAAATCGTCAAAATACCGAATATAGGGATGTACTGATATATGGGGCCTATACGAAGACCTGGACCAGCATAGACGATTTTCTGTCTTAGGCTGAAGTATCCATTTCGAACTTCAAATACCAAATTTGAAACAATTCTGGTGAATAATGTCGCTAAAATCATGAAAAGACCAAATATCGGGAGGTACCGTTATATGGGGGCTATATGAAAACGTGGACCTACATGGCCCACGAACTTAACCTGCATACTGGAAAACTAAACATGTGTGCAAAATTTTAGCCATCTATCTCAATTCATTCGAAATATAGCGTGATTACAACAGACGGACAGACAGACAGGCAGACAGACGGACGGACAGACAGACAGACAGACATCGCTAAATCGACTTAGAATTTTACGCTGATCAAGAATATATATACTTTGTTCGGTCTGACATGAGTAATTCGAGGAGTTACAAACGGAATGACAAAGTTAATATCCCCTTCATAGTATGGCGGAGGGTATAAAAACAACTGTCATAATGTACTGACAAAATCAAATAGCAATAACTGTCGACTATTCTTCAGTAATAACTGTTGAATATGTATAAAATGCCAAGTATCATCATACCAGATCTTATATCCGATCTGATCGTATAATATCCAATCAAAATTTCTAGCAGTGGAAATGGAAGTTAAGTACAATACAGTCAGTGTGGAAACCTGAAAAAGAAGTTGATTCGACATCTGCCATCAACGGTAACTGTTTCCTCAAAGAAATGTACGACTTATTTTAACCGGCAGTTTATAGTGCACACCAGACAAAAAAAGGGTACCAGGTCGTGTGGAATCTTTTGAAGTAGAGGATACAACCAAAATTTTCATTGTCCTTTTTTGTAGAGGATACAACATAAATTGTCAGTGTTTGTATCCTTCACTCGAAACGTGTTCTGAAGCGCATGTTATCCAGAATTCCTTGTTATAAGAAAATCTATATTATTATTTCAAAGCAAATTTATGAAGTTCTATTTGAGTCCCCAATGATAAAATTCACTACATCTCATGACATTGAAATCCGCCATATTTTAATTTTCCAATTGAAATTTTTGTTACAGAATCTGAGGTGCAGTTGTTTTGTATGGCAAAATAAGCTCAACTAGCTCAATATTTAGTCTGGACAAAGATGCCAACTAAGGGACTCGTAGATGGATATTACTGCAACGCCGTAAAGAAAGCTGACTCTCTATTGCAAAATGGCGCCCAATGGTTCGGATTAATTTTTCTGGTTAAAATTAAGTAACATATGAAGCCGGTTAAAATAAGTCGTAAATTTCTTTGAGGAAACAGTTACCGTTGATGATATTTCATAGTTTTATTGGACAGGTAACATTTTTAATTTTCTTAAATATATATTTTTTCAATTTTTTAACATTTAATAAAAAAATATTTCAGTGATTGTTGAGGAATTTGTGATCAAGGTCACAGTTTTGATTTTTTTCCTAAATTTTGAGAATTCTTATTCTTATACATATATTGTTTACTTTTGAGCTAATTTAGTTACCAATTAAAAAACAATAAAGAAGATTCAAATGTCGGACCGACTGATATGCTTAAATCGACTCTGAATATGATTATCATCAAAAGCAACTATGGGTCTATATTGTTTCCTTTTTCATGTTACAAACAAATGCTTAAACACAATACACAATTGTAGAGCAAGCTTTGAAAAATGTGCCTAAAATCATTAAAATATCAAAATTTTGGAGATCCAGTTATTTTAGGGTAATATATAATATTAGGACCAATGCTGTATCCAATATGAACTTAAAATACCAAATTTCAAACAATTATATTTAAAATGTAGCTAAAATCATCAAAATAATGAGATTTGGGATACGAACCCGAATAGATAAATATCTGGCCTCGAAGGTGAGACCTATCATTCTAAATAATTTGTCTAAAATTATTCAAATTCCAAATCGTGGACACAGAGATCCCATACCAAAAATTCTACCGGTAGGTAATTTTTTTTCAAAATCGGTCCAAAAATGTGAACCATCAATAGACCTAAAAAGGACATAAGTTTCCTATAATGAAATATCAAAGTGTGTACCGATATAAAATTTTCTCTTGGGCGAATTTTGATACAACCAGGGCCTCAATTCTATTTTTATGAAAGTGTGAAATGAAAACTAACACGAAATGTCTAATGAAAAAATTGTAGAACTAGATTCCAGTCCCAGATCTCCATATATATAAATGAGTTTATTGAAATTATTTAAGGAAGATAAGAGGGGTTTTATTGTGAAGGGAGTAAAAAACATAAAAAATTTAAATTAATTAAAATTCCAACTTTCTGAATTGCAAACAAAATCGATCAATTCGGACTATCGTTGTGGGTCTAATTTTGATGTTTCTATTTTCTTAATATGTTGAAAATGATTCACAATTTGGTATAACTGTAAAAAGCAATATCAGATCTTTTTGAGATTTTAGCCAGAATTTTTAAATATGAAATTCCGAAAACATTCAAAAACGTTTTATTCTGACAATCCTATTTAGAGTTACATAAATTAGACTAAGTTTTTAACCCTGGCTCTATTGTCCTTTAAATGACTAGTCTGGCCAACAATTTTTCTACAGTGGAATGTTCTCAAAAAATCAAAGTGTACTTGGAGAACTTAATCTAATCCTTCTTAATTTGACGTTTGACTTATTATTTATTTTTAATTTTACCTTTCATATGGACTGGCTCTTCATGTCATCTTCTTCATAAATCATCTGAAAATAACAAAAATAATAAAACGAATTTTAGTTTTTCTCTTGGAAAATACATCTTAATAAAAACATTTCAAAATAAGGGTAATTTTGCAATCCCCTCAAGCACTTTTTAATAGAAACAATTAAACATCCTTAATGTTTTTCCCCTTATACAAAATTATCACTTATAAAGTATCACAATTAGTGCGATAAGTTTGTAGACTAATTAACTAAGTTTTAAATTCCCAGCCACCTTGAAGTTTATTAAGCTAATCTTGATTATTATAATTATCAACTGAATATTTTGCTAACAAAATTTCATATGATAACTAATTAGTTTTGTAGGTTTGAAATAGTATGAAAGGGTAGGTATTGTGCATATCTAACTGAACCAAAAAAGTGCGGTTCGTTTTAATTTAGTTTTGTGAAAAAAATTTAAATTATAATGTACAATTAAAAGTTTTTGAGCACTATGGATAATACTATATCACAAAGTATTATATTTTGAGAACCTTTCATAGAAATATTTCATGAAGGGAATGTCCTCAGTATGTCTTCTCTAGTACATGTCTAATTTTACTACTTAAATAAATGTAGATGGCCTTATGGGCATATTCTGCGGAGGATATTTTGAA
Source organism: Musca domestica (assembly GCF_030504385.1). Lineage (NCBI taxonomy): Eukaryota > Metazoa > Arthropoda > Insecta > Diptera > Muscidae > Musca > Musca domestica. The sequence continues at coordinate 1,441,587 of NW_026712309.1, read as the reverse complement.
TAAAAAATTTTATACCCTCAACCATATGGCTAGTTATACCCTCAACCATATGGCTAGAGAGGGTATATATCATTTGAAACGACCAAAAAGCGCCTCATCGAATTAACGGTTTTAGACCCTAGGTCTCATTGGACCAAATCCGTTTCATTTGGAGTCTATATAGCGATGTCCGTCCGTTCGTCTGTCTATCTGGCTGACTGGCGTGCACGATAACTCCCGAAGGAAGTATCCGAGTTGGTCCAAAATTGGCACATTGTGATATAATTGTCAAACTTAAAACGAGTTCGGAGATGGGCAAAATCGGTCCACTTCTTCTGGAACTTGTCAAAGAAAATAATCTGAAAAAAACTGTCAAACAAATAATTTACTGCACAGAAAGGGAAAATATAATCCGATTCTGCTCCAATTTTGCAAATCCTAATATTTCAATCCGTGCTACAGCAGGTACGAAAATTGACAATATCGGTTCACTCCATCCAATACATCCCCCACAAAGGGTCAAAATTTTGAATAACTATAACTCTAATAAAATATGATATAAGTATCCGATTGTCTTCAAATTACACATATCACAATATTATTTATAACCAAATGTCTGGTGTGAAGATGGAATATATCTTTGAATATTCATGAGCTCATAAAAAAACGAAATTAACATCCGATTCCATTCAAACTTGGCACATCTCAATACTTCTATCAACACAAGATCTGTTATAAAGATGGTAGAGATCGGACCATTCCTTCTGGTATCTCCTCCACAAAGGGTCAAAGTTATGAGAAACCAAGACGATTATAAAATCTGAAATAAGCATCGGTTCTCCAAATTTTTCCCATCCCATATCGTTCGACTCCTTCTGGCACCACCCCACAAAGGGTCAAAATTTTGGATATCCATGAAGCTCATAGAACTCAAAATTACCGTCCGATTCCATTCAGACTTGGCACATCTCAATACTTCTATCAACACAAGGTCTGTTATAAAGATGGTAGAGATCAGACCATTCCTTCTGGTACCTCCTCCACAAAGGGTCAAAGTTATGAATAACCAAAACGATTATAAAATCCGAAATAAGCATTCGGTTCTCTAAATTTTTTCACACATCCCCTTGTTTTTGCTAACACAAGATCTACTGAGAAGATGGGATATATCGGTCCACTCCTTCTGATACCTTTTCCACAAATGATCAAAATTTTGAATATCCACGAAGTTCATAAAACACGAGACTAACATTCAATTCTATTCAGACTTGGCACATCTCAATACTTCTATCAACACAAGATCTGGTACTTCCCCACAAAGGGCAAAGTTTTGAATAACCAAAACGTTTATAAAATCCGAAATTAGCATCAGGTTCTCTTTGTATTTCACACATTCCATTATTTCTACTAACATAAGATCTATTGTAAAGATGGGATATATCGGTCCTCTCCTTCTGGTACCTCCCCCACAAAGTGTAAAAATTTTGAATATCCAAGAAGCTCATAAAACCAGAAATTAATATGCGATTCCATTCAGACTTGGCACATCTCAATATTGCTATCAACGAAATATCTGTCATAAGTATGGTAGAGATCGGACCATTCCTTCTGGTACTTCCCCCACAAATGGTCAACGTTTTGAATAACCAAAATGATTATAAAATCAGAAATAAGCATCAGGTTCTCTTTTCACACATTCCATTATTTCTACTAACATAAGATCTGTTGTAAAGATTGGATATATCGGCCCTCTCCTTTTGGTACCTCCCCCACAAAGTGTAAAAATTTTGAATATCCAAGAAGCTCATAAAACGAGAAATTAACATCCGATTGGATTCAGACTTAATACATTTCAATATTTCCATCAGCACAAACCTTTTATGAAGATGGTAGAAATCGGACCAATTCTTCTGGTACCTCCCTCACATAGGAGGGTCCGACACGGAATGGACAATATTGACCTATAACTTCGAAACATACTCCGCAGAGGGTCAATAATTTGAATAATCGTAACAGAGAACAAAATGTATTTAAATAATCGAACATTGGCTGAGGATATACATCTGTTGGCAAAACCGACTGATACTTTTTAACCTGTTTAGTTTTCTTTCAACGATACTTTGAAGGAAATAGGAAAAATATATATATTGAAAAATGTTTCATGTTTTTGAAAATCTTCAGTTTTTGACCGCATTACATTTTTTTCCTTTTTTACCCTTCAATGCTACGTTCCCCTTTCCAATATTAACAAAATTTAAAATTTGGATAAAAAAAAACCTTTTTGGGTTGGTAGTTTGTTTATGACACTGTTTTTCTCATCAGCCTTAAACGTATGTGGCCTAGATCAGAACAACGAACATACATGCATTGCCAACTGACAACAAACAATGACATATTTAAATTCAAACTAACCAAGGTAAATAAATTCAATAGCACAGAAAATGAACTCGACAATGAGGCAACAGGAGTAGTACCACCACCATCACCATGCTACTGCTGGCCATGGAAATTTGAGTCAATTTTAACAAAAGCTACTGTTTTTCGGTAAACTATTTTCATTCAGGGACATTAAGAAACACACACACACCGACACACACAAGGACAGCTAAACAAACAACTAACTCACAACATGTCCTCGTACTTCACACTCCACTACATTGAATATAAGTCAAAGCGGAATATGTAAATGTTGCGGCCATCGGGCCACCATGTGTCGTTAGGTGTAGTTTTTGGAGCCTCATGGCGATGCGTGGTGGCGGTGCTGGTGTGGTTTCCTTGATTTAGACCACTCAGCCAATGGGCACACAGAAATTCACATGTGGTCAGTCAAACGTTATTTAAACAACAAAACTGACCAAAATTCTGGTGGACAGTTTATAAAATGGGTGTGAGTGAGTGTGTGTGTGTTTGGTTTTTTGCATTATGGTCATTGATTTTATGCGATATGCGTCCCGCTAAGTTCAATTTGGTGGTTTTTGGTGGAATAGGATATTTAAGAGGAGGGTAACATTGATTTGCATGCAGGGAAATTGCGTCGGGTTGACAAAGGTAAAATTTCATGAACGGCTGCGTGGAGTAGAATTTTATATTTAAAAAAAAAAAAAAAATGTGCCAGTTTAGATGGAAATTAGAAATTATTTCAGGAATACCAAGAACAATTTTTCAAAATAAATTTAATTTAGAACATGCCGGGGGTAATTAGTGTGTCTTGCGCATGTTAGTTATGATGGGCTTTTAAGATGTATCTGAACCTTTTCCAATTTTATTAGGGTTAAACTTTGAGGATTAAAAACTGAAAGTTTAAAACAACAAATTGTCGGATGGCAATTTTTTGATTGAGGCATGAGTATGTTTCTAAATATTTATAGTTTAACGAGTTAAAAAGAATTAGTCTGTCTTGCCGATACCCTCTTCCAATGATCGTTTATTTAAATATATTTTGAATTGGACTATGATTATTCATACTGTTGACCACTTATGTGAGGTGTTGAGAAGGAGAGGAGTAATATTGTCCGTACGGCTGCTATAAATATTTCAAGTACCAGATTTGGAATATATCGACCATTTCCTTAAGATAAAAAAACCCAAAAAGCTTTATTATTATTGTTTTTATTATTATTATTATTATTATTATTATTATTATTATTATTATTATTATTATTATTATTATTACTATAATTACTATAATTATATTTATTATTATTATGAATTTTAATTGAATATTGTGGCAGATACCTTCAATATACCGGAAATCGGGAAGTACCGTTATATGGGGGTCATGCCAATTAGTAGGCCTGTAGCGAATATTTTTTTCAGGGAGAGAACAGGCCTTCCAATAACTCCAAATGTAAAGTTTTAGCTTATTTGGTTGGAAATTTTGGCAGAAACATTCCAAATACCGAATTACCGCTATTTTGGGGCTAGTCCAAACGTGGGCCCATATAGTCTATTTTCAATACCAATCATGCCAAATTTCATAGTCTAGATTAAATAATGTGCACTCATCAGATTTCAACAGATTGTACGCAGGTCAAAAATGTCTATACTTCTTGGGGTATCAGAGGAATATTTCGGGAATTACAAATTTAATATGCCCTCTGTTGTATGGTGGAGGGTAAAGAACTATTTTGAAATGGGTAATGATTATTCAAACTGTTGACCCTTTATGGGGAAGGTTCCGAAGAAATGGGACAGTATTTCCCATATCATATCTATTCTAGGACTGATATAAATATTAAAAGAGCCAGTTTTGGACTATATCAACAATTTCCTCTACATATATCAACTTGATATATGTGATACGATTTGGAAAATGTAGAAATGAGATAAAAACATTGGGATGTGCCAAATATGTGAATAATTGTTAAACAAAAGTTATGCCTTTTGTGGGAAAGGTGCCACAAGAAATGAACCGAAAAATTCTATATTCTTATCAGATCTTCGGTTGTGAGAAATATTTAAAAATACCATGTTCAAATAAATTGCTGACTTGTTTTGCAAGTTAAGAGGGATATAAATATTGAAATTATTACCCTTTGTGGGAGAGGTACCAGAAGGGTGGATCGATATTGTCCATTTTCACACCTGACCTAGCACTGATGCAAATATAAGGACTTGCAAAGTTGAAACAAAATCGGATTATCGTTTCTCTTTCTATGCAGAAAAAAATTTATATTTTTTTTTGAAAATTTCGACCTTTTGTGGGGGGAGGTATCCGGAGAAGTGGACCGATATTGCCCATCTCCGAACTCGATCTAAGTTTTATAATAATATTACGGTGTACCAAGTTTGGAGCAAATCGGATACTCTCTTTGAGATTTTTCGTGCGTACCAGTTAGCCAGCCAGCCTGACAGACGGACGGACGGACATCGCTAGATCGACTCAAAATCTTCTGAAACGTATTTGGTCCAAAGAGACCTAGGGTGTAAAACCGTTATTTCGATGAGGCACGGTTTTGCTGTATCAAATGATATATACCTTCTCTAGGCATATGGCTGAGGGTTTAAAAAGAGAAACAAGTAAAAAACGAGATAAGTTCGGCGGACCATACCATCCAGCACTTTGAAGGAACTTGTATTTTTTTTAAATACCGTAGAAAAATACTGTCTAAATGAAAACTGCTATGTGGGGGGCTAAACGAAAGCGTGAATCTGTGTAGGTATTTTTTTTTGTCATGGGCTGTAGCACCGATTCTGAACTTCATATAGGAATTTTAAAACAATTCCGGCGAATAATGTCGTTAATATCATCAATGTGCCGAATATCGGAAGGTACCGCTACCTGTGTTCTATACGAAGACGTGGGAGTGGTCCCTACACCACAAGGTGGTCAGGGTATTATGTCTTTGTGCATTTGTTTGTAACAGGCTAAAGCAAATAGTTCCTTTTTATGATCTGCATAGAATCACATTCTGAGTCGATTTATGCATGTCCGTTCGTCCGTCCGTCTGTCCATGTATTTTTGTGAACAAAGTACAGTTCGCATTTATTAGTTAGATATAGCTCCCATAGCTCCCCTTCGTCCGATTTGCCTTTTATTGTGCACCAAACCTGTAATATATCAAATACAGCTCAGAAATGCCTTTGCTAAATTTTATCGAGGTAAGTTCAGATTTGGATACAGCTCCCATATATAACTTCGTCCGATTTACCTTTTATTGTGCACCAAACGTCTAATATTTGTCCAAATGGGATGGAATTTGGCACTTACGACCGAATTTAGTCTAGAAGCTAGTATGTCAAATTTGGTGAAGATAGATCGGTTCAGATATAGCTATCGCTCCCATATATATTGTTCATCCGATTTGTTATATTTGTTACCCACAGCCGTAATATGCACTCCGTAACAACGATATTCAGGGAAATAGATGAAATACAGCTCACAAAAATATCTTTGTCAAAATTTAACAAGTTCCGTTCAGATTTGGATATAGTTCCCATATATATCAAATGGGCTATACAAGTCCGAACTAAAAAGATACAAATGCTTCGGCATATTTAGTCTTTTGAACTTTAAATTGTAATTCTAATCATAGCATGTATGATTGAATTCTCCCATAAAAACTTTTAGTTGTTATGTGGAGCTCTACTAAATTGGCAATGTGGTGTAGGGTATCATAAAGTCGGACCCGCCCGACTTTAAGACTTTCTTTACTGGTTTGTCATAGGTTGTAGTACCCGTCAAGATCTTCCAATACATACCGAATATTGGGAGGTACTGTATTATGGTGGATATACGAAAATTGGACCGACAAGGCCCATTCACGAATTTAACCTGCCTAATGGCAAACTACATATGTGTGCAAAATTTTAGCCTTCTATATCATAGATAGCGTGAATTCAAAAGACAGACGGACATCGTTAAATCGTCTTAGAATTTTACGCTGATCAAAATACATATATCCTCCGTTACCTAAAGCATGAAAAAATCTCAGGTACCAGAGTCGTCTGCACAAGGACTAATATGCATGAAAATCTTGAAGTTAAAGTTCATATTGTTCCCACCAGGACAATCTTTTCTACCTTTTAGCACTTTTCGAACGATGTTGCGAAAATCTCATTTTATATCGTCCAATAGATCTAATGCAAAGTTTTAGAATTCTAACTCTTGTCATTCGCTCAATAAAAATGTTGTGCCATTTTGAACTCATTGGTACTGTTTGTACCCTCAGGAACGATGTTTCGAAAATCCCCAGTGTGTCATGAGTTCCATGCCTAATTTCAAAGTTCTAGCTCTTATTGAAGGTTTTATAACAATGTTGTACTATTTAGTACTTTTGCTACCATTCTTGTACAAGATTAAAAAAAACTCCACCGTATCTTATTTTTCAATTTTCTAGGTCTCATCGAATTTCCAATAAATGACTGCCTTATTCCACCCCTCTGTTCCAAGAGTGACCTCAAAATTTTAATAGTCTAGATTCAAACGTTTTGACATGGCGTTTATCAGTCAGTCCATCAGTTTAGTTCATACTTTTTTATATGTTATTTTATTTATATAGACTGACCGTTACTTACTTCAGAATCTTAGTAATCACCGAAGAAGTAGCATATGTAGCCCAGTATACCTCCCGCATTTTAATTTGCGGATAATGACATTTTTTCTCTGGTTTGAGGTTCTGACATTAATTCATGTTTGCGGCCTTCTTTGACTTTGTTTTTTATATTATTTTTTATATTATTTTCTTCTCTTTCATATCCCCTTTATACATATAATCTTTAGTCGTCTTGTCGTTTGTTTCTGTTGTCGTCGTCCTTTTGTCTATAACATGTTCGACGAAATAAAGCCATTTCAAGGTTTATTTAGATGCGTGTACGCAAAATAAACATATGCGCTGTGTTGTTTCTATTTTTTTACATAAAAATAATATTTGTTGTTGCATTAGTTTGTGCTCGGCATTCTTTATGAGCTATTTTTACAAAACAAAAATAAAGAAAAAAAAAACATAGAAGACAACAAACGGCAGAATACGCACTCAAACAGTTGCTAACATCTGTACACATGGAGGGTACATCCTTGGCTAAATCAACAACGAGTTAACTATAAAAGAGAAGCCAGAACGCAGCACACATTCATATTATGCATGCATTCAAGTGGTTGTTGTTTTGTTTTTCTTCTTCTACTTCTATAAAGTTGTAGATGATACCTCAACAACAACGACAACCCAACTACATATCTGTTCGTCTGTTTGTGCCGCTGTTTTGTTTTGTATTTTTAGCCAGCATTCAGATCATCAGCTTTTGTTACAGAGACATCAAAGTCAATATTTCCATTGACACCCACACCTCTAAAGCGCACACTAATCCATGTTCATACACACAATCCCACATATACATGCATGCATGCATATGGCCTGTGCACTGCCATTTGTGCTTTGTGTGTTCGTTGTTGTCGGTTGTGGTGCGTGTGTGTTCTTTGTACTTCCTGTGTGTGGTTTTCTTTTTTTTCGCTATCTTGTCTCTGAGGAGTAGAAAACAGCTGAATAGAAATGCCTCTGAAAAAATTGTAGCTCGACAAAGAAATAAAAATATTTTCTAATGGCATAAAAATGCCTGGTCGTCACAAAAGTAAATGATATTTGGTTTGGTTTTCTAAGAGACGTCTCTCTCTCTCTCTCTCTCTCTCTCTATGTCTGTCTGCATGTGTCCATTGTGTGGGGTTTTCTCTGTTTGTGAATTAAGAATTACAAATTATTAAAAAAGAAATAATTTCAATTTTGTTTCTTCTGAAGTTTGTTTTCTTAATAATAAATTGGAAGTATTACCCCAGCAATGGAAAAAGAGTGTGGTCAAAAACAGTATTGTTAATTTTTTAAAGATGTTGATTGGGTAATTATATAATTTGTCTTTCAGGATATTTTCTAAATCTTCTTTATTCTGTCAGGATATTTTCTAAATCTACACAAAACATTTGCACGGTTAACCCTGATTAAAGGAATATCCAAGTTTTTCTCCTGTAACCATTGGCGACGATTTCATATATCTATAAATAAAATTTATCGATGGCCAGAAGAAACATATAGGACTTGATTTTAAAATTTGGCATGTATTTATCTGTAGGAGGACAGGTGGACCAAAGGCCGAACGTTTGTCCGTTAGAACGTTTGTCCGTCCGTCCACGTATTCTTGTGATCAAAATGTCGCATTTATTATCCGATGTTTGGCTCAATGACGAACCCTATTTAAAGTAGCGATAATCGGGTCAGATTTAGATATAGCTCCCATATATCTGCAACCAATTTCGGGTAAATTGTGCATCAAATGGCTAATATGAGCCCAAATGTACTAAGTTTTGGTAATTACGACTGAATTCATCCTAGAAATAAGACGTTAAAATTTGATGGAAATCGGTTCAGATAACGATTTCACTCATTCCGATTTGGTCCAAACTTTGTACATCGTAATATTTTTGTCAAACTTAGATCGAGTTCGGAGATGAGCAATAGCGGTCCACTCCTTCTGGTACCTCCCCACAAAACAACACGAAATTTTCAACTTTGATCCAACTTTGCAGGTTCTAATATTTCTATCAGTTCTAGGTCAGTGGCGAAAATGGACAATATCGGTTCACTCCATCAAGTTCCTTCATGATTCCATTAAGTACCTCGCCCACAAAGGATAAAAATATTTAATAATTATGACTTTTGTAAAATGTGATGTAAGAGTCCGCTTGTCTTCAAATTATACACATCAACCATATTTTTACTAACCCAAGGTCTGGTGTGAAGATATAATATATTGGTCTACTCTTTCTGGTATCTCTCCCACAAAGTGTCACAATTTTGAATATTCATGAAGCTCTTAAACGCATAACTACCTTCTAATTCCATTCAGGCTTCGCAAATCTCAATATTTTTATCAACACAGGATCTGTTGTAAAGATGGTAGAGATCGGACCATTCTTTCTTGTACCTCCCCCACAAAGGGTTAACATTTTGAATAACCAAATCGATCACAAAATCCGAAATAAACATCTCTCACATTCTCTTCACGTATGCCATTATTATTACTAACACAAGATCTGCTGTGAAAATGGGATATATCGGCGCACTCTTTCTGGTACTTCCCCCACAAAGGGTTCAAGATTTTGAAAAGCATAACGCTTATAAAACGCGAAATAAACATCCAACTCTCTTCAAAATTCACACATCTAAACATTTTTGCTAACGAAAAATCTGTTGTGAAGATGATAGATATCTGCCATCCTGTTCTGGTACCTTAACCACAAAGGGTCACAATTTCCAAAACTTATATCTGTCGTAATTGCGAAACAAGTCGGCTATTCTATACAACATGCAATATTTAAATATTTCCCTTTGCCAGAAATCTGATATGAATATATAATTCATCGGAATTTAAGATTTCGTATAAAATTGAATATAAATGTTCGCTTTAGTTTAAATTTTGCTCGTATCAATATTTTATATGTGTTAAATGAATTGGAATAATTTTCTCCGCAATATCTGTGTTTTAAACATTTGAGCCTACTTTCCCTGGGGAGTTTGTCTGTTACAATTTGCTTTTTTCGTAAGTGGGCTAGGGTGCGCATAAGTAATGTTGATGATTATACGCCACATCAAACATTATCACAAAATTTGGTGGATTCGTTTTCAAGAATCATTTGTCAATTTGACAAATTGTATCTGTTCTTAATTGTTAATCTCAAAAATAATGTGTCCTTCAAATTAACAAATTATCATACTTCTTTAGTTTTAAACATAACATTGAAATTTAAAATATATTTTGTGGAAATACTTCTCTTCAAATGAACTTCTATGGAATTTTCCTCTTCTATGAAAATTTTAAAGCAAAATAAATATATATTTAAAATACAGTTTCATATGCATGGATGTTCGTATTTATATTATGTTGAAGATGTGATTGCTTTGGAGAATATCATTCAATATGACGATGATGATGTTGTGGTTGTCCTTTAAAGTTATGACTGTGTGCGTGTATTTTGACGCCTGTGATAGAATGTGATTTTTCCGCAAAATTGCTTGAGCTTACAGCTAGAAAATGTTGCTGGTGGCAGGATATGAAAAGCATGTATAAGTGTGTAAGGTTGTATGCGTGTGCGAGTGCCTAAGTTTGTGTTCGGCAAGCCAGCAAGTGTATTACATGTTAGATTTTCTCATTTCATCAAAGTATACGACGCTGACATTTTCACGTCGAGACATGACGCAGAAAGCAACAAACTACAATGATGTCTGATATTTGTTTTGCCATGAAAGATTGAATGTAGAAAATTGACACATTGACGAGTTACATGGTTGACTAGATGCAGAGACACGCAGCTATCAGCATAACCACCATCGAAGCCACCCCCTTTCTATCATCATTGATGTTTTTGCCATCCATCCATCTACCCACCCACCAGCTATCCAAATACACTCAATTTACTGCCAACTGCAGCTGTCACTAACTTTGCTGTGTATGAAATTGAAAAATGAAACTACAAAGAAAAAGTCTGAAATTGAAGAGTTTGGGGGATGATGAGCTGATATGGTATTTTTTTCTTTTTGAAATTGCAACTACAGTGATCTAGAATGCAGATATGCGAATTGGGAATACGATCTCAGAATACTATTTTGTGTGTGTGTGTAATGAGAAAACTTATCTCTAAACCTCAAGTCCACCCTTAAAGTATGCTACAAATTTTGAATGTTAGAGAAGACCTTGTGTGAGATTAATTAGTAATTTTTCTATTTATACAAGGTGTGTTTCTAAGAACCCTTTTGTTGAGAACTTAAGAACCCCTCTCTCAAAAATGGGAGATTTTGGGGGCGGTTCATAAACAGAGAAATATTTAAAAGAAAAAGTGCTTCATAGATATGAAGTATACACCATTTCTTAGAGAAAGGATACTTGAAAAGAACTTCTTATGTAGAAAGGATGTTTCTTAGATCCTTTTCATATCGAAATCGGTATTTTTAGCACCCTTTGCTATTGAATGATCATTTTATATAGAAAGAATGATTTTAGGTATACTTGCTTCTTACAGCTTGGAGTTTTATTGGCCGCCATTCGTACAGAAGGGAACTTATGAGATGGAAGTAAACAGTTTTCCTACTGAAAATGCTTATGAGGACCTCTTCTTATAGAAAGATACCTATAGTTACTCTTTCTAAAAGAAAGTATACTCACATGCACTCTTTCTTCAAATTTTTATAATCTTAAGGCTACTCATAAGGATATGGTGTTTTGTAAGGATTGTCTCTCATTGAAAATACGGTTATGAGGATCCTTTCTTATAGGAAATTTGCTTAGAAAAAAAACATTTTTATTGAAAATTTTCTCATGAGCTCCCTTCCCTTTAAAAATACTACTTAAGAGGATTCTTACTAAGTAAAAGGGCTCACTCTTATGAGAAGTATCCTTTTAAGGATTTTTTAGTGAATGGATAATCATAAGGTATCTTTCATATACAAATTGTATTACTGGAGGCCATTTTAATCCGTTTATTAGCAAGTGGTCCTTAGAGTCACATTTTCAAAAAGATCCTATTGATATATATATATATATATATATATATATATATATATATATATATATATATATATATATATATATATATATATATAGTTATTTACATCCTATGACATGGTGCCTATAAAGAGAGCTTGATAGAGAAGTGTATAATTTTATCGAAACTATTCTTATCTTCTTTCTTATAGGATTGTTAGGACACGTTCTTATAGAAAGGGTGATAATATGGACAATTTAATATGAAGAGGATGCTTTTGAAGGAATTTCCTCTAGAAAGGATAGTTATAGGTAACCAATTTTAGGGAAAGAGTGGCCATAGGGACATGTATTAAAAAGGATGCTTATAAAGAAATAAAACATGTTTTTAAGAGTATGGGACTGAAAATTATAATTTCTTACAGAAAGGTCTTTATTAATGCCACTTTTTACAGAGAGAATCCCAATAGGGACTTTTTCTTAAGGGAAGGATGCTTTCGAGGACCTTTTTTTATAAAAAGGAAGCTTTTAAGGATTCTTTCTCAGCGAATTGATTACTACGAAGACTCTTTCTTGGAGAAGTAATGATCATAAAGACTTTTGCTTAGATATTCCAATAACAAGTTATTGATAAACATTTTGCTCATCATGGCAAGGATATTTCCAAAAATCCCTTCTCATGAATAGTTTTTGTAAACTATGTTTTCTTATAGAAGAGGTCCTTCTGAAGACCCCTTCTTGGAGAAATGGTGTATCTACTCACACTTACTTATGAGAGCTTTAAAGATTACGACCTTTTTTAGATCACTTTCTTAAGTAAGGGTGATCTCTGGAACACTTTTACAGAGAGGAGCTTTACAAAGGCACTTCTACATTAACATTTACAATTTTCAAAAAAAAAAAAATGTTCTTGGAAGTACTTCATTTTAGAGAATGGTGTTTCAACGGACCATTCCTTTTAAAAGGACTTTGAAGGATTATTTGTTGTAGTGATTGGGATATAGAGAAAAGGCATCAGTGAAGGAACCTTTCATGTAAATTATACTTTTACTTATCAAAAAGACGATGGAAGGGGCTCATTGTCATGGAAAGGACGAGGTGTTGAACATTTTATGTAGAAATTTTTGGAGATGCTAATAAGGACATTTTTTTTAGAAAGGATGCATATAAAGAACAATTATTTAAAAAAAAGTATGCTTATTAGGACATGAGGATTGTAATGATGCAGATTACCTATAAAATGGTCGCTAACGAAGACCTTTCTTACGGAAAAAATGCTTATGAGGATTCTTTCTTATATAATATATTTTTCTTAGGACTCTTCCTTAAAGAATAAGGATTATAAAGACTTGTGCTTAATGAAATTATACCTATAAGAAAATATTGATAAAAAGTGGTTTTTATGGCAAAGGTGTTTTTAGTGCTTTTTCATAAACAGGATGTGTTATCTACGTTTTCTTATGGAAAAGGTCCGTTTTCTGAGAGGAAAATGTTCTTCGGAACACTCTTTCTCAGAGAAATGTTGTATCTACCCAGACTAGTGTTAATTAGGAGCAGAATTTACAAAGAAGGAAACTCTTTCATAGGAAAGATTTCAAGAGGATCATTTCTCATGGGCTTGAGGATGATTTGTTGAGAAAAGGTTTTTCCCTTTTATTGAGTATAGGGAATAGTAAGGAACCTCTTCTTAAAGTAAAAGGTTTAAATGTGGATCCTTAGAGAGAAAGGGTGCTTCTACCTGTCCTTTTTTTATAAATGCTTTTTTTTTTTGAAAAAATATACTTCTTAGGATGTTTGGTGGTTCCAAAAACCCTTTCACATAAAACAAGTCCTTTTTTATACCCATTAGCCATATGGCTACAGAGAGTATATATATTTTGATACAACCTCAGAGAAATAATGGCTTTAGACACTAGGTCTCCTTGGGCGAAATTCTTTTCAGGACATTAGTCGTCGATCTGGTAATCAATCTGTCTGGCTGAATTGCTGATGTACGATAACTTTCCAAGAAAGTATACGATTTGGTTCGAACTTGGTACATGGTAATATTATTACCAAACTTAGATAAACCACAGTAATGGGCAATATCAATCCACTCCTTTTGGTACCTCCCCAACAAAAGTCAACATTTCCACAAAAATTTCCTCATAGAAGAAGAAAGGAAGTTCATAATATTTCTATGAGAGATAAGTCATGTTAAAAAAATGACTATATTGGCCAATTCCAAACGTCATAACAGGGCAATTTCTGAGGATGTATATGTGCCAGTAAACCGACAGATATTTTTACGTGTTATTTTTATGAATGGATACTGCAAAGGACCCTCTTTTTATGGAAATTGTGCTCCAAATATATATTTCATGTTTCAAATCTGGTTTCTTTTTCAAATACCTATATTATTATCGACACCACTGTACAATTTCGGAATACCTCCACCCTTGAGATATGTCACACACTCACACGAAAAAAGGAGGAATACATGTAAATTATGTTGATTCTATTTCGTTTGTTTTATTCGGTTGTATTCTATCATTTTTGGCATTTTTTTCGTTACAAATCTTTGGTGGAGATGTGTAAACTACTCGTATTAGAAATGACAGAAAGCAAACAGTGAAGAAGACGACGCCGATGATGACAACGACAACGATGAGGAACATAGAAAACTAATAATATAACTAACAAAGTTTTTCAATTTAACATACGTTGTTTGTTTGTATATGTGTTGTAACAACAACAATAACATCGAACACTGCAATTTTGCTGTGGGTGCTGCCCTATCGTTACCAAATACTAACGTCGAACGACGACGAAATGCGACCGAATGAGATACATGTGTTCTTTGTCAAAATTAACAAAAACGAAATTTGATTTTTGGCAAGTTCAAATTTTAATATGTTCCCCCCATTCTGTTTTGTTGTCACATCCGCACGTTGAGAGTGGAGCAAAATATTACAAATTGTATGAAGAGGGAGAGGGAGGGGAAGAATGACAGGGAATAATACATGTAACCTGAAGGTATTCCAAATTCTACATTCTCCATGCCATTCCCTTTGTTGGTTTGCCAAAATAAACAAATCAAAATGAATATCTGTCAAATTGTAAATGTAGTTTTGTATTTTAAAATTGAAATTAATTGCGAATGTAATTTTGGAGAATCAAGTTGGAATTGCCATTTGAATAACTTTTCTAAGCAATGCTTTTATGTAGAACATTAGTTGAGTAAAGATATAATTCACATTGCGAAGCGTTCTCTCAGGATGAGTAGGAGTTAATACTTCAATTCCATGGAATTCTTGCATGGATTCGGAAGTGGGATCAAACTGCTCATTTTCCAGGCTTCGGGAAACATGATTGTAAAAAATGATGGTACAGAAGAGAGGAGGGAAAATATGGCAAGTTTCCTTTATTGTGGCGGAACATTTTAACTCTAAAGTTAGGGCTGAATTTGGGGCTCAATTATTTGCACCGTGGGAAGTATACACGTAGTACCTCGACCATAGGCCTTAAAAAGGGGATCTACCACTTTCTGATTTATAATTCATTCGAGGAAGTAGACAGCAATGCAAATGTGTGTTTGTAAAAGAACCAGAAGCCAGTTATTTTGTCGGTTGCTAGTCTCGAAATAGGGTTTATACATGATTCCATTTTCAGCATTGAAGGAGCTACTCACTTGCACTGCCGTCTTGATTTTCGGTACGAAATTATTAATATTACTAGAATATGCCCGCTACTTCGTCAGCGAAAAGTAAACCCTAACAATTTTAGATTCGTTCCAACAGTTCCTTTTAGGTCTTTTTAGTACCCCAAATGCAAAATTTATTAAGTTTGATGAAATGTTTAAATCAAAGCTTCATATATCGTACTAATTGTTCCGAATTTTAAGCTTTTATATATTATTCAAGTTTTTTTTACGAAAGAATTTCGAAAATTCAGCTCTATTCCTTCACCCAATACCAAATTTAGTAACATTTGATACGTATATCTAAAGTAGTATAATTTAGCACTTTTCGAACAATTATAGTACGCATATGCAAAACTACCAACAGATCTTAACGCCAGATACCAACAGAGACCTCTATATCAAATTTCAGGATTCCAGCTCTATTCCTTCATCAAATACCAAATTCAGTGCCACTTAGTACCTTTCGAACAATTATATCGCACATTTCCAGCAGCACAAAACCACCACCAGATCTAAACACAAATACCAAAAAGTCCTCAATATAAAGTTTCGGTTTTCCAGCTGTTTACAAAGGATGCTTATAAAAAATAAAGCATGCTTATAAGGATATGGGACTTAAACTTTTCCTTTCTTACAGAGTGGGCTTTTATATTGCCCCTTTTTAAAGAAAGAATCCTAACAGGGACTATTTCTTGTAGAAAGGGTGCTTTGAGGACCTTTTTTCTGGAAAGGAAGCTTCAAAGGATTCTTTCTCAGTTAACTGATTCATGTAAAGATTCTTTCTTAGACAAGTAATGACTTGCTTAGAGATCCCAATAAAGATGCACTTATAAAAGTTTGCTTATCATGCCAAGGATTCTTCCAAAAAGCCATGCCCATGAATTGGTTGTAGAAACTATGTTTACTCATAGGAAAGGTCGTTCTGAAGACTCATTCTTGGAGTAGTGGTGTATCTACTCACACTTTTTTGGTGGTGATTGTTAGGAACCATTGGAGGACGGTTGCTTTCGAAGAAGGAATACTTCTTAAGACCTTAAAAAATTCTAAAGAAAGCATATTTCTTAGGACCCTTTTTAGATCTAAGCACCAGATTCCAAAAAATATAAAGTATCGGGATTCCAGCTCTATCCTTCACCCAATATCGAATATAGTACTACATAGTACTTTTCGAACAATTATAGTATACATTGCCAAAACTCCCACCAAATCTCAACACCATATACCAAAAAAAGTCCTCAATATCAAACTTCGGGAGTCCAGCTCTATTCCTTAACCCAACATCAAATTTAGTACCATTATATACTTTTCGAACAATTATAATCCACATTTCCAAAACCACCCTTATCTTAAATATCTTAACTACAGCCACCAACAGTGACCTTAGCATAAAATTTCGGAATTCCAGCTCTATCGGTTAATACAAATCCAAATTTGTACCAAATTTTGTACACATAAGTACGAATTTCTAATACTTCTTACATACCCAAATCCTAAACTCCAAAACTACTTGCGTACCCCAATCATACAATCCCAGAAAAATCTCATTACCCAATTTCAGGATTCCAGCAATATCGGTTGATCTAAACCTAAATTGTACTAAATTTAGAACTATTTAGTACACAAAAGTACGAATTTCCAAAGCTTCCTACATACCCCAATCATACACTCTCACAGTAATCCCAATTTCAAATTTCAGGATTTCACCTTTGTCGGTTCGCCAAAATACGAATTGTAGCAAATTTGGTACACATTTCGAAAACAACCTCTATTTCCAAATCCTACAGTCTAAGAGTAATCTTTATTTCAAATGTCAGGATTCCAGCCCTATCAACATCATATCTTATTTCAGGTTCACTAAAATCGAAATTGTTCCAAACTTAGTACCATTTAGTCATATTCGTGCTTATAAGCACACATTTCGAAAACTACCTCTATATCCCAATCCTACGATCCGGTTGTAATGTTAATTTTACGATTCCAGTTCCATCCGTTCCTTCAAATTTTACCATATTAAGTACCTTTTGCAAATTTCAGTATTCCAGCTCTATCGGTTCACCCAAATCGAAATTGTACCAAATTAAGTACCATTTAGAACTTTTCGTCCACAAAAGTACAAATTTCGAAAACTACCTTCATATCTCAATCCTACACTCTGCCAGCAATGTTAATATCAAATTTCAGGATTTGAGCTCCATCCGTTCTTTCAAATTGTGCCAAATTGAGTACCTTTTAGTACTTAGCGTATGGATGAGTACTCATTTCTTAAATTACCTACTTACATCGACCTTACTCCTCAACATAGATTCTCATTCCAAAGTTTAAGTTTTTAGCCCTAACCGTTCACATGATTCGAAATTTTACCAAATGTAGTACATTTTATACTTATATGCGAATTTCCAAAAACCCTCTGGTGTATCCATCATACACTTCATAAGTGACCCTTATTCCAAGTTCAAAATTAAGTTCTAGCCGTACTGCTCCACAAATACAAAGGGTACCATATTCAGTACCTCTTAGTATTTATTATACTATTCTGATACGAATTCCCAAAAACCCAGTCTTATCTGACAACTTCGGACTAGTATTGACCCTAACCCAAAATTTTAAGACTCTAGCTTCCACCGTTGCATCTGGGCGTTATTGAATCCTTAAGTCAGTCAGTCAAGTACTTTACACTTTTCGTAATATGTATTATTCAAGTCCCTGGTTTTACTTTAAATATTCAACAATTTACCTTAAATTCAATATTTTTTTTACCTGAAAGTAAACAGAAAAAAATAAAATTCCATTAAATTTATGATATTTTTAATAATTCCAAAAACAGATGCCACAAAAAATATTATCAAAATATAATTAGATTATGTTTTGCACTTCCACTCAACTTAAAACTACCTTTCCATTTTGGTTGGGTTTTTGCATTAAGTCAATGCCCATGTCACTGAACACTGTTCGTTGTTCGCTGTCCATTCCCCAGTCATGGCCATTGTCGATGCTTATCTGTGAAATTGAATTGCGGCCGTTAGGCTGCGAATTAAATTTTCTAAAACGTGGTTATTTTGTAAAAATCTAATACCCAGGTCTTGCAAATATAATACCGCTTAGTGTCCATAAAAATCTAAATGTTGTCATGGTTTGGGTGAGGTTGGGGGGTTGGGAATGAGTGTATGCCAGTTGGGCTATATGTTATCTATAAATGGCTATGGATGGGTGTGTGCGACAGTAGTAGGTTGCTTGTGTAATTTGTAAACCCTGCGGAAATTGAAAATTTTTATAAAAATTTACATAGTGAAATACGGTTGTATGTACCATGTCCAGAAAACACTAACACCACAAATGTAGCACCAGTACTATCATACCTACATATACATATATGTTGCTGTTGGTTGTAGCCCGAAATGCTTTTATAAATTTCCAAAGATAAAAATTATTCAAATTTGATTAACAATTCATTTGAATTAGAATTTGAATACCTATCCTGTGTGTGAATGTTTTTCGCTCTACAGCCATATAGCAGCCGCCATTTGTGTAGTTAGTTGTGTTTTTTTGGTTCTTTCTCCTGCGCGCTTAGATTTTGTTGGCCAGAAATAGCCGCAACAACAAAATAGTTCAACAAATATGCAATAGTCTAATCGAAAGCGTTATCCAACAACAATTTATTGCATTTGAATTAGGCGATAGGCTGGATTTGTAAGCGCCATTTGCTGATGCATTTTTAATGCATTCGAATGAAAAGGGTGGGAGAAGGTGTGGGAATAGATGGGAATATTTTTGTGTGGATATATATTTACAGCTAGGTTTGTGTGAAAATTTGCTGCTGATTTGTTTTTAAATAGAAAAGAAAAGCTGTGATATAAAATACAACTTTATGAATAGAAAATGGGAAATAGAATTGAAATTTAGTAAACTAAGGGTGTCTAAATGAAAAAAGGAACAAGAAAACAACAGATACGATCCTTAACTAGCCCCAAATTTCAAGAAAGGATAAAGTGATGAGATGATGAGATTTTCCGGAAAAATATTATATTTTACTTTAATGTCCTAAAAATGGATAGGACTCCAGAATTTAAAATAGGCAACATAAAAATGTCTAAGACCAAGGGCAATTTAAATGCGGTGAAGAACAATAATTCGCTGCATTATATTCTACCAGAGCTCCAAACTGGAAACAGTGACAACGAAGCTGTCACCACTAGAGCACTTACTAAAGAAGCCAAAAGGTTGCACCTTTGCATCAACAAGGGTTGTGCAGTCGGTATTAAAGAATCGGATTCATCGAACCGCCAAACTATCATATGATCAAAGACGAATTTGAAATAATATCAAAGAAGAGACCTGACTTTCTGAATCGTCATGATATCCAAAATACGTTTTGAAATTCATGTTCGTCGGTTGCAAATGAGATCGCATTCCTGTCTCTTTAAAAACACCAATGTCAAAATTAGGATCTTTCGAGTCTAGGCGAGCTCTCTGATATTGTATCAAATCAATACTGCCAAACGTTGGGCGCCAGTAAAAAAAGATATCTCGAGGAATATAGTATGGAGGGCATATTAAGTTTGTCATTCCGTTTGTAACATTCCAAATATTCATCTTAGACCCCATAAAGTTTATACAGGGTGAGATAAAAAAACTGCAACAAAGTCTAACGCCATATTTTTTACATTTGTTTTTAAATTTTATTAAATGAAAGCAAAAGATGTCGGAAATAGCATCACATTTTAGAATAAGCCTAGATTTGTTTGAATTGGTCAACTTTGGCACGAATTAGGGCCAAACGGCCAATAAAACACGCTGTCCGAATGTTGTTCTGCGCTGTTTTGGCCCATTCCCGTCGAAACGCTTGCGTGAGGTGATCGACACTTTGGTAGTTTTTAGTGCCAACCTTGCTTTCCAAAATACTCCAGACACAATAGTCTCACGGATAGGTATACCGGAGATTTTGGTGGCTATTGTGCGCAGAAAATGAAGCAAGGAACCTCATTTTGTAACTATTCTTGGGTGACGCGTACTGAGTGCAATGATTCTGAGTCCTGTTGGAATGTCCATCTTCTGCGGCCAAAATGTTTGCGTGTCCAAGGCTTTAATACACCCTCCAGAATATTTTCGCGATAATATTTGGCATTTATTCTGATTACTTCGAGCGGAGAGCGACCATCGGCTGTTATGGCGGCCCACACCATCACCATGGCCGGAACTTGAGTTCTGGTGGCTAACCGAAGGTGCACATTTTCAGCTGACATCTTTGGTAAGTAAACAGGATCATTTTGTTTGTTTACAAACTGCTGGACAACGAATTTTTTCTCATCGTAGAAAACCAAATTCGGCACTTCACCACTTTCGGCCAAGCGAAGCAACTCTCTACCTCTTTTGAGTCTAGTTTCTTTCTGTTGCGGTGTAAGATCTTTAGCTCACGGCCACTGCGACGCGGGTTTCGAACAAGTCGCTCCTTTATTTTTCGAACCATTTCTGCTGATGTTGCTGTTTTCTTCCGTCCACTTCCTTGACGTCGGGCAGCCAGTAACGAGCGATGGTACGAGACATAAAAGATTTATTCACATTTAAATGCTGGAGTGCTCTAACGATAGTCACTTGTGGTTTTCAAGCCAAATATAAAGAAATCACAATATCACGCTTGAATTCCATCACGAATAACTTTTTTCTGGAAAATTCTCACGAAAATGCTTTTGTAATATTGTAAACATTATAATGTGCTGTCACCGGAAAAATTTTAACAGCTGTCGGACGAGTGGCTTAGAAATGACAGCAGCCTGAAGTTGGTTGCAGTTTTTCATCTAAACCTGTATGTTTTTTTTTTCATCGCATATGAAGCGAAATGTCTTTAAACCAAATTTGGCTCATAGAAATATTGGTATTAAACTTGGATCCGGTTTGAATATGTGGAATCAGGTCATAAAGGGGTAAAAATTTTAAATAAAACTGTGAAAAAAATTCATGGTAAGAAATTAGATCGTGTACAAAAAGAGATTTCCTGAGATAGGAGGAGGTCGAAAGACCTTCGATGTTTGCAGTTGACGGTGTGTCTAACTTATCTTTATTTCTTAACTTTCTAAAATGGCTTAAACCAATGAAATAAAAAAATAAATAAATTAATTAATTAATAAAAAAGAGTAAGTTCGGACAGGCCGTACTTTGTGGGGGAAGTACCACAAGGAGTACTCCGAGAGTTATCGTGCGTATCAGCTAGCCAAACAGACGAATGGGAGGACGGACGGACAAACCTAGATCTACACCAAATGTCCTGAAACGGATTTGGTCCACAGAAACCTAGGGTCCAAACCCGTTATTTCGATAAGGCACATTTTGACCGTATAAAATTTATATGTACCCTTTGTAGCCATATAGCTGAGGGTATAATCACCAAAATATCGAACATACTTTGTGGGATTTATGGTGTTGAATTCGAAGATTTGGAAACGGAATAGCAAAGTTAATATAACCTCCAGGTCATGGTAGATGCGAGATTTTTCTTTCAGTATTTAAATACAGTACTCGATTTTAATTTAATTCGGATCAGGAGTAGCAATTATTTAAATTTGAAGGAACGAAGAATCAGCAAAAATGTCAAAAAAAAAAAAAAAAAAAAAAAAACTAGGTGGAAATTTTTCAATCAGAATAAGACGACCATGCTGCTATTATTTACTAGCCCAAATTTTTCCGGCAAAAAGTTGTAATGGGTATCTTCATATTTATCTTTAATCTCTCATAAATGTCTTTTCGAATAAGGGAACGGATTTCTAGTAAAAAGTAGTAATTTAAATAAAGACATAGCTCACAGGGACCACATCTTTGATGTGCCTCGTATGAGAGACGATTATTTTTAGTCATTTTAAAGTATTATCTTGAGTTAACAACGTCCATATGTCTGTTTAGGTAGGTGTATATATAGCCTCCATATACTATTTATTTTTAGGATTGAGAAGGTTTTGGCTGTAATTTGTCATTATTTTTCTATATTAAAAAAATATATCACTTATAATGTTGAAAACCCAAAATTTCATGTCGGAATAGATTTTGGCTAAACCAGAATTAGGGTATTTAAAAAACATTTAAAAACCGAGAAACAAATTGTTTCTGCACTAGGGTTAGTTATTTTTTAGAAGGGGCAATCCGAAATTCTTCGTTGTTCATATCAAGGAGTTCATAGTTATAATTGCTTTATTTTAACGTTTTGCGTTTAACTACTCAATTTTCATTTCAAAACCCGAAAATTGTGATTGGATTGCTTTTGGCTTAAACTCCACGTTTTTGGCCTCTTTAAATGTTTCCCCCTCAATCTAGTACTCCAGTTGTTACAACCTCGAATGTTTCATTCTTAGATTTATAGGAAAAATTCATTTCTCTTAAGACTAATGGCAAATGGTATGGCGCCTTAAATTCGCCGAATATCATTTACTGTCAATACTTGGTGCTGTGGCTGCTGCCGCCGCTGCTGGTAAGCCCATAATAAATGACACAAAACCAGCAAATGTGGCTTGGAACGCCATGTGTCTTTCTGTCACATTTGCAAAAATGAAAAGACGACAACGACGACGACCAAAAAAAAAAAAAGGAAATGGGAATATTTCTATTTTGGTGGCCACAGGGAAATTGCGTTAACCAAGAAATTGTGGGTATTTTCCGAGGGGTGTGGAGTGGGAATGTAGTTTTTCTTGTTTGAAATATGTTAGAAAAAAATCGAAAAAAACAAACAACAACGCCAGCAAACTAAATCTTTGGACCACCAAGTGTGATTTATGAACTTGTTTTTGTTACTAACATGTTTTCACACAAACACACACACACACACACACACACACACAGACACACTTGCATGTACACATATACTACATATGGTGACACACAACCATTTATCAATGAATGTTGATGTGAATGTTTTCTCGAGCCAAAAAAAAAGAAAAAAAAGGATTTTTAAATATATATCACAAATTATAATAAAAAAACAGTGGGGTAGGTATAACTTAAAAAATAAAATAAAATATAATTAGGGATTTAAAAAACTTGTTTTTGAAAAAGGATTTGATATTGTAATTATGTCAATTTTATTTTCAAAAACTTCTATTTTTAAAACATTTTTTCTTGATATGTGTTAAACTGAAAATAAATGAGATTTGAAGAATAGAATTGATTATGAAACAAGTAAAAAAGCAGCTCAGATCGGCCGGGCCGAACTTCTTATACCCTCCACCATTTGAAAGGAACTAGAAAATTTTCACAAAAAATCCGAAAGCTACCACTTAATTGAAAACCGCTACATGGGGACTGTACGAAGACGTGGACCTGCATACGAAATTTTCTGTCGTAGACTGTAGCACCCATTACGTAATTCAAATACGAAATTTTAAATTATTTCGATAAACAATGTCGCTAAAATCATGAATATACCGAATATTGGGAGTTACCATTATATAGGGGCTATACGAAGACGTGGACCTGTATACGCAATTTTTTCCCGTAGGCTGTAGTACCCATTGGTATCTTCCATTAGGAAATTTGAAATGATGCCGGTGAATAATGTTGCTGAAATCATCAAAATACCGAAAATCGGGAGGTACCGTTATATGGGGCCTATACGAAGTTGTGGACGGGAATACAAAAATTTTGGTCATAGACTGTAGTACCCATTACGAACTTCAAATACGAAATTTTAAATAATTCCGGTAACTACTAATGTCGCTAAAATCATGAAACTACCGAATAGAGGGAGGTACCGCTAAATAGTGTCTATACGATGATCTGAACCTGCATACAAAATGTTTTGCCATAGGTTGTAGGACCCATTAGAATCTTCCAGTACGAAATGTGAAACGATTCCGGTGAATAATGTTCCTGAAATCATCAAAATACCGAACATCGTGAGGTACCGTTATATAGGGGCTATACAAACACGTGGACCGGAATACAAAAATTTTTGTCATAGGCTGTAGTACCGATTACGAACTTCAAATAAGAAATTTGAAATAACTGCAGTGAATACTGTCGCTAAAATCATGAAAATACCGAATATCGGGGGGTACCGTTATATGGGGGATATACGGAAACGAGAACCGACAAAGCCCATTTACGAACTTAACCTGCCTACTGGTAAACTATGCATGTATGCAAAATTTTAGCCTTCTATCTCGATTCGTTCGAAAGATGGCGTGATTACAACAGAGACAGACGGACGGACAGACAGACTAGATCGTCTTAGAATTTTACGCTGATCCAGAATATATATACTTTGTAGGGTCTATTATGAATATTTCGAGGAGTTACAAACGGAATGACAAAGTTAATATACCCTCCATAAAATGGTGGGTAAATTTCTTAATTTTTCTTCAGATTCATGGAAAAATCACACTTAAGTTCACAGAGCCCTTATTTGTGTTTCACTGTCTTTCCTCTATCCCTTTTGCTGTTTGTGCCGATTTTAACTTTTTCAAGTGGTTCCACTTCGAAAACACACCGAACAAGCAAAACAATATTGAAATGACCTCTTGATAAAAATCTGTTTGTTTGCGCCCAAAAATATGCTAAACATTTTAGTTTTTTCTTCTTCTCTGTCAACCTCAGCCAAATGTGTGTTTTTGTGGTATTGCTCTTGGGTTGCTCCCTCCTGTAGTGTGTGTGTGAGAGATATCTTAAGATATCTTGTTATGTTATGTCAACTACACTCCTCAAGCGAGTCAAGAAAGCCAGAAAAGGACAACATTTCTTATTCACTTAAATAGAAATAAGATCATGATTTTAGGAGATCTCTTTTTCTCTCTCTCGTTTTTTCCACATAAAGGACATATTATTATCCCCCTTTCAAATCAGTTGAATGGAAATACCTTTAGTTTATTTTTATGCCCCTCAGTCAAAGGAAAAAAGTCAAAAAGTTTTCTAATGGCATCATTGACATCTTAAGGATGTTGATTTTATGTGTTAGTTGTTTTGTTGGTTCTATGTAAATAGAGAGTAGTTGTTTTTGGACAAAAAAGGAATGTTAAGACATATCAAAGCATATTTACCTTCTTTGCCATGAAGTATATGAGACATAGTTTAAATTGATATCTGAGTTGGACACAAAGTTTTGGAATTCATCGAAAGGAGTCTAAGTATTTGTTTATTGAAATTCCTGCTTCTTACTTCACGCAGTCTAAGAAGGAAAAAATTGTGAATTGTTATTTTAGGATTTTTCAAGAGCAAAGAACACTTTTTATACCCTCCACAATTTTATGGAGGGTATATTAACTTTGTCATTTCGTTTGTAACTCTTCGAAAGATCAGCGTAAAATTCTATAACAGAATTATTTCAAATTTTGTATTTGAAGTTCGTAATGGGTACTACAGCCTATGACAAGCATCTTTGTATGCAGGTCCAAGTCTTCGTATAGCCCCCATATAACGGTACCTCCCGATATTCGGTATTTCTATTTTTGTTTTAAAAATATGTATTTACATTTGGTGACGTTTCTTCAACTCACATTTTCTTAAATATACATAGAAGTTCTGTTTTCACCATAGATCTAATTCTGAACTAATCGTTTTTATATTTTAAAATTTAAATTTTATGGGAGAATTGCCAGAAGATGAGGGTCCATATATCCTATATTCATACTGGATCTTAAATTCCTGCAAATATTTCGTGCAAAGTTTAAAGAAAATCGAAATATCAATTTTTCTTAAAGTTGATATTCCATTGTTTCAGATGGAGAGTATTGATGTGTACATATATCAATCTAGACCTAGGATTGGGAATAAAGTATAACAAATCGTGGAATTAATTTTAATTGTAATTAGTTAAGATCATTTAAAATTCGAACTTTTGCGGGGGAGAACAAGAAGGAGAGGTCCGATATTATCGATTTTTGCACCTGAGCTAAGTTTGAAGTGTGTGTTTAGCATAATTGGATCCAGAGATATGGACAACCCGATTCTGTTCAGTTTTTCTAAAGTTTATGCTGTTTTAGCTAGCCAACCTTGAGATTATCTCCTCTGGAAATATACAATACACAATACCGACTCTGCGAATTAAAGTTGTTTATACTGAAAACATCATTGCAATGTACGGAAAATAATCGGCTCGTAAGGGTACAAAGACCCTGATCTCTAGATCCAAGAAATATATTAGTACATATTTTATTAGGTTAGAGTCTCGTTGTACTGTATCTGAGCTTAAACATTGGTAGTAGTTTAGAGGTAGTCATAAACCGAAGTACTAGCTAGAAAAATTTCCTGAATGAGTCGCAATCCATCTTAGAAAACCTGGACATCTGCTCCCGAATATTCCCACGATGAGCTGCCGAACACAAACGAGTACCAAGCTACCTACTCCCGAATATACCTGCAGTGAACTGTCGAATCCAAAAAATCTAAGAAGAACTGGAGTCTTCGATTCACAACATCACACCTATCTATATCCTAAATCTTATATTTCCTACACTCGTCAGTCCGGAGGGCCATTAATCAACATTCCCGATTACCTTCTAATCCTTAATTCCCCGAAAACCGACATCCCAATTACCTTCAAATCGTCACAATCCCGAACGTCAGCCTCATTTCGAACACAAACATCATAATTCTAGATCACCCACAGCAGTCAACATCCGGCGACCATACACAAGTTTTCGATTACCTTCAAACGTTATCCCTAGCTAATCAGACTTTATCAACCACGCGAGTACCAATCATGAACAACCCGATATCGCTACATCATAGTTCCCGATTGTCCACAAAAAGCGAACGTCATCATTGTGGACCCCGAAGACTATCCATCAGAGTTCCAGATTATAATCAAATCGGCTACAACTTGAACATGATAATCGTAATATCAGGACATCAGATGTCCGTTTATCAGAGTTCCTTATTATCTTCACATCGCATACAAACCGAATATCATCATCGTAATCCCCGGACAAATTATTTCAATTTTGGTATTGGCATTTGCAATATTTCTGAACATTTTTGTGAAAAAACTGTATGCGTATATTCACTTTACGATGTAGGTCCCATATAACGGTACCGCTCGATATTCGGCATTTGTAATTGTAATTTGGATTTTTTTCCCATATATCCTCAATTTTATACAATTTAGCAAGAGCGTTTGGTCAAAATATATGAAGAAGTAATTTTTTGGCAAATATTTACCAACTTCCTAAAATTTGGGAGAGAATATTTTTTTGTTTATCGATTAGAATTCATGTTTGTCGCATGTCCTACAAATTTTAACCCCTTATGTCAACATCGAACTAATTCACAAATACCTTTGCAAACGTGTTTTTGTCCCTCTTTCAAACAACAAATTGATTTTGTTGTTATTTTGTACGGTTCGAATTTGAAAAATGTCTTCAAGAAAATTGAAAATAATTTCCATATCCTTAACAACAAATATTTTATGTGTTATCGGTCAACATAGGACACACAACACACTTGCCCAGGCAACGAGGTCAAGTTGCAAAGAAAGGTTTGCAAAACAGTTTTAAGATTTGTGACTTCTTGTCCCAAAAAGTCAGTCCTGTACACTTACTCACACACTCACAAACACATGCAAATAATGTATGTCATTTATACAATACATATAATGGACTTCGTTGAAAGTTTCTGTATATGTATTTCCTTTTATGCCAAATCTATAAATTTCATCGTTTCGAAAAAGATTAGCTTATGGTCTGAACTCTGAACAAGGGGATATGGTAACACACACAAATACACGCACATACACTAGGCACACCAAAAGCAACAACAAACGAACTTCACTTGAATTGGCAAATCGAAAAGTTTAATTTAATTTTAAACTTTATGTTGCTGTTTCAGACAGCCGGGCAGCGCAGATACTAGCCTACCTATCGACAACCAGGCAGGCTGGCCGACAGGCCAACAACGAATTCGATTTGTTCTTTGTATTCAATATTGTTTTGTTTTGTTTGGTGTTGTTGTTAAACATTTTCCAATTTCCTTTCCCATGTGCCAAATGAAATTCATTTACCATCAAAAGATTATATTGTTTATTGTTGTTGTATGTTCCACCGCAGCCGCACCATTTCGCTTGGCTCTTTGATGATGCGATTGAGTTTAGACTGTAAAGTGTTGAAATACAATTCAAAGGCTTCCTTCCTTTCTTTCTTGGCCACTCAATGGCTTGGCTTTTAATAAAAGTTTTAAATGCCCAATGTTTATTTCTGTTTTGTTTGGAAATCCGTTTTTTTATAAAGAAAAACCTCTCTCAGACCCTCACAAAGAACTGGAGCGTCTTAATACTTGGCTAATTAATTGTGTTGTTGATGTTGTTGCTGCCACCAAAATCAACTTCTTTCTTGCAAGGAATATTAATTACCTTGGACCAAATGCCGAGCACAAAAAAAAAGAAAAACTTATTTCTCTTCAAACCTCGAGATTTATCAAGTGCGGAAA
Source organism: Musca domestica (assembly GCF_030504385.1). NCBI lineage: Eukaryota > Metazoa > Arthropoda > Insecta > Diptera > Muscidae > Musca > Musca domestica. Next base: position 1,412,567 of record NW_026712309.1, on the reverse strand, counting down.
AAATTATCAATTTTTCTGCAACTTGAGTTTTTAAGATGTGGGTCCATTGTTGAGACTTTAATTAGAGTTTGACTTGAGTTGTATTCTCAAGGGCAATTCTTTGTATTATTCTTACTCTATCAGAAGAGTGTTTTTTCTGTGGTTTAACAATATTCCTTTTGTCCTTGAAATCCTTCCTTTCTTCAATGGTTTAGAATATTGTATAATATCCTTTTTGTAAAACAACGACGACGAGGTGTGAGTTTTATAAATGAATTTAATTTATTTTGCCTTTGAATAGAAAAGAAAACAACAATCAAAACAATCAAAACAATTGCAAATAATTGTCAATTTTGGATGACAGTTGTGGGTTTATTAGATTGCAAGGAGATGGGAACAATGAATGAAAGCAAAAAAAAATCTAATTAAAAGATTAGAAGTAAATGGAGAAAAGGATAATTGTTAAATGGTCATTATTTTACAGAAGTTCATTAAAAATTTACTTTCTCGTGTTAACAAAGGGCTAAAGAATTAATTGATTTTAAGCAGATTTACAAAATGTGGACATATTTTAATTAAAGAGCACCATGAGGCGTATGATTAACCGCACAATCTTAAAGTAAAGTATACGCCACAGAGTACAATGTTAATATTATTCATATAGCCTAATTAATTTTGTTACAGCCTCCACCATGCTATGGAGTATAAGTATAACAACCTTGTCATTCACAAAAGACCCTACAAACTATATATATTCTGGATCAGCGTAAAATTCTAAGGCGATCTAGCGATGTCCGTCTGTCTCTATGTATGTTGTAACCACGCCATATTTCGAACGCATTGAGATAGAAGGCTAAAATTTTGCATAAATGCATAGTTTACCAGCAGGCAAGTTAAGTTCGTAAATGGACCATGTCGGTCCACGTTTTCGTATAGCCCCCATATAACGGTACCTCCCGATATTCGGTATTTTCATGATTTTAGCGACATTATTTATCGGAATTATTCAAGATTTCGCATTTGAAGTTCGTAACGGGTACTGCAGCCTATGACAAAAATGTTTGCATACAGGTCTAAGTCTTCGTATAGCCCCCATTTAACGGTGCCTCCCGATAGTCGGTATTTTGACGATTTCAGCAACATTATTCACCGGAATTGTTTTAAATTTGGTACTGGAAGATCCTAATGGGTACTACAACCTATGGCGAAAAATTTTTTATGCAGGTCCAAGTCTTCGTATAGCCACAATATAACGGTGCCTTCGATATTCGGTATTTTCGTGATTTTAGCGACATTATTTATCGGAATTATTTAAAATTTCGTATTTAAAGTTCGAAATGGGTGCTACAGCCTATGACAAACATTTTTGTATGCAGGTCCACGTCTTCGTATAGCCTCCACGTATGCAGGTCCACGTTAAAAGTTCGGACCGGCCGAACTTAGCTGCTTTTTTTCTTGTTTTTTTGTAAAAATCAGTTTTTTGAAAATGAATTAAAATCAAGGAAATTATTGGAATATATAGAATTAAACTGTTGTTCAAAGTTTATGAAATTTGACTTTTCCAATATGAAAATATTTTGCAAAGGGTTTCTTCTATTCGACGAAAAGCAAAATTTCATTTTTATAATAATGCGGCCAAAAATTTTAAAAGAGCCTCAGTTGAGAGGCACACCTTTTGGAGATGTATTTATACAAGGGAATTTGTAATTGGGTAATGACATGCGGCCAGCGGCCAGTGGATATGAGTAAGCTCTGGAAAACGGTTAAATTGTTCTCGAACTTCAGTCACTCTAAGACTTCAATAACTTTTACCGATGGTGAAGGTGACTGATCCTAAAAGGTGCGCTGGATATTTTACCCAAGAGCGGTAGGACGAAGTGGAGAGTTCTACGTCGTATCAGACCTCTTCCTGCCATGGAGACACCACCACTGTATACGAAGGTGGAGCTGTTGTAAATGTCATCATGCCGATGCCAGGAAAATGGGACGTGTTGTCCTGCTACTAAAAGCCAGGTAAAGATTCCAGCAAAGGAGAAATCATACAGGCCAATTTCATTTTGGTCGTCAGTAGCAAAGACTCTTGAGGATTCACTTCTCCCCAGCATCAGAGGGACAGCAAACCGTCAACAGGGATTCCGTTCATAGCTTAGTATCACAACATCGCTGCGGGCCATATCTACAATTATCAGTCGAGGTTTAAGCCAGAAAAAGCTGTGCCATACAACAATGTTGATAGCCCTTGACGTAGGTACGGTGATATCTCCGTCCTTTAAACGGCATTGAGAGCGTAACGTAAGCGATCAGCAGCGATCTTGCCGCCTACTTCCTCCCGAGGAATATTCAAATATCCGCCACTAAATCCCAAACGACAAAATATGAAATTTTCAAGCGTAATTCTCTGAAAATATCTAAACATTTTAAAAGTATACGCGCAACCCAGGCTAGAGATCATGGCACCAGTTGACGCTCTACATTAGGAGGCGAAGGTCCTTTCTGTATGTCAAAGGTATAAAGTGACTGCTTTGGTGATCCTATATGGTTCCTTTTCATCATGGACGTATATGGATCATTTTCAATACAAATTCGTTGGTCTTCAAATACATCTGACAAATATATGTATAAGTATATGGATGCTTCATTCATTTCGGAAGTTAAGAGTGATTTTCACCATCGGACAGCAAGACAGTCAGACGGGCGGAAATGCATATGGACAGATTCACATTTATTTTATTAAAGTCAAGAATAGGTCTACAATGTTTATTTCGATGAATAATAAACATAATTATAAACTCTAAATACTCTCCATAGCATAGTGAAGGGTAAAAATTTTAATATCCAATTTTCGATTTTTACTTAGTTAATAATTTTGAGAACACTTCATTTTGGAGGCACGATCCACGTTTTGATATAACCTTTTGATGACGGCTCTTCCTGATTTTGGTCTCTTTTTTGCTTTTGACCCATTTTTAGAAGTAATTTGCTTATTCTATACCCAAATTGTTGAGCTTCAAATTCTTTAAAGTGTGGTCTCAACGTTATGTGGGAGATGTGGCGAATCAAATAAAAATGTGTAGTATGCCTCCTGTTAAAAATAGATAACATTTTTCGTCATCGAGAATCCAGGAAGTAAAAATTGTAATTTTGATTTTTATACCCTCCACCATAGTATGAAGGCTATATTAAGTTTGTCATTCCGTTTGTAACACCTCGAAATATACATCTTAGACCCCAGAAAGTATATATATTCTTGATCAGCATAAAATTCTATGCCAATTTAGTGAAGTCCGTCCGTCTGTGGAAAACACTCTAGCTTCCGAACGAAATGAAGTAGGTTGAAAAAATTTTTCTCAAATGTGTATTATGTCTGCAAGACTTTTGGTATTGAAAAAGGGGAAATGTAGGTCCACGTTTTGGTATAGACCCCATACAACGGTACGGTAGCAGTATAATGGTACCTCCCGATATGCGGTATTTTGGTGATTTAAGCGACATTTTTCGCCGAAAATGTGTCAAATTTTGTATTTGAAGTTCGTAATGGATACTATAGCTTATATCAGAAAATTGTCTGTACATGGCCACGTTTTGGTATAGCCAACATATAATGGTATCTCCCTGTATTCTGTATTAAGATGATTTTAACTACATTATTCATTGATTTTTTCAAGTTTCGCATTTGTATATTGTAATGGGTTACGACAAAAGTCGTCGTATAGACCATAATATAAAGGCTAAATTCGGTATTTTTAAGATTTTAACAGAATTTTTAACGGATTTTATTTTTTTGAAAAGTGTCAAATTCGTTCCAATTTGTGAAGGGTATTAAAAGTTTTTTTACTTGTTTTTTTTTATAAAAGTAGGTTTCACATGCTGTAATACTCGAAATGTCAAATTGCACCTCACTCGGTTAGAATTTCTGGTAAAAATATTCATAAAAATAGAAAATCAGGATTAAACGTTATATGGAAGTTAGAGTTGTGTGAATCTAGTTCATAGTTCAGTACACTAGTTTCTAAACGTATGAGTGATTTCATAAATTTGATATCACACATACGCAGAGTTTTTATACAAACGACCCGAGTTTAGAATTGTGCCAATCTGCTTCCATGGAACGAACTAGTTCTTTATCTAGTCCCGAGGAGTCCGGTCGTTTGATACGATATATCTAATTTCGATACGATATATCTAATGAGCCTATTCACATCATTTCCTAGTTTTAAAGCTGTATCGTGATTTCAGTAGACACATAGGAGGAGTATACTCGAAGATTTACCACAGTAGGCTACAAACTAGTGGAGGACAATAGGTATACGTCATACGTGATGAAAGTTTTTACTCGTCCTGGTTAAAGGTTTTATAATATGTCTGTGTGTGTCTATTCACAATGTTGTTACATTTTTGATTGGAAAATGAATAGACGAATTGCCTAAGGCACTGATTCTTTATTAGAACCTATCATTTTTAGCTAAGTAAACTTTATGCTTCCATATCTAAACTAATTTAAAATTAAATTGCAATGCTTCCACGATACCAATAAAATATTTTACACCTTAATCTACCTGCAGATTTAATCACATAATTGCTTCGCACGCTTTGTACATCTACAAAAAAGAAAACCTTGAAAGCACAAACTAATCTGCGAAAAGTATTTTCAAAGTTAAAAATATCCCTCCTAAAAGGAAGCATGACAGCATATTTCATATATCCTTAGGCGGTGTGAAAAGAAAAATAATTGTATTTAGTTTTCTAGTGTTTTTTTTTCTTTGTTCTTGTTATTCACCGAGTTTTGCGTGTGTGTCTTTCTTGTGGGTTAAACTACTTCTGACAAATGAAATGCGTAAATAAACCAAGAAAATAGAACGTTTTGGCCCCAAAGTGAGACAAGTTGAAAACTTGAGATTTCTTATCCGTTCTGCTAACGAAATGACAGTTTGACACGAATGTGAAAACTAACAGTATGTATTGTGTATTTGACAGATCATCAGAAAATGGTGTAATAGGGTGTTTCGAAGGTCTGAATGGAAAACCTTAAATAAGTGATTTTTTAAATTTAAATTTCAAAATTAAAAAAGGAATGTGAATGATGTGAAAATTATTTTAAATTGTCAAAGTTTCATTGCCATAAGCGCATCCAAATTAATCTAAGGTACCCATATCAAAATGAAGCAACAAATTCTCTTTAAATGCGTTAGCATTTAACCATCTTCAATTTCTCTCACGATGTTGGTTTCAATACCCTTCAAATCTGTCACTCCTCCTCCTATCCCCTTCTCTGTAGGTATGCATGTGCGTTTGCAGAAATTATTAAATTACACAAATGAAATGTTTAACTAAATGCTGCACTCGTTTAACTCAAATAGGCTTAGGCAGATATCAAGCCGACTGGCTGTCAAACAAACGAAACGAAACTAAAATGAAATACAATTATTTTAAAAATTCACACATTTACTTGGAGAAGTATCACCACTCGTCTACTTTCCAACAGATATTAGACATTTTATTCAAGGATCTATTTCCATATGTTGCAATTTGACGATGATATACATTCATATACACATGTAGGTGTGTGTATGTGTGCTACATCATGCAATTAAATTATCACCCAAACACAAGAGGCGTCAAAAATCCTTAAGTGTGTCTTCTATTTTATTATGCATATTTTTGTGGGTACCATTTCATGTTAGGGTTGTCACGTTGCAAGTTTTGATAAAACTAAGAATTATGGGACTGGCAACAAATAATAAAAAAACATTTTATATTTTTATTTTTATATATTTTAATTTACGAGGAGGTACTCAAACACGTATGTTAGATAAAATCAATTTCTAATTAAATACGCTGCATTTAATGCTGAGACCCAAGGTGAAACAACTAACCCCAAAAATACATATTTCGCTAAAATCTCTCGAAAAACTAAGCAAAATTGCTTTTTATGTGAAAACTAATAGAAGTGGCCGACACCTGAAATTAGCGTTCAAACCCTCGAGAGATACAAATCGTGTAGAAAGAGAATGTTAGTTAGAGGGTATCATTTATTAATAAACCTCATATGTTTAAGTTCGAAAATATATTTTATTCAAATGCATAATTGTCATAAAAACCCCTTTTGTACCATACAAGATGATATATATACATACAAACTCTTCAAACCTCTTCTTCACTAGCCATAACCTTCATCGACACATTTTGAGTTCAGAAATATTTAAAATTTTTGAAGATTTTTACCATATCTAATTTTCTACAATTTGGCAAATGGGATTTTTGTGTAAAAAGTCGACTTTTGAAAATTTCACTTTTGTACCCCATTTTTCTATGGAGCTGTATTTCCTGAATTCGGCACTATTTACCCTCAAAATCATCTATTAATGTCTGTAATTCTTTCTTGAATAAAATGTCATTTTATTATATTTATCTTTAACCAGATGGTTATACAAGAGGGTACAAAATATTTGAAACGACCATAATGGGAAATAACGGTCTCCGATCCTCATTCTCTTTGCATGACATCCGTTTCAGGTCATTCGGGTGTTTACAGCCCCTAAAACGATTGATGTAGGCTGGCTATAGAGAGGCCCCTGTTTTAGGCGCAAAGCAGTGGTTGGTGTTTATCGAGCTACTGCTCGATATGTAGTTGCTTTCTCAACTCGGTGTTGTGACCTAAGGTGTAACACCTCACTAAGAGAGAGAGAGAGAGAGAGAGAGAGGGATGTGAAGCCCATGCAGCTGATTGTCGAATTGATACTTTCCAGACTAAGTTGGCTAGGTTTAATAGATCAACTAAAATGATTCAGGGTATTGTGGGGGACTGTATCACATGCTGGGAAGAGATTTCACACATATTCATTAATTCGAGGGCAATACGAATTGAGACTACTGCATAATCCCGAACGTCGTTGGGCCAAAACTACACTGGTTTATCCAGGTAGTCGATATTTTACAGCTGCAATGGATGGAGATGGACTCCGAGGACAAAATACAATACTGTATATGAGGATGTCTTCTGTGGCTGCATTAGTACGAATCATACTAAGACCGGTCTGGGATGTTTCTTGATTTAGAGGCTTTCTCTTACAGCTTTCGGCCTCCTTCTTTACATCGTGTATGTCCTTATATGCGTTATAAGAGATCAGTAAGGACCCTGTTCCTACATCCTCAAACAACGTGGCATTGTTGACAGACTCTAATACTTTTGACAATACAAGGGTTTCCAAAATTATTCTATGGCACGACTTGTTCTGGTTTAGTCCTCGACTATTATTTGTGGATATGATGTGAAATGTGAAATTTGATACTATGCTAGGTTTTGGAAAAGCACTGTTCTACAATGGTACTAGACTTCTAAAATATCAACATTTGGTATTATATGAACGGATAGAGCTAAAAACTTTGGTATGAGAATCTATATTGGAAAGTAAGTTTGAGATATGAAGGTAGTATTGGAAATATGTACTAAGCGTGCATTTTGGGTAAACGGATGATGCTGAAAAATGTTAAACTTTACAGTTGTTAGTGGTAGGTTTGTAATAAAGGGATAGTTTTGGAAATTTGTACTATAAGTGCACGAAAAGTACAAAATAGAACTATATTTGGTACAACTTGGTATTGGGTGAACATATATTGTTTGAAATGTGAAATTTGGTATTAGGGTCGTTGTTTACGTCCATGGAGGTACTTTTGGAAAATGTGTACACTAATTGTACGAAAAATGCTAAATGGCATTAAATTTTGTACAGGTGGTTTAGGGTGAACGGATGGAGCTAGAAATTTTGGTATTGGGATCCTTGTTGGTGGTAGGTTTATAATAAAGAGGAGTTTTTGGAAATGTGTACTACATGTGCACAAAAAGTTACGAAGTGCACTGAATAGTAGTATACTTGGTACAATGGTGAACAGATAGAGCTTAAAATCTGAAATTCTATATTAGGGTCGCTGTTCAAGTGTAGGCATGTACTAGGTGGTTTGGGAAATGTGTACTATAATTTTAAGAAAAGTACTGAATCATACTATATTTGAGTGAAAGGAAAGTAATAAAATTCTGAAATTGTATACTTATATTACTGATGGTATCTTTGTGTTGAAATTTGGCGGTGGTTTGGAAATGGGCCGCATATTTGAATGAAAAGCACTAAATTTTGTATTGGAGGAAGGGATAGGCCAGAAATTCTCAATTTTTATATTGAGCTCTCTGGTGGTATCTGGAATATTTGGTCCTATATTTATACGAAAATTACTAAATGGTACTAAATTAGGTACTGGGTGAAGGGATAGAGCTGAAATCCTGTAATTTGATACAGATGTCACTGTTGGTATATGGTGTTTAGATTTAGTGGTGGTTTTGAAATTGCATACTATAATTGTTCAAAAAGTACAATTTTGGACACTGCTGCTGTTTTGGATATGCCTATTAAATGTTACTAAATTTAGTATTGAGTGAAGGGATTGACTAAAATTTGGAATTTGATTTGAGATCATTGTTGGTTTTTAGGGTTTACATATGGAGACGTTGAAATAGTCTTTGACAGCAAAATTGAATGTATGTCCATTATTATAAACTTGAATTATGTATAAAACCTTGAAAGTCTAAAAATTATGTACGATGCATGAAGTTTTGATAAAAAAGTTTTGTCAAACTGAACAAATTCTGCATTTTGAGTATTAAAAAGCCCTAACACAAACTCTTGGAACAAATCCAAAATTTTAAGGTAGATTTTTCGTTGACGAAATAGCGGGCACATGTTAGTCAGTTATAATTTCGCAAGAAGTATTTACTGGAGCTGGTGCCGAAGATAAAACACAATTCTATTCGACGCTTTTCTTCATCCTCTTGTTTCACTATAAATATCTATCACCTCTTTTATTCCTTCGTCCTTTTCTTTTTCACGCGGGATGATCACAATGAACCAAAAGGTCTCCGAGTGATGTAGTTACAGTTTCAATTGCAACTGCATATCCTATAACCTAACTGCTGAGATATACTTTGTCTCGGTGTCTTGCTTACAATTTGCCTGCTTTAAGTTTTGAAGTGGGTATCTTGAAAAATAGAGACTTCAATGGCTTCCAGGTTCATTTTCTGTTAAAGTCAAGAATAATATATAGAGTTTTGATAAGGCTCAATAGTTTATGTATAGTGAAAAAAATACATCAATATTATATTTTGAAGATTTGAACAAAAATGTGCAATACAGGATAGGTGTTGGCATATTGTTTATCGAGATGGAGTTTTATTAATTTTGAAACTCTGAGCAATATTTTCTAAATTATTTGGTTTTAATTTAAGTTTCTTTTTTGACAAGGATAACAATATACTTTTATTTGGAATTGGATGCCGATACTTAAACTACCATATTGTATTATGCATTATTCTTCCCATTCGTATCTTTAGTACCAAATATTCCTCTATAAAAAAAGGATAGCATTGCACTATCTTGGAAACACCCATACGACATGAAGCACTTGGTATAAATTGCACACACCAATCTTCTGTAGTGCTCAAAGCAAAAAAACACACATACCCACTTATTCGTAACAACAAAACCAATATGTTTGCATATATAATTATGCAAAGTATGCTTTTTACTCTAAATGTAGACAAACACTTAGTTTTGTGTCTGTCGGCCTAAGTAGAGGATGAAGATGTTCTACCTTTAATTTCATGCATAAATTAATAATTTATGTTGCAGCTACATTTGGGTGTGTGTGTAAAAGAGAGAAGTGTTTATATATACACTCACTCACCCATGTAGTGACATATGCCTTAAGGCATATTCATGCATGCATTATCCTGCAGGAGGTTTATGGCATAGTGTTGCACATAATGTCTGAAGGCTTCATCTTAAAACATTGTCTGTTTTGTATAACAATTTAGCTTTATTACACTTAACTTGACTCTCCAAGTCATCCACCACATGCCCCCTTCTCTCTCACCTTCTCACCGGTATCATCTTAGTCCTCACTAAAATGGTTTTACTTTAATTCTTAGAATTTCTTGTTGTAACGTTTTATTTTTGTTCTTCTTTTTTCTCTCTCCTGTTGTAAGTCTAATTATTTATGCAGGCTGAAGTGGAAACATTTTGTGTTAAAGTGTGTGAGTGTGGCTCTCTCTTTCTCCGGATTTTCGAAATTGACTCTGTATGTGACTGATATAATTGAGTGACGTGACATAGACGTGGTGGGTGTTTTGCTGGTTTTATTTCGTGTTGTTGGTTGTGTGTTTTTTTTTAAGAAAGTTTTGATTAAATATGCATAATTACCTGGTGTCGTTTAGAAGTTGAAGAAAAATAAGCCAACGGGGTTGTGTGGTTTCTAGTTAAATTGGCAAAAACCCACATTACCTTTGGTGGGTGGGTGTGTGTGTGTGTGTGGGAATGTGTTCCATGTTTCCGCTTTACTCTCATACATGAGCTCATTCGTGACATTTTAAGGAGGGAATTAAAGCGTATTTCCTTTATGATGTTGCAAATCTAAACATAACATCTTTTTGTTGTTATTGTTGTTGTCGTTGGGTGCTGAAATGGCAAGAAAATCGTGGAAAATAGTAAATGGGATTTGTTTTTTAGTTGAGGAAGTATTTTGAGATTATTCTTTTAAAATAACTTTAATAAAATCTGAAATGCGAATGAATGTGTCAAACTATATTGAGATGTCCGATATGAAAACCTAGAAGTTCCGCACATCAGATTGGCATTTCCATACACAACTTATGAAATCTTTGATCATAAACTAGAGAATTTAAGCATTAGTGCTTGTCCCTTAGTACTTGCGGAAAACTGCATACCAAATTTCAGATTAACAACATAAGAAGTTTCAGGACTCTAGTTTCTAAAGTACAATAGTTGGTGCCTTTTCAAGCACTAAAGCTAATTGAAATTTCCGAATTTTTGCTCTAATTACAAAATTTTGACATTTAGAATGATTTTTTTAATAACTTCTATGATTATGAACCTTTTCAGTAAGAATGCTCATACATACTGTCGCTTTTGGACCCAATTTAATAGAAGTGGCTCTTAAGATAATATCCAGAATTCCAGTTCTACGTCTTTCGAATTGGATATCATTGTTTTCATTTAAGTAATCAAAACGTGCAATTTTTTAAATCTAAATTCTCATAAAGAAAACTAAATAAATTTTTGCAGTTAATTTCAGAATTCTATCTATATGAACACAATATTTTGAACAATTTAGCACGAATTTCATAAAATTTAACAGTATGCCAGAACACATTTCAATATTAAATTACATGAAATATTTCCAATTCAAGGTACCGGATTTGGGGCTTAAGAACGGATATTTTCAGTAAACCTGCTAATGACCTACATGCGAAACTCTTAGCTCTATGTAAAGAATTTCGGGTTTGAGAAAACAAATCTTTTTTAGGATTTTATTGTAAACAATTGGTACTACAGAGTACAGGTGAGATAAACAACTGCAACAAAGTCAAACATCTTGTTTTAAATTTTAAAGAATGCAAGCAAAACATGTCGGAAATAGCATCAAATTTTAGGATAAGTTTAGATTTGTTCGAATTGGACACGTTTGGCATGAACGGATTCAAACTGCCATAAAACCGTCACACGCTACCCAAATGTTACTCTGCGGTATTTTGGGCCATTCCCGCCGAAGCGCTTACTTGAGGTGATCGACACTTTGGTATTTTTTAGTGCCAACCTTGCTTTCCAAAATACTCCAGACATAATAGTTCAACGGACTGGTATCCGGAGATTTTGGTGACCATTTATAACCATTCTTGGGTGGCGCGTGCTGATTGCGAAGGTGCTTAGTTCTTTTGGGATGTCCAGGGTCTGCGGTCAAAATGTTTGCGTACCCAAGGCCGTAATACACCCACCAGAATATTTTCGCCATAATATTCGGCATATATTCTGATGCCACGGTCGATTAATACGAGCGGAGAGCGACTATTGGCTGTTATGGCGGCCATCACCACACACCATCACTTTTTTTTTTTTTTTTTTTTTTTTTTTTTTTTTTTTAGACGTAATGGTAGCATGCTACCAATAGTGGTCCTACACAGGAACCAATACCCCGGGACCGCTTTCGCATTACTTCGGGGTACAGTTCATTGACTGGTCTATGCCTTCATATTTTATCTACTCCCCCATCCACATTTTCATACTATGATTAGGGGTTCGCTCGTTGTCTTCTCTCGTGAAGACTTTTCGCCGTCATTATATCTTGGATATAATGAGTATATTTCACCCATTGTTCTTCTGATTCCAGCATTCCTATTACTGTTGCTTTTAAAGAGCTATTATTGTTGACACATATTCTATGTGCAAGCCGTTTGCTTTCATTGTACTCACATCTGAAGACTGTGTGTTCTACGGTGTCTTCATATAGTCCACAAGCTGTACAAATTGGATTTTCTTTAATATGAAACCTATGTAAGTATGTGGCAAAATTTCCATGTCCGCTAAATATTTGGGACAGGAAGAAATTAAGTTCTCCGTGGTTTCGTTTTGTCCATGTTTCTATAAATGGGATTAATTCGAATGTATGTCGTCCTTTTGGGCAGTTTTCCCAGCTTTCTTGCCATTTTTGGCTTAATATGCGTCTAGCTTCCATCTTTATTTGCTGCAGCTCTTGGCTACTATGAATGCATGACAGGCATTTCCGACGGTCGTAAACATATTTTCTCTCCTCAAATTGCTGGATTATTGGTGGTATGCCAGATAATACCGACAGTGCTGCGGTGGACACTGTTCGGTATGCGGATGTAACTCGAAGTAGACATGCACGGTGTACTTTCTCAATCATATTAGTCAACTTTTTACTGCTCGCAATGGCATCACTAATAACAGGAGCTGCGTACAACATTTGTGCATAAGCAACCGTTATTATCAATCTTCTGACCAGTTGTCCTGGACCTTTCAATTTGGGCATTAGGCGTATTAGTTTGCTTGCTGTTGATAATGCCTTTTCTGCAATTCCTTTAACGTGGGTTTCAAAAGACAGTTTGGAGTCCAAAAATACTCCCAGATATTTCAAACTTTTGCTTATGGTGACCTCATGTCCGTCCACCATTAACTTCGGATTGACGAATGCACGTCTCCTAGTTATTATAATTGCCTCTGTTTTGTGAGCAGCGAGTGATAATCTTTTTGATGTCAGCCACCTGGAGATTCGTGAGAGGCAGTCATTCGCAACTATTTCTATTAGTGGTGTTGTGGGTTGATCGACCAATAGTGCCACATCGTCTGCGTATCCAATAAGCTTTGTACCTTTCGGTAGATTCATATTTAGCAGATCGTCGTACATCAGGTTCCAGAGAAATGGCCCAAGAATAGAACCTTGAGGTACGCCTGATGAGATTTTATAGCTTTGGACTCCTAATATGGTATCAAACAGCAGAATTCTATCTTCTAGATAACTGTCGATCATTTTCACTAGATAATGAGGAATTTGGCGTTTTCTAAGCGTTTGTCGTATTACGTTCCAGTCAGCCGAGTTAAATGCATTTTTAATATTCAGGGTGATAACTGCACAGAAGCGTTTTTGATCCATGGATTTTTTTGATGTTTCTACCACTTCCTTTATAGCATCTACAGTAGACTTTCCTTTAACAAATCCAAACTGCAGGCCAGAGAATCCTCCTCTTCTGTTTATTTCTGCTTCTAGCCTATACAGTAATAATTTTTCTAAAAGCTTTCCACAGGTGTCGAGCATGCAGAGTGGTCTGTAGGACGACGGGTTGTCCAATGGTTTATTGCTTTTTCGGAGTAGTACAAGTTGTTGCTTTTTCCATGCACTTGGAAAAATACCCGTATCGAGACATTTGTTGAAAACATCTAAGAGAAGTTCAGGCCACATGTTTCCAAGAAGTGCGACTACCTCGTTTGGTATTCCATCTGGTCCTGGTGCTTTCTTTGTTTTAAGCTTTTGGCAGGCTTGGCGTACTTCCAGCACGGTAAACCGTGGTGCGTTTTGTTCTTCCTCAAGTGGTATACTTTCTCGTGGTATAGCACTTTTCGGGAATAGTGTGGTTACAATAGTTCGTGCCCACTCTGGATTTTTTATTCCTGGTATACAGTTTCGGTTACCTACCCTTTTCATTACTATCTTGTAAGGAAGACCCCATGGGTCATTTTGAACTTCTTTGAACACCATCACTATGGCCGGTGGTACACACCATCACTACCACCGAAGGTACACATTTTCATCTGACCTCTTTGGCAAATAAACACGATCATTTTGTTTGCTTACAAACTGCTGGACACCGAATGTTTTCGCATCGGAGAAAACCAAATTCGGCAGTTAACAACTTTCGGTCAAGCGAAGCAACTCTTTAGCTCTTTTGAGTCTATTTTCTTTCTGTTGCGGTGTAAGTTATTGGATTTTTTGGAATTTCAATAGCTTTACCCCGAGCTCATTTTTCAATATTTGCCGAATGGATTATTGCGATATTTTCAGTTCGAGTCATTTTGCGGCCACTGCGATGCGGATTTCGACCAAGTCGCTTCTTTATTTTTCGAACCATTTCTGCTGATGTTGCTGTTTTCTCCCATCCACTTCCTTGACGTCGGGCTACGCTACCGGTAACATATCACGGTAACGAGCGATGGTACGAGACACAAAAGATTTATTCACATTTAAATGCTGGAGTGCTCTAACGAAAATCATACTATCACGTTCGAATTCCATCACGAATAACTTTTTTTCTGGGAAATTCTCAACAAAATGGTTTTGTACACTTATAAACAATATCATGAGCTGTCATTGGAATAATTTTAACAGCTGTCGGACGAGTGGTTTAAAAATGATAGCAGTCTGAAGTTGGTTGCAGTTTCTTCATCTCACCTATATATCATATATATGGGAACTATATCTATGTCTGAAACAATTTTCACCTAATTTGAAATACTTGTTTCTGGGATTGTTCATTTGGGTATCCAAACCTTAGCCGACCTCGATAAAATTTGGCAAAGGTATTTCCGAGCTCTATAAGATATCTAGTACCACATATCATATCGAATTTGAGGCACTTAAACAACATATCGGGTGAAACTTATATATGGAATATCAGAACCGATTTTTTCCGAATTCGATGTACTTACTGATAGACTGAATTCGGTCGAATGTGCCAAAATTCAGGTCATTTGGGCTGATATTGGCCATTTGGTGCACTATTAACCCGAAATCGGTTGAAGATATATATGGGAGCTATATCTAAATTTAAACTGATTCTCACCAATTCCAATAGGGTTCGTCCTTGAGCCGAACAAATATTGTTTGGAAAATTTCACCTCAATCGGATCATCTCAATCGGATTATAAATGGTACCTAAATGTCAGACGGGCTGACATCCATGAATCAATTCAGAAAGTGATTGTATGATGATCCTCCTTCTCCATGTTACAAACAAATACACAAAGACATAATACCCTTACCACTATGTGGTTATAGATTATAAAAATCCGAAAGTTTTTACTGAACTATAGTTAAGCCAAAAACAAAAAAAAAAAAAAAAAGAATAATCCATTTTACATCAAATTTTTGGTATCCATTTAATAGTGCCTCATAATTTTGCGGCTTTGATAAGATAACAAAAATTTGTGACGGCCATGTAGGGGAACTCAACATTTAAGTGATTTTTGAAATAGCCGACTTATTTTTATCGTGTGTCCCCATGATGCGTTTCGAACTTAGAGCACTCGGTTTTGTTTCTTTTATTACTTGGTAATGAGTAACATAAGTTAATATTCCTTCCTTCCTTCCTT
This sequence comes from Musca domestica, assembly GCF_030504385.1. Taxonomy (NCBI): domain Eukaryota; kingdom Metazoa; phylum Arthropoda; class Insecta; order Diptera; family Muscidae; genus Musca; species Musca domestica. The sequence continues at coordinate 1,396,860 of NW_026712309.1, read as the reverse complement.
CGCTTCAGGAGGCTCTAGAATTTTTACTTGGCATAGATTTATATTTAAATGGTCTCCGATTATAATTTCTGAGATATACGTGTCTTATTTCTGTTGTACAAAAGTTATTGTGAATAAAATTTCTCTATTGGTGGATTTTGATCCAGTATATTAAAATGCCGATGCCTGTTAAGTCAAAGCTTAACTAGGCAAATAAATTGTGCCTTAAATTACCATAATTTCCTTTATCACCTCCCCCAGAAACCCTAACCATACCAAATGCATATCATTGTTTCAACTATCAATAACTTTGCAAGAAGAACGCCACCGACAACCAGAAGAGGAAGATTTCAAATTGTCAACATAAATATTTACCTTTTAACCAAGTTTTGTGTGCGTGTTCTAAGGGGGGAGATCTTTACGTGGTTTACCTCCTTTTCCGGTTTGTTTTCGACTACCTACTTTATTTCCGAGTGCCATTTTCATTCGGCTTTGCTAAGTTTGTGTCAATAGAGATTTCCTTTTGTTTTAGTTTCAAGTTTAGCAGTTTTAAGTTCCTCAATTCAACACCAACACCAGAAGCAGCAACAACAACAACAACACCACCGGCAAGCTAGGGCAACAACAGCCATCAACTAAATACCAACTTGTCTTAGAGCAAACACTCCCTACCGCAAAACTAGGGGGGAAAACTATGGTTAGAATATTGCGTGTGCGTTTGTGTGAGTGTGGGTAATGTGGTTGCGGGTGTGTCATTAAATTGTTGTTTCCCCAGCAACCGAATGCAATGAAGATGGTGATAACAAAATGCCACTTTAGTTTCATTCACCGAAGGCGAAGAAAACGAAAATGACGACGACGAGGAGGAAGAAGAAGAACAAAACTTGTTATAGTGTTTTAATTTTCCGGCTATTTAAGTGAAAAGTTTGAAGCTTGTCTTTGTTGTTAGCCCCCACCAGCCCTCTTCATTTCAACTCTTGCTGTGTGTGTCTGTGTACGTCTCTTTTGTAAGAAGATTAAAAAAGTTTCCTCTCAACTCGTTCAACTATGCTTGAAGAAAGTTTATTTTTTTTTGTTAACCTTTTCCCTAACAGTTTCCTTTTCAGCACCCTCCCCCCCATAACATTGAAGTTATTGAAATTGGAATTTTATTTGTCAACAGACACAATTACAATGCTAGCAGCAGAAGCAGCCCGAAACAATTCTGTCAAATGGCACGTAATAAAGGAATTCGCCTTAATTCACCAAAAAAAAGATAGAACTTCCTGTGTAGGAGGAGTTTGCAACACAGTTTCCCTCCGAAAGCAGATTCACACGTGTCACTGTATGTGTTGGCGTGTTTTGTTCGTGTCACTGCATGGCAATGTGTAATTAATGTCAACTGGAGAAAGCTAAAAGTAATTTTTATCGATTTTCAACTTTTTGACAGTTTTAACCATTGAAGCAAACAAAAGCTAATTTTCAAATGGTTGTAGTTAATATTGTCAGTTTTGGGATAGTTGAGAAAAGTTTCGTTTTTTTTTTTAGTTTGAAAAATCCCTTTTTGTTTGTGAAAAATAGCAAAACAACTGTAAACTTTTTCATTAATGTGTGTTGAAATTTTGTTTTCGCTTACTCCTAAGAGGATTGCCGAACAAAGAGACTAGAACAGAGTTTTTAGAGCATTTCAATGTTTGATTTGGCGTTTAGGTCAATTTTTGATAGCATTTTGGGCTAGGTCACGTCGATGAAGGCAGATGGTTTTTAATTCGATATACACCAAGGAGTTTTTGAAAAAAAAAAAAAAAAAAAAAAAAAAAACATATCATATATACATAGAAAAAAGTAGATTTTTTCTAACAACAACAATAACATTACTAATAAGACAACCACACACCCTGTGCATTACCAGTGAATGAGAAGAGAAAACCAACCGAACGGTTTGGCTGTTGTTTCAATTCTAATTTTATTTCTAAAATATGTTCCTTACGTACTACTGAAACTAATCTAACTTAACCTAGTCGCAGCCACACAATTGTTCTTATGTATTCTAATATTGAATGGAGAACATTGCAGGGCTGCTTGACATATCATTCAAGTGGTCTTGTGCATCTACTGAACGCATCAATATCTGTGCGTGTGGGTCATAACCTTTATTATCTCACACATTATCGTATGCGTCAGCGCACAAGATCACCGAATTCTTCACATGTGATATTTTATGGCGGCTGGGAAATATTTAATTTTAGAACATTTATTTGTTATTGCTACATTTTCCGAGCGCCTCAATCGCACTCAAAAGTATGTACAAAGTATTTTGTACATTCTCTCGGGCGGCTTAAATGCGTATGTTAATAGTGGACTGTATTTTTATAAAGTTGAATAAATGTAAACTATAAAATATTTAAATATAAAAATGTGAAAAGAAAACTAACTATACATGCTTAAACAATATAAATATTCAATTAAGTAACTGCTTCCAGGAAACGACTCCATTTCTTTGCCCAATCCTTCTTGCCAATGCCACCACCTTTATCTGCCGGCTTCATTCTCCATACCGCATTCATAGTCCTTCTATGCAGACCGCCATCATTCACGTCGGAAAGGATTACCATTGGCTCCATGGTACGCTCTGCTTCCGTTCTTAAGGTTAATGTTGGTTTGTAATTAATTTCTCTCTGGTAATATACTTCCGGAACCAGAGAAATTTCTTTGGCTTTTTCTACTTCATCGATGCATTCTTTTCCTGCTAATTTTCCACATTCGTCGACAATTTTTGGACCTTTTGTGCGTGGCGGCTTTTCTTCTTTTTTCCGTTCCTCAAAATGAGGACTTGCCGGCGGGAAACACTTCACAATACTTCCTTCTAAACATCGAATCTGTTTTAGATTAACAGCATTATGCCCCTTTCTTTCACTTTCTAGTTGCTTGGGCAGGTCATCTTTCTCAGCTTCCAAGACTTGCCGCGCTCTTTCCGAGCTAGCCAATTTTTCATTGACTTTCTCTAACTTCGTTTTCAGATGTCGCAATTGATCTTTCTGAACACGATGTTTTTCTTCGAATTGTTCATCTTTGGCCCTCAGGTTTTCTTCATATTTGGCGAGCAGATATTTTTCGTGGGCCTTCGCATTTCTCAATATCATTTCACTTTTTTCCACTTCGGTTGTTAGTTGAGAACGCAATTCGATTGCTTGTCCCTGCAGAGATTGTAACTTGTTTTCATTTGCTTGCATTTGTTCGTGCAAACCATCTTCTAATTCTCTGTCGTAATCTTCCTTTGTTTCGACATAGTTAAGTTGTCTGTTTTCTTCCATTTGCTCTTCCCAAGTTAAATAGTCACATTTCAGCGAGAGTGTACATCGTAATGGGGGTTTCATCGAATCTTCGATTTCTTCATCGATGTCCAAGTCTGTGTTATTGCGACTCCGGGTTGCTAAAAGCTTCATTGCTACAACATACACATATCCACATCACAGGACAATGTCTTCATATGGGTTGGAAGATATTTTTGGTGTACCCTCAAGTACCGTCGTAACTGGTTAATTTAGATGGGTTCATTTGTCCTCTTTTCAAAACTTTTTTATATTGCCTTCTTGGCTTTTATCTATTTTTTTTTTAATTTGTTTCTTTTTTATTTTGGACTTTTGCTGTCCTCTTTTCAAATTTGTATATTTTTTATGTGGGACTGTTGTGGTCCTCTTTTTGTTATGTTTTTTTTTTTTTAATTTGTCCCGTGGGTCTTTTTTTTAAATATATATTTTTAAATTTTGCCTTTATGGCTCTTTATAATTTTATCCGTCAACGGATTTTTATTGGTAGCTATTCTCCTCTTTTTTGAAGAATAGCTACTTCTGCTTGTAGTGAGTCTCTTACCACTGGTGGGGGAAAACTCCTACTATTTTCTTTTTGTGGTCGCTAATTCGTTTCACTTTGACAAAAGTGAAGGCTCGATTGACCAATGATTGAGAAGAGAAAACCAACCGAATGGTTAGGCTGTTGATTCAATTCTAATTTTATTTCTAAAATATGTTCCTTACGTACTACTGAAACTAATCTAACTTAACCTAGTCGCAGCCACACAATTGTTCTTATGTATTCTAATATTGAATGGAGAACATTGCAGGGCTGCTTGACATATCATTCAAGTGGTCTTGTGCATCTACTGAACGCATCAATATCTGTGCGTGTGGGTCATAACCTTTATTATCTCACACATTATCGTATGCGTCAGCGCACAAGATCACCGAATTCTTCACATGTGATATTTTATGGCGGCTGGGAAATATTTAATTTTAGAACATTTATTTGTTATTGCTACATTTTCCGAGCGCCTCAATCGCACTCAAAAGTATGTACAAAGTATTTTGTACAACCAGTATGCTAAATAAAATAAGTTTTTTTTTTAAACAACTTGCAAGGAATAATGACTTACTTTTATCATACCCAGTAATGAGAAACGGTGCCACAGAGTGTAAACGTCAGACTACAAAAATTAAGGCCACGGTTTTTAATCTCCGTGCCAGCAATCAAACAAGTAAGAAAAAAACATTAAGTGCGACCGGGCCAATCTTTTAATACACCCTATCATTGAAAAAAGAACAAATGTTTATATAATAGTATTTGAGTTCAAACATGTTCCACTTTAAACAACAATTACCAGTAAGACCGTTTGGATAATGCTTTTAAACTTTAAAAAAAAAAATAAATAAAAAAAAAATAAAATAAACAAGTAAAAAAACATTAAGTTCGGCCGGGCCAAACTTTTAATACCCTCCACCTTAGGGTAAAAGAAACATTAGAAGAAATGTGGCAAAAACCATTAAAATGCCGATTATGGGGAGGTACCGTTATATGGGGGCTATACCAAAACGTGGACCTATAATTACAATGTTTCGCCACCGGAGCTGGAACCCATTATGACCCACAAATACCAATTTTTAGACAAATCAGTGAAAAAATGTGGCAAAAACCATCAAAATACCGAATATCGCGAGGTACCGTTATATGGGGGCTATATCAAATCATGGACCCACGCATGCAATGTTTCGCCACCGAAGCTGGAACCAATTATGACCAACAAAACCAATTATGACCGTTATATGGGGGCTATATCAAATCATGGACCCACGCATGCAATGTTTCGCCACCGAAGCTGGAACCAATTATGACCAACAAATACCAATTTTCGAACAAATCCCTGAAAAAATGTGGCAAAAATCATCAAATTACCGAATATCGGGAGGTACCGTTATATGGGGGCTATACCAAAACGTGGACCTATAATTACAATGTTTCGCCACCGGAGCTGGAACCCATTATGACTAACAAATACCGATTTTCAGACAAATCCGTGAAAAAATGTGGTAAAAAAACTAAAATACTAAATATCGGGAGGTACCTTTATATGGGGGCTATACCACAACGTGGACCTATACATGCAATGTTTTGCCACACGCTCAGGGACCCGCTATGACCTACAAATACCAATTTTAAGACAAATCCGTGAAAAAATGTGGCATAAATCATCAAAATACCGAATATCGGGAGGTACCGTTATATGGGGACTATACCAAATTATGGACCCATACATGCAATGTTCCGCCACCGGAGCTGGAAACCATTATGACCCACAAATACCAATTTTTAGACAAATCGGTAAAAAAAATGTGGTAAAAAAAACTAAAATATTAAATATCGGGAGGTACCGTTATATGGGGACTATACCAGAACGTGGACCGATATATCTCATTTTCAATACCAACCATCCTAGACACAATGCAAATAGCTCTGCTAAATTTTGGAGCTCTACGTCAAATAATGTGGGCTGTATCGTGATTTCAACAGACAGACAGACAGACGGACAGACAGACAGACAGACAGACAGACAGACGGACAGACAGACAGACGGACATCGTTAAATCGACTTAGAATTTTATGCTGATTATGAATATATATACTTTATGGGGTCTAAAACGAATATTTAGGGATGTTACAAACGGAATGACAAAGTTAATATACCCTCCTTTCCAAGGTGGAGGGTATAATAAATAAATAAAAAAGATGTAAGTTTGACCGGGCCGAACTTTGAATACCCTCCACCATTTGGAACGAATTTGACAATTCTCAAAAACAATAAAATACGTTAAAAATTTTGTTAAAATCTTAAATATACTGAATGTAGCTGTTATAAATATTAGCGTCTATACGACGACATGGACCTTCGTAGGTAACATTTGTCATAAGCCATTTGAATATTCAAATGCCAAATTTCAAACAATTCCGGTGAAAAATGTCGCTAAAATCATTAAAATACTGAATATCGGGAGATAGCGTTATACGGGGGCCATACGAAGACGTGGACCAGCACAAAAATTTTTCTGTCTTAGGCTGTAGTATCCATTACGAACTTCAAATACCAAATTTGAAACAATTCCGGTGACTAATGTCACTAAAATCATAAATAAATACCGAATATAGGGAGGTACCGCTATATGGGGGCTATACGAAGACGTGAACCTGCACAGAAAATTTTCTATCTTAGGCTGTACTATCCATTACGAACTTCAAATACCAAATTTGAAACAATTCCGGTGAATAATGTGGCTAAAATCATCAAAATACCGAATATCGGGAGGTACCGTTATATGGCAGAAAGTGGACCGATTTCAATACCAACCATCCCAGACACAATAAAAATTGTTCTGCCAAATTGTGAAGCTCTACGTCAAATAAGGTAGGATGTATCGTGTTTTTAACAGAGAGACGGACAGACAGACGGACATCGTTAAATCGACTTATCATTTTATGCTGATCTTGAATATATATACTTTTATATTAAATTTCCCAAACAATTTGTTTTGTCCAAGGACGAACCCTTCTGAAATTGGCGAGTATTTGTTCAAATTTAGATATAGCTCTCATATATACCTCCAACCGATTTCGGATTAATTGTGCATCAAATGGCCAAAATCAGTCAAAACGACCTGAATTTTGGCACATCCGACCGAATTCAGTCTAGAAGTAAGTACATGAAATTTTTTGCATCCCCTTTTCTCACATGCGTATTGTGCACCCCACAATAATGGAATTTGGCACCAGATAACATATAGAGCGCAAAAATACATCTGTCAAATTTTATCGGGATCGCTTTAAATTTGGATATAGCTGCCATATATATCTTTATCCAATATCATGTTTATTGTGTATTTGATGCCAATATCAGCCAAAGTGGACTGAATTTTGGCACCTCCGACGGAGGTCAGCCTAAAAATAAGTGTTTCAAATTTGATGAAAACGGGTTCAGATATAGCTATAGCTGATGTTTCATCCGATTTGGTGTTAAAGTCTTTCACATGAGTTACATGCACTCTACAACAAAGATATTTGATGCCGGGCATTAGATGCTGCACGAAAATACCTACGAATTTTTTTTTATAGAGATGGGTTCAGGTTTTTTTGTACCTTCGATTTACATCTTCATCCGATTTCATGGTTATTGTCCACCAGTTAATATAAGCCCAAATGGAATAGATTTTTTCATATTCAATTGAATTTTGCCATTTGGTGAAACTGAGTCTGGTATATATCCAAAAAATACTTTTTTATATAATCCTTATCGAAGTCATATCATGCACTACACATCAATTTTATTTTGTACTTGAGTTACAAAAGTCTCCGTCAAATTTGTTCAAAATCGATTCAGAGTTGGATATAGTTCCCAAATTATGACTATTCTATAGCCATGATACGCATTCAAATGAGGTTCATCGTTGGTATGATCTACTTCACATAAATTCCCAATATAATTTTTTTCTGTCACGGGAGCTCTAATAAATACGCATAGTGGTGTAGGATATCATATAGTTGCAGTTCATATTTTGAAAGCTCGTCATAGGGCTAATGACTGATTTCTAGACTTGTGCCATTCTAGTTCGATTAGACGAACTAGTTCCTAATCTAGTTTTGTGGACTGGGGTCGTTTGTATGAAAACGTTGCGTATGAGTGATATGAAATGGAAATTATTATAACACTCATACGTCACAACACTACTGTGTTTTTGAATGTCTTGGCCACGAACTCAGCCACTCAATTTGTCTGTCTGTACATGGCTTACGAAAGAATGAATATGATACATGTATTTTGGTATGTATGGTACATGTTTGGCTTAAAATCGGCTGACCGTAAACTTTCTAGAAAAAATCGGCATTTACAACATTCAATAGTAAATATTGGAAATACCTACCCATCAAAACAGAATGAAATTTATTTTTATGCCCTCCACCGGTATATTAACTTTGTCATTCCGTTACAGACCTAACAAAGTATATATATTCTTGATCGGCGTAAAATACTAAGTCAATTTAGCGATGTCCGTCTGTCTGTTGTAATCACGCTATCTTGCGAAAGAAGTGAGATAGAAAGCTAAAATTTTGTACACATGTTCATTTTTCCAGTAGGCAGGTTAAGTTCGTAAATGGGTCATGTAGGTCTACGTTTTCATATAGCCTCCACATAACCTCTCGATATTCGGTATTTTGACGATTTTAGGTACAATACCCACCGAAATTGTTTGAGATTTCGTATTTGAAGTTCGTAATGGATACTATAGCCTGTGACAGAAAATTGTCTATGCTGGTTTAGGTCTTCGCACAGCTCCGATATAACGGTACCGCCCTATATACGATATTTTGATGATTTTAGCTACACTATTCCCCGTTTATTTCATGTCTCAAATTTGAATATGATAATGGCTTATGACAAACAATGCCTATGTAGGTCCACGTCGTATAGACCCTAATATAACGGCTATATTCGGTATTTTTAAAATTTTTACAAAATTTTTTGAGAATTTTATTTTTTGAAAATTTCCAAATTCGTTCCAAATGGTGGAGGGTATTCAAAGTTCGGCCCGGTCGAACTTCCTGCTTTTTAACTCGTTACTAATTTCCCCAGCTAATGAAGAGATTTTCTTTCTCGTTAACTTTCTAATTTTGAAATTGGCGTGCCATATTATTTTCATTTGGTCATCAGTGCAATACTCTCATCGATCGCTGTTCATATTTAAGCAAATAAACTTTTTTATACCTTCCACCTAATTGTATATCCTTGTTATGTCCCCTATAATTAGTAACCCACTGTTCCGCTGACCATAAAAACACTAAGTCAAATTACCAGTCAAGTAATTGTTTGCCCATAAAAAAATTATTCGCCATAGCCGAGCGAAATAATTATTTTAAGCTTTCCAACTGGTTCTTTCTCTCTCTCTCTCTCTGCGGCAATTTTGTGTGTTAATGCTCTGGCAATTTGAATGGTCGTTTCTGCACTTGTTTGTTTGTTTGTTTGCTTGCTATTTGGTTATCCTCCACTATTATTTTGTCTATCCTTGCTCAAACCCAGCAGGGAAGAGTCAGAAATTTGATTATAATTGTTATTAAAATTTCACTACAGTCAGTCGTCATGCTGTTGAGTTTTTTTTTTTTTGCTATTTTTCCCCGAACTGAAACTGTGTGTGACTTCGTGGTGAGGGTATTTGGAAAGTTGCGTGATTATATTTCATAGAATCCTGGTTTAAACAGAAATACCAAAGAAAAAAAAAGAGCACCTAAACAAATAAAAACAATTCCAGGATAATTTTTGCCTGATTTCATGAGTAGTTTGTTGCATGTTTACTCATTTCTTAATGTATGCTCTTGTTGCTGTATTCTAGGTATGTGTGTGTGTGTGTGTGAGTGTTCACTTGTATTGGGTCGCTGCTCTTTAAGCCTATTATCATCATCAGTGGCAGCAGCAGCAGTAGTAGCATGGGTACAAGTACCTGGTGGCTAGATTTTCACCCAAGCCACTTTAGATTCTATGCATGGCTATGGTCTGGAAATATTTTAATGATTTATTTGCAGAAGTTTTTTTGTTTTTGCTACAACAGCAAACAAGTATGTATAACTATTTAAATATAATGAAATTTATTTAATTGAACAAGTAGCAGCAAAGTGAGAACAATAAACAAACTCAACTAACAAATAAGTCAACAAATACCTGAGAGTTCCATATTATGCAGCACAATGGATGTTGTAGAACTAAATTCGAAAAACTATAACAACTTTCTTCGAATTCAAAATGAATTTTGCAAAGTTCTGTTGCAATGAAAAATATTAATTAGAAAATTTAAATCTGATACTAGAGTACAGTTCCATGGAAAATTGTGTGACAACACAATTATAATTGGGTGCAGGTTTTTTTATACCCTACACCACATAGTGGTAATGGTATTATGTCTTTGTGCAGTAACATGGAGAAGGAAGCGAGACAGACCCATAGTTACTTTTGGGGATCTTCATAGAATCACTTTCTGAGTCGATTTATGCATGTCTGTCTGTCTGTCCATGTATTTTTGTGAACAAAATGCAGGTTGCATTTATTATCCGATTGAGATGAAATTTTTAAAACAATATTTGTTTGGCTCAAGGTATAGCCCCCATATATATCTTCAATCGATTTCGGGTTAATTGTCCACCAAATGGCCAATATCAGTCCAAATTACCTGAATTTTGGCATATGCGACCGAATTCAGTGTAGAAGCAAGTACATCAAATTTTGTGAAAATCGGTTCAGATATTGCTATGGCTCCCATATATGGTTCATCCGATTTGGTGAAAAGGTCCCTCACATTCGTAATATGCACCCCACAAGAATGATATTTGGCACCAGATATTAGATACAGCCCATAAATACCTCCGCCGAATTGTACCAGTTCAGATTTGGATATAGATCCCACAGATTTCAGTTAACTCTGCACCAAATGGCTCATATCTGTCCAAAAACACAGCCTTATCACCAAGACTGGCCTTGTGCAAAATTTCAAGATTCTATTTCTTGAGCCGTTTCGTCTGGGCGTTTTTTCTAGGTCTACTACTACTACTCTGTTGTAATATAGATTCTGCAAGTAATCTAAACTTCTCTATACTCAAAATGATGTAATCGGTATTTAAGCCTCATTGAATTGGAATTGTATGGAAATATTCTATACTGGTCCACATTTTCGTATTGCCCATACTTAATGTAACCTGCAGAAGGATTTTGAAAATTCGAGTCACATTTTTCAAGATCATTACTAGAAATTGCGAATTTGAGGTTCGTAATGGGGTGTACAGGGTTGTCCATATTCGACGGACCCATCTGGCAACGCCATAACTTTTGACAGAGATGTGCGAACTGCGCCTTTTAAGAACACCATTAAGCGTTTATACGAAAAATTTTCGACTGGTAAGGCTCTTTCTAAGCCATATATAAGTCGACCAAGGCGATCGGCCGAGAATATCGCTGCTGTACGAGCCAGTGTTGAGAGGTCCCCAAGAACATCCCAAAAACGCCGTTCTCACCAGTTGGGTATGGCTCGGTCCACTTTACAACGGATTATTCGCATTGATTTGCATTTGTTCCCGTACAAAATTTAATTGACGCAAAGAATGTTGCCTGCGGACAAGCCTCGTCGATTGGAATGGGCCCAAAGGGCCCAAAGGTCCTTCGAATATGGGCAACCCTGTATAAAGGCCCACCTACCACATTGTAGAATAGATGGTTTCGAAACGTAGATTAATTTTCTAAAGTGTTACTTTCTACATCTTGGAGGGTATCATAACTGTGGCCGGCCCAAACTTAATTTTGACAAAAAAAGAGGACATTATAGTACTTCTTAGTAAAGATCTCCTAGACCCTGACTGAGCAATGTTTTTTTAATGTACCCAGCTCACTTATAAACATAGCACTACCATTTACTTCCAACATTTCGAAAAAAAAATACAAAAATTACATTAGCAACTGTCAAATTATTTTAGCACGCCATAACTAAATCATAAATGCTACCAAAATTAGACTAGTGTGATTGCTGCTGCTGCTGTGTGTGTGCTTAAGCAGCAGTCGTTGAGCAAGGACACAAAATGCTTCCTTTACAAAAACAAATAATTTGTCTTTGAACAAAAAACAACAGCGGCGAAGACAAATGAATTGGGGGCCAACTGTAATTTATCCGAGAAACAACAAAACGAAAGACCCTTCATAATTGTTACAAACAATGATTTATGAATGCCATAGCATATTTTGGGAAACATACGTTGAATACCAAGGAAAGGGGAAGAGGGGGGTCGAAAACTTTTGTGAAAGTATTACGATTAACCTTTCAAACGTGACATAATTATCAAGTCATATATCATAAATAAAAACGAAACAACATTAGATTAGTTTTGCCAGACACTTTAGGTTCTAATTATAGTGAGTAACACCAATTAAGTTAGGAATTAGTGAGAGGGAAGTGCTGAAGGGAGAGGAGGTGGTACATATACCATGTTATAGTTGAATATGGACTACAAATCACAAATCAAATCAGTTTCTCTAAAATTGCAAAAAAAAAATTAAATAAATAAAATATGAGCCTAAGCATAAAAAACCACCCCATACTCAGTTCATAGTCTAGAGTTTTATAATTAATGCAATTGAAAGTTTTTAAATGTGAAGTGAAAGGGTTCCTCCCTTCGCTCAACCACAAAATGTGACTTGCGGCACTTATAATTTTCTGAGACATAAAAACCCATATTGAAGTACCTTTAAAATGACCTTACCACCCACCTTTGTTACATCCTTCCGACAAGTACAGGGTGAGATCAAAAAACTGCAACAAAGTCAAAAGCCATAATTTTCCTTTCTTTTAAATTTAATTGAATGGAAGCAAAAAAATGTAGGAAATAGCATCAAATTTTAGAATAAGTTTTGACTTGTTCGAATTGGTCACCAATGGCACGAATTATGACCTTCAAACGGCCAATGAAATGATCACAAGCTGCCCGAATGTTGCTCTGCGGTTTTTTGGTCCGTTCCCGGTGAAGGGCTTGCTTAAGATGATCGACACTTTGATATTTTTTAGTACCAACCTTGCTTTCCAAACTACTCCAGACACAGTAGTCTCACGGATTGGTATCCGGAGATTTTGGTGGCCATTGTGCGCTGGAAATGAACCGAGGAACCTCATTTTGTAAACATGGTTGGGTGGCGCGTGCTGAGTACTGTTGGAATGTCCAAGGTCTGCGGCCAAAATGTTTGCGTGCCAAGGCTTTAATACATCCTCCAGAATATTTTCGCGATGATATTCGGCATTTATTCTCATGTCAATGTCGATTAATACGAGCGGCTGTTATGGCTGCCCACACCATCGCCATGGCCTTGTTCTTGAGTTCTGGTGACCAACCAAAGGTGCACATTTTTAGCTGACCTCTATGGCAAGTAAACTGCTGGACAATGAATGTTTTCTCATCGGAGAATACCAATGGCTTTAAAAGTTCTTGCACTTTTTGGAATTTCAATGGCTTTACCCCGAGCTCATTTTTCAATATTTGCCGAATGCAATATTGCGATATGTTCAGCTCACGAGCCATTTTTCGGCCAGTGCGACGCGGGTTTCGATCAAGTCGCTTTATTACTTTTCGAACCATTTCTGCTGATGTTGCTGTTTTCTTCGGTCCACTTCCTTGATGTCGGGCTGGAGTGCTCTAACGATAGCCACTTGTGGTTTTCTAGCCAAATATAATCACCCTTGAAGTCCACCACGAATACCTTTTTTTCTGGAAAATTCTCACCAAAATGATTTTTTACGCATTTTAACAGCTGTCACTGGAATAATTTTAACAGCCGTCGGAGTGGCTTAGAGATGATTGCAGTCTGAAGTTTGTTGCAGTTTTTTCATCTCACCCTGTATTGTAACACAGCTAAAACCATTTCCATTGCATTTAATCTTGTAATTCCTTGGTGACAGAACCTAACAAAAAAAATTAATTCTAAACAAAAATGTTGCTCATTCAGCATAAACAGAAATGAGAGAAAAAACCCTCAACAATAACATCCACCTTCAGAAAATTGACAACATGACCCTCCCCAACGCCCCGAGCCAATTTTTCTTACACCCACAACAACAATTTTCTGTAATATTCTCACTCACACTTTGCTCCTCCTCCATACCCAAAATAAAGACCATTAGTGGGGAATATGAGGTGGTATGTGTAAAAAATGCTATTGGTATAAAAATACGCATATGTATGTGTTTCCTTTGGTATTAGTATTTGTAATTGTGCGAAAAAAACAACAAAAAATAGGTTTGGTGTGACATCCTTGGTGTGTAAACCTCATCTCCATACACGAATTGTTATGTGTCTGTATACATCTTTCGTTGAAGCAGTAGTTTTTTTACGCTCCTATCCCAACTACCACCATCAGATCATCTCGCCATAGTTTTCGTTGTCGTTGCTTTTGCATCTAAACGTGTGTACGCTCATTTTTTTATTTTTCATTTATTTTATTTTTTTCGAAAACAAATTTTGAGTTGAAAAGTTAAAGTTAAAATCCTCTGGTAATTGGCATGGTTGTATATCCATTTAACGAGCCAGCGTACATGTATCCATAAAAATGCGAATGGTCGCAATGAAATCCCAAAGTAGTTTTCCTCTTTCGTTTAGTGTGTTGTTCAAGTGTAATATTAAAACATATTTAAATATATGTTTGTAACTCATAAAACTGTGAAGTTATTTTTTGTGCGTAAGTGCATTTCAACTAATGGGGGTTTTGAGAAAAATGAGTTGTCAAATTTAAGTTAGTTTGTCGATATACTATGGAAGTTCTGCTTTATAATAAAAATAATTAAGAGGACAATAAATGACAAAAAACGGGATTTTTTACAAATATTTTGCGGATGACTCAGAGATTCAAAAAATGGAATTCCAAACACCAGATTTTTTAAAACTATTTTGCGTCGGATCGCCCTTTTAAGCCCTCCAATGTACTACGGCGGATATGTGGAAGATTGTCATTCCATTTGTAATGGAATAATTTTAAACCATCAAAGTATATATTCTTCTTCAGCGTAAAATTCTGAGTTGTATAGCCGCCTGTTATAATTTACAAAATTTTCGTATGAGGAATCCATTAAAGTACCAATCACTCTGGCACAAACTTGTCTGTATGGGTCCAAGTTTTTTAATATCCCCTTTATAATGATACATATTCCGATCAAATTTTTAATGGAATTGTCTACATTGTCTGACTTGTGGAGTTTTTAGAACATATTAAGCCCCCTTGCAGAAAATAGCCTAGAAAGTTGCAGCCACGTTGCCCTTGGAAAAGCTAAAAATTTGTACTTGAAGGCGGTAGGAGGTATGAATCCCTCTAGGAGGAAATTTTATAGGAGTCGCCGTTTTTGTAATATACCCCAATTAAATCCCTATATTTGGAATTTGAAGATTTTTCTAATACAACCAAATTCAGACAGCTGTCATTTCTAAGCCACTCGTCCGATAGCTGTTAAAATTATCCCAGTGACAGCTCATTATATTATGTACAAGCGTTAGAAAACATTTCGATGACAATTTTCCAGAAAAAAATTTATTCGTGATGGAATTTAAGCATAATCGTTTATATTTGGCTGGAAAACCACAAGTGGCTATCGCTAGAGCACTCCAGCATTTATATGCTAATAAATCTTTTGTGTCTCGTACCATCGGTCGTTATCGTGATACTGGTAGCGTAGCCCGACGTCAAGGAAGTGGACGGAAGAAAACAGCAACATCAGCAGAAATGGTTCGAAAAGTAAAGAAGCTACTTGATCGAAATCCGTGTCGCAGCGCCGAAAATGGCTCGTGAACTGAACATATCGCAATATTCCATTCAGCAAATACTGAAAAATGAGCTCGGGGTAAAGCCATTGAAATTCCAAAAAGTGCAAGAACTTACACCGCAACCCATAGACTCAAAAGAGCTAAAGAGTTGATAGCTTGACCGAAAGTGGTGAACTGCCAAATTTGGTTTTCTCCGATGAGAAAACATTCGTCGTCCAGCTTTTCTAGTTTGTAAACAAACAAAATGATCGTGTTTGCTTGCCAAAGAGGTCAGCTGAAAATGTGCACCTTCGGTTGGCCATCAGAACTCAAGCGCAGGCCATTGCGATGGTGTGGGCCGCCATAACAGCCGATGGTCGTTTTCCGCTCGTATTAGTCGACCGTGGCATCAGAATAAATGCCGAATATTAACGCGAAAATATTCTGGAGGGTGTATTAAAGCCTTGGGCCCGCAAACATTTTGGCCCCAGACCTTGGACATTCCAACATCGCAGCAACATCGCACTCAGCACGCGCCACCTAAGAATGTTTGAAAAATGAGGTTCCTCGCTTCATTTCCAGCGCACAATGGCCACCAATATCTCTATATACCTACCCATTGGACTTTTATTCAAATAATTAAACAAGTAAAAAAGCTGTTCGGCCAGGCTGAACTTTTAATACCCTCCACCATTTGGTGCAAATTTGACAATTTCCAAAAAAAAAAAAAAAAATAATTATAATAAAATAAAATAAAAACCGTTAAAAATTCTGTTAAAATCTTAAAAATACCGAATGCCTATACGACGACGTGGACCTGCATACGCAACTTTTGTCATAAGTTATTACAATATTTAAATGCGAAACTTGAAGAGAAATCTGTTTATAATGTAGCTAAAATCATCAAAACACCGAATATCGGGGTTACCGTTATATGGGGGCTATACGAAGACGTGGACCTGCACTGACAATTTTCTGGCATGGGCTGAAGTATCCATTACGAATTTCACATGCGAAATTTGAAACAATCCCGGTAAATAATGTCGCTAAAATCACCAAAATACCGAATATCGGGGGGTACGGTATATGGGGGCTATACGAAGACGTGGACCTACATGGCCCATTTTCTGTTTTATGCTGCAGCATTTATTACGAACTTCAAATGCCAACTTTGAAACGATTCCGTTAAACAATGTCGCTAGAATCATCAAAATACCGAATATCGGGGGATATGGTATATGGGGGCTATACGAAGTCGTAGACCTACATGGCCCATTTTCTGTTTTATGCTGCAGTATCTATTACGAACTTCAAATACAAAATTTGGAACAATTCCGGTGAATAATGTCGCTAAAATCATCAAAATACCGAATATCGGGAGGTACCGTTATATGGGGGCTATATGATAACTTGGACCTACATGGCCCATTTACGAACTTAACCTGCCTACTGGCAAAATATACATGTGTGCAAAATTTTAGCCTTCTATCTCAATTTGTTCGAAAGATAGCGTGCTTACAACAGACAGACAGACAGACGGACATGGCTAAATCGTCTTAGAATTTTACGCTGATCAAAAACATATACTTTGTTGGGTCTGACATGAGTATTTCGAGAAGTTACAAACGGAATGACAACATTAATATACCCTCTATAGTATGGTGGAGGGTATGAAAAAAATTAAAAATTATGACGTTTGACTGCAGTTTTTTTATCTCATCCTGTTGTCTTTGTGCATTTGTTTGTAAAATGGAGAAAAAACGAGGTCCATTGTTACTTTTGAGGATCTTCATAAAATCACTTTCTGGTGGATTTGTGCATGTCAACTTTGGTCTGCCCGTCCGCCTGTCCATGTATTTTAGTGAACAAAATACAAGTCGCATTTATTATCCGATTGAGATGAAATTTTCCAAACAATATTTATTTGGCCCAAGGACGAACCCTATTGAAATTGGTGAGAATCGGTTCGAATTTAGATATAGCTCCCATATACATCTTCAACCGATTTCGGGTTAATTGTGCACCAAATGGCCAATGTTTGTCTAAATGACCTGAATTTTGGCACTTCCGTCCGTATTCAGTCTAGAAGAAGGTACTACAAATTTGGTGAAAATCAGTTCAGAAAAGCTATGGCTCCTATATGTATATTCTTTCTAAAGTCCCTCGCATCCGTAACATGCACTCCACAAAAATTATATTTGATACGGGACATCAGATACAACTCGATACACCTCTTCCTCTTCGATGTCGGTTCATGTTTTTATATAGCTACGGTTACTGCTCACCATATATGCAATATTAACTCACATTGGATAAATTTCTTTTTATGTAACCGACTTTTTCTATTTGGTGAAACTCTGTCCGGCATATCTATTGCTCCAAAAAAATACTTTTTAATATTATCTTTATCGAAGTCATATCATGTACTATACAACAATGTTAATTGGTACTAGAGATACAAAGGCCTCTGCCAAATTTGTTGAGAATCTGTTCAGGGTTGGATATGGTTCCACAATTGTGATTACTCTGAATCCATGATTCCCATTCAAATAAGGTTCATAGTTGGTATTATCTACTTCCCATAAATTCCCAATATAAATTTGTTTTGTTACTGGAGCTCTGCTAAACACCCATAGTTGTGTAGGGTATCATATAGTCGGCCCCGCCCGACTTTTGACCTTTCCCTACGTGTTTTTATAATAATCCATTTTCCTTTTTACAATTTTACCGCTATGTTTTCTTTTTTAAGTGTTACTCATTTTCTACTCACTTTTCACAGACTGAAGTCACTCCACGTAAATACTTCCTAAAACGAAAAGAAAATAAAAACATTAAATGGTTAGCGATATTTCCAATAAGTCTTTTTTTTGTGATAAGCCAAAACAATATTTTATGATCATGCTTTTCAAAGTCTTACAATATTTATTTCCCTGCTAACATTTCATTTAATGTCCTGTCATCTCAATTGCTTTTTTATCCGCCATGTTCGCCTTTTTCAATTTACGTGTAATCTTTTTTATTGTTTTCCAAACGAACAGACTCACAAATGTCCCGCAAACAGAAGTGGTAAGCGCGGGCCGCTAAAAGTTGAGTACTTTTATGTTGTCACTTAAATGGGACTTAACCACAGACAGGGCCACAGTAATGTCCTTATGTATGGTATATGACATTGTAATAGAATTAACCGAAAATCCGATGTGTCTCTTTCAGGCTTTATCGGCAACAGTAAACATTAAAGACTAATAGAAGAAGCAGAAATAATAATTGTAAAAAAAGCCTCACAGGATAATGTGTGGTGGCATTGGGAGGGAGCGACGGAGCGAGGGAAAAACACACACTCGCTCTTTTCTACATTTACTTTTGTGTACGAAAAAAATACTATATAATCTGGTTAAAGTTGTGGCTCCGGGCAATGCAATATCTATTAAAATTATAATTTACCATTATAAAGCTGAAACGTAGGAAACGGAAATGACAGGAAACAAAGTTTCCGGTAATCTTTTCACGATGATAGTTCGGTGGCGGAATAGTTGTTATAAAAATAGAATAACGTTTTTCAAAAAAGCAGAGAAAAAAAACGTTTTATTACTTTCACAACATTTGATATGGTTGTGTGCGTGTGGCTAAAATAAAATATCCGCTCTAACCTCTGCCAGAATGCTTTTCCCTCCGTTTTTTATACAAAAACACCGCATCATTTGCCATAAGGCCTTAGGGTTTCTGATGACTTCGTTTGACTGGATTATAAGCCAGTAATCATCATGGGTCATGGTAGTTGTTTGGGTTGGTTGGTTGGTTGGTCTTTTTCCTTTTTTTCGCTTTTTTTGAAAAGCGCAGAGAACACAACTACAACAACAAAATACCAAATAGCAATTAATCTGCTATACAAACTGGCGACAGCCTATCTGCCTTTTATACAAAATCCTCTGAGAGTTTACATTCATTCACTCCCATTTACTCACTCCCCCAAACGGCAACGACTTTTGTCATTTATTCAGCCGTGAATACACAGTTTCAGTGGACCTCACTCCCGATCTCCCCCGCCATGAGGCTGATGGTCGAAAGCTACAAATCCAATAATATATCTATATATAATTTTTTTTCTATTTTTTGGTAGGGGCCGGGTAAACGACTTGACTTTCGCGACGATTTGAGAATAGAAGAGAAAAGAAAACACATCACCAGGAGGAGGATGTGTTGACCAGCCGTTCATTGTGTTTGAGGCTGAAATACTTTAATAGCTGAAAAGAAGAAAAAACGAACAGGACATTAAGCCTTACTATAAAAAAAACAAAAATGGTTTTTGAATTTCAGTTTTTCTAGATGTCGACTGGTGAAGTCATTTGGAAACCTGTACTTGACATGGTCACCGCATTTTCATACATGCCCCGCCACCACTTGCCATAACCACAATGATGGTTATCTGAGAGAAACATTTTGGAGGATGTTGGGGTAAGTTTGAGTAGCGTAAAGTGAAATATTAAAGCGTTTATTTGGTTAAGGGGTCAGAAAAGAAGTATTCTCTGTATGGGGTTGGGTAATTATTAGTAATGACTTTTATGTAAATTCGCTACAGAATAGCTTTATATCTCGAAGATAGTAGCTCGAAAATTAAGAAGAGTTATTTCTATTTTTTGGGAAGAGCTTAAGGCGAAGGTGATTTCACTTCAAGCGTTTTCGTTAGTGTATAAAACTTGCAAAATTTTCTTTTTTCTATGCGAAACCCGATAAAAAAGCTAAAAAATGGGATTTTATTTTAGTCTGCGTAGTGCATACAGGGTAAGATAAAAAAAACTGCAACAAAGTCAAACGCCATAATTTTTTTTTTTTTTACATTTTATTGAATGAAAGCAAAAAATGCCGGAAATATCATACAATTTTAGAATTCAGATTGGGAACAATTCCGTAGAAAAATGGCTAGGATCATCAAAGCATTGAATATTGGTGGGTACCATTATGTGGATACTGTGAGCTAACACTGACACCGGCTATAGAACCCACTACAGACTATAACTACAATTAGGATAGAACATGTGGCAAAAACCGTAAAAATACGTATATATGTAGGAAAACGTATATATGTATTTACAATGTTCCGCCACCAGATGTAGAATCTGTTTCCAATTCCTTATACCAAATTTCGAACAGTTCTGTGAAAAAATCATCAAATTACCGAATATCAGGAGATGTTATATGGGGGCTATAGGAAGACGGGGACCTATAGGAATATGCAACAGACGTAAAACCCTTTACAACATCGTATATCGGGAGGCATCGATACATGGGCAATATAGGAAAACGTAGACCTTTATTTGCAATGTTCTGGCAGATAAAGTTGGAGAAGCCATTACCAATTCCAAAATTGGATAAATTCCGCGGAAAATGTGGCTAAATCATCAAAATACCGAATATCGGGAGGTATCGTTATATAGGGGGTTATACGGAAACGTTGACCGATATACCTCATTTTCGGTACCAACCTAGACACAATACAAACTATTCTGCAAATTTCAAGGTTCTACGTCAAATAATGTGGGCTATACCTTTTTTTCAACAGACGTACATGTGAACGGACCTCCGAATATTATGCTGATCATGTATATACTTTGTGGGGTATATTGTTTAGAGAAACAGCTATTCAACTTCGACATAATCGGAAAATTGTTCCAAACAGAAAAGTCTAACAGAAGGTAGAAATCATTATATGTGCGATGCAATCTGGAAAAAAATATGGGGGAAAGAATTAGAAACCATTAAGTAAGATATATATAGATATATACTAGGGTTAATTTAGAAGAAAGTGGGAGAGATTTTTCGTATCTCTTCAATCTAAGACAAAAACAATAATAAAGATTTGCTGCGCAATGGCGAAAAAAAGGTCGACATTTGAAGTCATTGCTCTTTCTATCACTCTCTCTCTCTCTCTTGCAATGCCATAAGAAAGGATCGATGGTTTTCTGTTTTCGCAGAATCTGTAGCTCGTCCTTATGTTTTGTGTTGGCCTATTATTATGCCCACAACAATCTTTAGCTCAAGCTTTGTTAAGGAATACTAATATTTATTGACCCGATTATTGTTGAGGCTTCATCAACAGTACCTTTTGGACCCTATTTTTATTTCTAGCTGGCGTACTCTTAAAATTTGAAGCTTCATATTTTGGCCAACATTGATTTAATTTCGAAGATGGCCAAACTCGGCACACTCCTTGTGGCATATAATGATTTAAATTACCACGACATTCATAAAACAGTCAGCGAACAAGATGTGGTTTTAAGAGAAATTTTAGCTAGGAAGACCATTTTATGATTATTGAGTCTATAAATAGCTATCATTATTTCCAATTTAGAGCTATAGGATGTTAATATCCTCACACATAACGTAGGGTCTAGAATCTGAGGACAAATCCGTTTAAAGGCATTTGGAGTCGATCTAGGTCTGTCTATCATACTGTCTTGCTGCTTACTCTCGAAGGGATTATACGATTTCGTCTAAACTTGTAAAACGTAATATAACATCAAATTTAGATCGATGGGGGCAAAATAGGCCTTCTCCTTCTTGTACCTTCTTCACAAAATGCAAAGATTTTCAAAGGAAATAATTTACCTCACGGAAAGAGAAAGGATCATCTGAACTTGGGCAAACTTTGCTAATCCTAATATTTGTATTAGTGATAAGTCAGGTGCAAATATTGGACCATTTATTTAAGTACTTTCTCCACAAAGGGACGCAGGACGCATTTGCAAAACAACCTCTATACCTTAACCAGCAACCCTCCACCAGTTATCTATACCAGTATCAAATTTGAGGATTCCAGCCGTATCCCCGAACTTTATACTAAATTTAGTATCGGTTAGTAGTTTTCCTACATATATGGGACGCACTTACAAAGCCATATATTAGCCGCTGACACTAACAAAGACCTTAATATCAAAATTCGGGATTCCAGCTCTATCACCCTATCTAATACAAAATTTAGCACCACTAAGTACTTCTCGTGCAAATTTAGTACGTATTTGCAAACCCACCTCCAGACATCAACACCAACAAAGACCTCAATAACAAATTTGAAGATTCCAGCCGATATTCTCACCCAATACCAAATTTAGTATCATTCTGTAGTTTTCGTACAAATATAGGACGTATTTCTAAAATCACCTCTACATCTTAACCACAGACACCAATAGAGACCACACTATCAAATTTCGGGATACAAGATATACTGCTTCATCCAATAGCCAATTAAGTACTACTTAGATTTTTGCGTTCAAATTTAGTGCATAATTGCGAACCACCAGATATCAATACCAGGTGCAAAGAGAATCCTCAATGTCAAAGTTGAGGATGCCAACATTATTAATTAAACCCAATGCCAAATTAGGAACCATTTAGTTATTTTCGTTCAAATATATTAGGAATTTCCAAAATCACTTTGGTTGAGGTTGTTAGTTACCTTGTGTTAATTGATTTGGTAGTTGAGTGTAGGAAAGCTTTTTATCGAAAATTTTCAATATGGATATAAATTTTGGGGTAGCCCCTTTATGATTTTACCTCCAAAGTACATGTTTTCAACCGATTTTGTCGGGGTGTAATAAATTCCAAGTGCTAGTGTTATTTGAGATTATTAACAACAGTTTTACATGAGAACCAACACCACATCCACTTAGAATTTCTTTTCCCCAGTTAGGCCATTCCATTATTATTAGGTGGCATACGCTTTGTAATATTTATTCACTTTTTAATTCTAGAATCTGATAGTTTAAAGCTTTTAAATTTGCCGTTATTCCTGCATTTCCAAGCTATGAAATCTTCTTTTGTTTGGTTTTTAATATAACATTTATCATAACAAAAAATAATGAACCCCCAATTTGAAGTACCGCTTATAATGCCGAAATATTAGCGAAAATCCACATATTTTGCCATTAAAGTTTTCTAATATTGTCAGTTTAAATATTGCTTAGAATGGTCTGAATATCTCAATTGTTCGAATGCTATTGATTCTGTGGTTCTTTAAATTAATTTGAAGTTTTCGTTTTATTATTTAAATTTATGGAAATTTTTATTCCTCAAAACGCTCATCCCACTAAAACAATGTACTAAGATTGGCCTTTATTGTCTATGATCAATGCTATTGTTAATATATTCGGCAGAACTTTCAAAGAGTATTAATTTTACAGGTATTTTGCTTTAAATGAAACTATTTTTGTTTCTGTGACATTTTCTTGTCTCTGTATTGAGAGTGTGGGGCTCTTAATTGAATCCTGTCAATCTTCAAAATTTATTTCATACAAATTGCTTGTGATGATTATGACGACGATTATGATGATGTCGTTATGAATTCATATTAAAATCACATAATAACTGACAGGTGTCAAAAATTCATCCACAAATTGTGTGCAAATTATTCTAAACTACTTTTGGAAGTGTTAAATTTGTCTGACTCAATTAAAAGTGGCAAAAATAAAAGCATACAGAAAATCCCATACCTATCCCAATGACCAGCATACCTAATCGTGTTGTCATCCCACTGCCATCACAAATTGAGTGATGTTCATTTCAATGTGAATGGGAATTTTCATAAATTTATGCATACACACACACACACTCACAACATTCATAAATACACATTTGTGTCAATTAAAGTTGATGTACGAAAATATATACATACGTATTTGTTGAATAGAAAATAAATATTCTTTTATTTAAAATATAAATGAAATTAAACGGCCACTGAGTATGAATTTCAATACTAAAACTGACAAAATCCTATAAATTAAGTGTCATAAATAACAATTTGTCATAGAGGAGGATAATAAGCAAAAAAAAAAAAGGGTTATTTTACCAAAGAAATATGACATTTATTTAAAAATGCATAAATTGTACTTTATTTTGAGTTAAGATATCTTGTCGGAGATCACACAAAACATACTTGTTTATTTATCTAAGTAGTAAGTGTGTACAAATTTATGTGCTTAACAAATTAGTCTATTACAACCCTCCTCTTCGGGACAAGAGGGTGGTTTTTGCGAAGAGACCTTAATATATCGTTAAGCCATTTAAGTAGCCATATATTTAATTGGCAATTTAACATTTCAGCAGTCTTAACTGTTTATTTATTTGCAAATGCTTATCTCTGATTGAGATTTCTTTTGGGCGTGGGCAGGGTTGCCAGATAGATATTATTGCTGTTTAAGATTGGTCGGGTTACATTAGACATTAGAATTTGTTACTGTAAGACAACGATATCTGAATTTCCAAACATTGAAGTTTATGCAAGAAAAGAATGAAAAATATATCCCAATTATATACTTGGCCTCAAAATTTGAAATGTGTTCGGTGTCATGCCTAAGTGTTCCATACTAAATTTTTCCTGTTTCATTTATTCAAAATTTACAAATCTTGAAGCATATTGGAATTCGTATTTGTGTATTTGAGTGGAATCTGTAGAATAATACCTGAAAATTTTAAGTAGTTTATCTGGAATAAACTACATATTTTATTTATTTACTAGCAAGTGCCCGCACAAGGTCCACCTAAAATTTTAGGTTAAAATTCAGGTTAAGTTCGTAAATGGTCGCCAAGCCGGTCAATGATTTTATATAGCTCCCATATGACTGTACCTCCCGTATTTGATGATCTAAACGGGTACTTCAATCTATGAAAATACATTACTTATGCGGGCATACGTCTTCGTAAAGCCCCTATATAACGGTACCTCCCAATATTCGATATTTTTATGACTTTGTAGACATTATAGATCGGAGGTGTTTCAAATTTGTATTTAAAGCTCGTAATATTTACTACAGCCTATGACAAAAAAGGACATATTAAGGCCCACGTCTTCGTTAAGCCTATACATATCGGTACTTCACTATGTTCGGTATTTTGATGATTTTAGCGACATTATTCATAAGAATTGTTTCATATTTCGTATTTGAAATTCCTAATACGTACTACAGCCTAAGATAAAAAATTGTCTATGCAGGTCGAGGTCCTCTGGGAATTTGTAAGATTTTTTTAAGATTTGAAACACATTGTTTTAAATGTTGTATTTGAAATTCGAAATGGATACTACAACCTATGACAAAAAAAAATTCTATGTAGGCGCACGCCTTGGTACAACCCACACATGATAGGAAGGTGCTCTTTATTCGACATTTTGTATATGTAAGCGACATTATTCATTTGAAGTTCAGAATCGGTACTACAGCCAATGACAAAAAATTACTTATGTCTTCGTATATCCCCCATATAACGGTTTTCATTTAGCCGACATTTTTTGACGAATTTTTTTTAACAATTTGTCACGTTCCTTGCAAATGGTGGATACCGAAAATTCGGGTACTAAAAGTTCGGGCCGTCCGAAATTCATTGTTTTTTTATTTGTTAAGTTAAAGTTTGAAAAAAAAACATTTTTAATCAAACCCCACATCAAAAATTTTCTGTCCAAAACTATTTCAATGTCTCTATATGTAAACTCTAGAAACCGACAATAACCTATATATCAAATTTCGGAATTTCAGTTCATTTAATACCATATCCAAACCAATCTAAATCTTTTAATCCTAGACACCAATACCGATCCAAATTTAGCTTGCCACTAAGTACTGTTCGTGCAATTATAATACACATTTTCAAAACGACCTCTATATGTTAATTCCATACACCCACAGAGACCTCAATATCAAATTTGAGGATTCCAGTCATATCCCTTCACTCAGTATCAAATTTAGTACCATTTAGTACTTTTCGCCTCACCAAATCTCAAACACAGATACCATCAGTAATCTAAATTTCAAATTTCAGAATTTTGTCAATAGCCCTTTATCCAATACCAAATTTAGTACCTTTCCACACTTTTCGTATACTTATAGTACCCATTTCTGAAATTACCTCCATATGTCAAGGCTACATATGAACATCGACCCTAATACCAAATGTTAGATTTCAAGTACTCTCTGTTCACCTAATACCAATTTGTACCAAATATAGTACTATTTAGTACTATTCGGGCACTTGTAGTACACATTTCCAAAACCACATTAAAAAAAAAACAATTAAAAAAGCAGCCTTGTCAAATCCTACACACTAAGATTGACCCTCATGCAACATTTCAACCGAATCCTGCACTTCAACAATCATCGCGATTCCAAATTTCAGGATTCCAGCCCTATCTGTCCACACAAATCCAAATTGCAACAAATTAAGTACGAATTTCTAAAACCTCCTACATATCCCAATCCTACACTGCAAATTTTCAAAAACTACCTACAAACCTCAGTCCTAGATTATAGGATTCCAACTCTATCAATTATCCCAAATCTTAAATTGTACCATATTTAGTAACATTTTCCAAAACTGCGTACATACTTCTGTTCTGCAATGCAACATTAATCTTATTTCCAGATTTCAATATTCCACCTCTATCTCTTCACCCAAATCAAAATTATACCCAATGTAGTACCATTTACTTCACATAAGTACGAAGTTCCCAAGCAATGTACATACTCAGTTCTACAATGCAATAGTTATCTCATTTCCAAATGTCAACATTTCAGCTTTATCAGTTCACCCAAATTTACATTGTGATAAATTTAGTACCATTAAGTTCACATAAGTACGAATTTCCAAAACTACCTACATTTCTCAGTCCTAGAATGCAAAAGTAATATTATTTTCAAATTTCACGATTCCAGCTCTATCTATTCACTCAAATCAAAATTGTACCAAATTTAGTACATATAAGTACGAATTTCCAAAACTACCTACAGTCTTCAGTCCAAGAATACAAAAGTAATCTTATTTCCAAATTTCAGGATTCCAACTCTGTTGGTTCTCCAAAATTTAAATTGTACCAAATTTAGTACCATTTGGTACACATAGGTACGAACTTCTAAAACTACTTACATTCCTCAGTCCTAGAATGAAATAATAATTTCCGAATTCCAGCTATATCGGTTCACCCAAATCGAAATTGTACCAAATTTAGTACTTTTCGTGAATATAAGTACAAAAAGCGAAAACTTCCTCCGACAGTAAAGTTAATTTCAGATATCAGGATTTCAGCTCAATCCATTCTTCCAAATTCAAATTGTACTAAATTTAGTACCGTTTATAACTTTTCTTATGTATACGTGTATATTCGCTTACAAAACTACCTTCTTACATCGACTCTTCTCCTCAACCTTGATTCCCACTTCAAATTTTAAGTTTTTAGCTCTAACATGATACAAAATGGTACCACATGTAGTACATTTTTGTACTTTTCATACACAAATAGTTAGAGTTTCCAAAAACACTTTAGGAAATCTATCATAAACTATCGGTAGCCCTCATTCAGGAATCTGCTTCCCCAAATACAAAGGGTGCCATATTTAGTACCTTTTAATACTTTTCGTACCGTTCTAGTACGGATTTCCAAAACCGCAGCCTTATCTGACCCAATCCACCAGCTTTTTCTGACCCATTCGGTTTAAGACAAAAACCTAAAATTCCAAGATTATAGCTTCAGCTGTTTCGTCTGGATGTTGCCAAATCGTTAAGTCAGTCATCAGTCAGTCGATTACTTCATTCTTTTATTTATATAGACTTTTTTTCACCAAAAGTTATATTTTTTAACGAATTCATTTTAGGTGGCCACTCTGCTTGCAAGGCCACCAAAAATAAATCTTTGACCTTTTGTTTCCTTCCCATTGAACATATGTGTGTACATACACATATACATGTGTTTATTTACAAATATATCGAATTACAAATAGAAAAGTCAAACAACATAAATACCCTTTAAATGTAGACAACAATAACAACATCAACAGCAAAATTGACAAAACAACATAAATCTATAAAATTATCAATGAGATGTCATCAGTAAATAGACTTCCTTTGACTTTTTCATTCGAGTGCCTCTGCTGTTGAAGGGGTCATCACGAGGGCACAGAGAGTATGTTGTGAGGTCACATGCACACAAACAAAGAGAGATAATCAAGGATACAAGTGTAGTTTGGCCTATCACATAATCACTGTCACAAATAAAAACAACAACAATTCAACAATGATTTAGTCCCAAAGACCACCAACAAACAATTGTTAAACATTATTGTGGCTATTAAACAATGATTTCCGGTTTATATTTATCAAATTAAAACAATTTATGGATTGTTGTTCTTTTTTTCCTCTCATTGAGACCCATCCACAAATGTAATTGCAGATATAATGTGATTACCAATGCTCGACCATCTATTGCCAA
The DNA here is from genome assembly GCF_030504385.1 of Musca domestica. Taxonomy (NCBI): domain Eukaryota; kingdom Metazoa; phylum Arthropoda; class Insecta; order Diptera; family Muscidae; genus Musca; species Musca domestica. The sequence goes on along the minus strand of NW_026712309.1, from coordinate 1,368,029 downwards.
CAATTAACCAATAATTCAATGTTAAATTAAAAAAAATTATATATTTATTATAAAAACTACAGGTCTGACCTCCTGTGGATTTGCAGGGAAATTAGCACTTTTTCTTGCATGGGCAAAATTTATTACTGCAATCAAGAGCAAAATTAACCATGAATTTAAAATTAAAATATTTCTTTTTTTTAAGTAGTTGATATTGGTATGTAGATTAAGTGAATTTTGCTGGAGTGTCCCAATAAAAATTGCGAAGAATCCACATTCTTAGAAAAGCGGATATTAATCGATTTCAAAATTAACAAACTAAAAAAGCAGTTTAGTTCGACCTTGTCGTAAATTTGATGTCCTTCAATATTTGAAAAAATACATATACATATATTTTTATAGGTGCCAAAATCCAGTATTTTTTTTATATATGTTACTTCTGTTATTAGAAAATAACAGTACCAAATTGAGAGATTTTTTGTAAACTAAATGGTGCAGATAAGTATTAATATATCCGATCGGTCAAATATAATTAATAATTTCCAGCAATAAAATCCTTGATAGTCATATATGATAGACACATAACTGTTTTCATGATCACGGACTCACTGAATAAATTTAGGAATCATGTCACAGACAGTTATTCGATTCATAGGCCCATATTAGGAAGTCCCTTTATTGAGAGACTTGAACCGGAATGAGCAGTTCGCTGCTATATGGCGGCTATACAAATGCGTGGACCTTTATAGCCAATTACAGGGTGAGATGAAAAAACTGTAACAAACTTCACACTGCTGTCATTTCTAAGCCACTCGTTCGACAGCTTTTAAAAGTATGCCAGTAACAGCTCATTATATTGTTTACAAGCGCACAAAAGCATTTTGGTGAGAATTTTCCAAAAAAAGTTATTCGTGTTGGAATTCATGCGTGATAGTGGGATTTCTTTATATTTGGCTGGAAACCCACAAGTGCGCTCCAGCATTTAAATGTGGATAAATCTTTTGTGTCTTGTTCCATCGCTCGTTACCATGATACTGGTAGCGTAGCCCGACGTCAAGGAAGTGGACGGAAGAAAACAGCAACATCAGCAGAAATTTGTTCGAAAATTAAAGAAGCGACTTGATCGAAACCCGCGTGGCAGTGGCCGAAAAATGGCTCGTGAGCTGAACATATCGCAATATTCTATTTGGAAAATATTGAAAAATGAGCTCGGGGTAAAGCCATTGAAATTCCAAAAATGCAAGAACTTACACCGCAACAGAAAGAAAATAGACTCAAAAGAGCTAAAGAGTTTCGCTTGGCCGAAAGTGGTGAACTGCCGCATTTGGTTTTCTCCGATTAGAAAACATTTGTTGTCCAGCAGTTTGTAAACAAACAAACAGATCATGTTTACTTGCCAAAGAGGTCAGCTGAAAATGTGCATCTTCGGTTGGCCACCAGAACTCAAGCGCCGGCATAACAGCTTATGGTCGCTCTCCGCTCGTAGTAATCGACCGTGGCATCAGAATAAATGCCGAATATTATCGGGGAAATACTCTGGAGGGTGTACTAAAGCCTTGGACACGCAAACATTCTGGCCGCAGACCTTGGACATTCCAACACGACTCAGCATGCGCCACCGAAGAATGGTTACAAAATGAGGTTCTTTGCTTCATTTCTAGCGCACAATGGCCACCAACATTTCCGCATACCAATCCGTTGGACTATTGTGTCTAGAGTATTTTGGAAAACAAGGTTGGCACATAAAAAGAGATGTATTAGATGTTATTCGCCATAAATTGTCGTGTTGGAATATAGTTTTTTGCTTAATTCATGGTCCCATATAGACAATTACAATTTGGAACTTCAAATAGCAAATTTCAAAAAAAAGATTGAAAAAAGTGAGTAAATTTATTAACATATCTTAAATATTAATATGTCCCTTTATTGGAGGACGTAGGCCTGCTCTCTGTTATATGTCAGCTATACAAATATCAGTCGGTTTTTGTCAACATCGCTAATGTGAAACATTTTGTACTTTTTTCCATGCTATTCTTTGTTCAAAAGTAACCTCCCCACCTCAAAACTATAATTCCAAATTTAGAAATCCCATATTTTTACAAATTTATCAGACTCAGAATTCTTCGCTATGTTTACTCTATACCAATCTTACCACATTGTACACTTAAAATATTTATTTCCAAAACCACCTTTTTATTAAAATCATTAATTGTGTATTGTTACGTTATACTTTTCTTGTATCTTTATATCCGACACCACTCTGTGCTACGGGGTATTATGTCTTTGTGCTTTTGTTGGTAACAGGCAAAAGCATAGGAGACCCATAGACCCTTAGTTCCTTTTGATGATCTTCATATAATCGCATTCTGAATCCACAAATCATTTTTTTTCACCTAAGGTCGAGCCCTATTGAAATTGGTGATAATCGGTTCAGATTTAGGCATATCTCATATATATTTTTTCATCAGATTGCAATTATGTGTCAAATTTGTAATATTCGTCCAAATGGAATGAATTTCGTCGCATCCGATCGAATTCAGTCCAAAAGCAAGTATTTCAAATTGAATGAAAATCGGATCAAATATATCGTATATATATTTCATGTCAATTTTGTTCTGATTTTGAAAAAAAAAAAAAAACTATTCTATATAACAGCGCTCGTCAACACAAAGTCGTATGAAGTATTGAGCGCCACCAATGTCCAACTTAAAATACATGATCTCATAATATCAGCCTAACCGTTGGCTCCCACTAAATGCCATTTAAAAAGAAACCCGAGTGCAAAAATCAAAATAATAAAAATGTTATTCGAATATTTTTTGTAAGGAATAAATCCAGACCAAAATAGCAAATTACAGCTGATTTGATTTGGAATAGCAACACATCCATAGAATAACATAAATGCCTGTACAAAATGTCAAAGCTCGGACAGACAAACGTCCATGACTAAATCGATGTTGAAGTTAACTGAGAACATGAAGTCCGATGAATATTTCGATTAAAAATTGGATGAATATTTCGAAAGAAAATTGTGGAGTGCATCTTCGCAATTTCCGCATTTTATATATTATGTCTTATATCAATAGAAACCTGCATGCAAAATTTGAAGAGTTTATCACCTAGAGTGTAAAATTTTAGTCCAAATATACAAAACAAAATTTCTAAGTGATTTTGAGTTATTTGGGGAAGGTTCCCTTTCTGTTATTATTCATATTTGAGACACGGTTTTCTATCGACTTTCATCATACTTACATTTTTGTAGTGTAAGTGGTTATATGACAATATATAGACGTTTATAATGACTTTTAGATATAGCAATTTATTCAGAATTTTCCTAATAAAGTTCAAAATTGGGACATTTTATATATATGAAATTATTCTAATCACTAACAATAGTTCAGAGAAAATAACGTATTTTTTATGATTAAAATAAGGACCTTCATTCAAATTTAACACACTTTTTAGTGCCGGACCATCGCAGCATTTGTAATTAATTAATACAAATATGATCCATAATATTTATATTTATTTTTTTAATATTCATTTCAAGCCATGTCATACCAGTCAGCTTATGAAAACCTGGTAACACAACATTATGTCATAATATTTTATTATTAAAAAATATGTTATTGGCCATTAAGAGTTCGTGACTTTTTGTTCGGAGTAAATCTGTTATTTTTCCATTTGTCGGCTGGCTATGGCCTCTCAATGGACAGAACAAACTTTTTTGTCGCGATTTACATAAATATTTTATAAAGTTTGTGTTTTTTATATCTCACTTAACATTCTCCCTCCTATCTATTGTGTATATTTTATAAATATTTCATGTGTTTTTCTATAAATGTCATATTCTTCCAAACTAAGAGAGAGAGAGAGAAAAAAAGAAAATCTAAAAAAATAATGCTCATGACATGCTTATGGTACGCATTTGTATACAAATGAATTGGACGAAAAAAAAAAACGAATGTTAAACAATTAAATTGAAATGTCCAAAAAATTACTGGAAAAATCAAATACAACATCCGAACAAATTGTATGGAAAATGAAATAAAATTGCATTGGCAGCGGTAAAAAGTAAAGTGTGATTTTTTGTTGGTGTTAAATTCTGTGTTACATGCTTATGAATTGTATATTTGAATATTATATTAGCAGCTATGTACATGACAATGAAATATTTATAGGAAATTTAGTTGAATGCGTGCCATGGGGTTGTTGTGTCAATTATATATTTATTTCGGAAATTTTGTGTGAATATTTATTTCAAATATTAAACAAAGGAAAACGGTTTTGTTTAAATTGACATATGCCAAATGGATTTAAACAAAAACTAATTTGCGGTAATTTCAGTATTTTTATTTTGTTACAATACACTAAAAACATTAAAATACATTAAATCGTTGGCCTTTTTGTATGAGAGGTTATAACTAACAATAGCTACTAACTACTAACCCTAAATTTAAAATTTCATTTTTATATGGGACATTTACCCAACGGTTGACCCCTGCCGACTATTTTAATACCAAACCTATCAAACTGTATGTTTTTCCTCAATTATTGCCATAAAAAAGTAATCTCCATCATTTGATGACATAGCTTAATAAACTTAGAACTCCATGTTGATAGGGAATATATTTTATGGGGTATTTGATTCGTTATTAGAATACCGAGTTGTTATGGCACCTTTGAACTGAATTTAAAAACGTGGAAAAAGATATTGAAACAACTTAAAAAGTAACTGTCGGTTTTGCCGACAGATGTATCTCCTCAGCCAATGTTCGACTATTTAAATATATTTTGACTTCTGTTATGATTATTCAAATGTTTATCCCTCTATGGAGTAGGTTCCGAAGAAATGAACCAACATTGCCCATTTCATGTGTCTAACAGATTTTGTGTTGATGGAAATATTAAGATGTGCCAAGTCTTAATGGAATTTAATTTTAATTTCGTGTTTTATGAGCTTCATGGATATTCAAAATGTTTAATCTTTGTGGGGGAGGTACCAGAAGGACTAGATAGATATTTCCAATCTTCCCAGCAGATCTTGTGATAGCAAAAATAATGAGATATGTGAAATATGAAGAGAACCGGATGCTTATTTCGGATTTTATAATCGTTTTGGTGATCCAAAACTTCGACACCTTAGGGGGAAAGTTCTAGATGAAATTTTTCGATTTCTACCATCTTTATAACACATCTTGTGATGATAGAACTATCAAGCCAGATCTTGTGTTAATAAAAATATTGTGAAGTATTTAATTTGCAGAAAATTGCACTCTTACATCTCAATTTTTAAGAGTCTTAATTATTCACCCTTTTTGGGGGATGTACTTGATGGAGTGAACCGATATTCTCCATTTTCGCACCTGAACTAGCACTTATGAAAACTTAAGGATTTGTCAGGCTGGAGCACAATCGGATTATACTTTCACTTTCTGTGCATTCAAATATTTTCTTTTGTGAGGGAGGTGCTAGAAGGAGTTGGCCGATATTGTCCATCTCCGAACTCGATCTACGTTTGATAATAATATTGCGATGTACCAAATTTGGACCAAATCGGATGCTCCCTTCGAGAGTTATCGTGCGCCCTAGCCAGACAGACAGACGGATGGACATCGCCAGATCGACTCCAAATGTCCTGAAACGGATTAGGCCCAAAGAGACCTATGATTTAAAACCATTATTTTGATGAGGCACTTTTTGGACGTATCAAATGATATATACCCTCTGTAGCCATATGGATAAGGTATAAAAAATTGTATGAAATATTTCTTCCTTTAGCACATTTCGCCTAAACCGAATTTTTGAACTTTAAACAATTCAGAGGAAAATTAGATAAAAAAATCGGGGATAAATTTCGAGTTTTTTATACAAGGAGTTTTTTCTGAGTACTTTACCCTATGGAGTAGAATTGATTATGTAGGCTGACGTCTTCGTATAGCCTTCATATAATGATTCATTCCAATATTCGGCATTTTGATGATTTTAGCGACATCATTCACCGGAGTTGTTTCCAATTTCGTATTTAGAGTTCGTAATGGGAACTACAGTCTATGACACAAAATTGTCTATGCAGATCCAACTTCGTACAAAGCCCATATATCAGTACGTCCATATATTTGGTATTTTGATGATTTTAGCTACATTATTCACGGCTGTATTCGGCATTTTTAATTTTTTTTTTTAGCATTCTCCAAAGTTCGGCCCGCTCGAACTTATTGCTTTTTACTTGTTTTTTTTTTTTTTTTTTTTTGGAACATTGATGCAAATATTTTTTGTGATATACAGTGAATGAATTCTTTGCGTTTAGGTAAGTTGTAGACTTTGGATGTTTTCTAGGACCTATTGTAGAATTTAAAAACAGGACTAACAAGACTCGTTTTTGACTCGCTGGAAGGTTAAAATTTCCAACCAAAATATCTGCAATACGGCGGATGTATCGATGTACCTAAAATGCAAGGATTCCGAGGAATCTTAATCCGAAATTTTCCAAAAGTTTGAAAGGATGGGGGAAGTGTAGACTTGTCCTCTCTACTATTGACCTACGTCGAACTCGATCTCACTTTGTTAAAAATATTAGAATGGTCCAAACGAATATTTCCTTGGAGAGTTATCGTGTGCAGATCGCCTATTAATGTCTTTAAATGGATAACGTACATTTTGTACATTTTGTCCGCATCAAATGAATGCCTTCTGTCAGCATCAAATGAATGCATTCTGTAGTTATTAGATAAATCGATGGAGGTATACAGTTGTTTGAAATTTTGTAAAAGTTTTGTAAATCTTGAAGAACTTTATCGGAAAGCAATAAAGATATTGGTTATAATGTTAGATTTCCAAATTAAGGGGATTTTGAAGGTACTTCTACACGCAGAAAAATATATGTTAGAAATATGTTTGGATCCAAACATATATTTGTTTGGGACTGTTTGCAAACAAATATATTTTTGGATGCAAACATAATTTGTTTCGGTGCAAACAAATATTTGTTTGCAACATTTTGTAACATAACTCAATTTTATTTGTTGGGTACCAACATATTTTATATGTTAGAACATATTTTTTTATGGGTGCGGAGAGGATTTTTTCAAAGAGCTAAACAACAGAGCTCTCGATTACTTTTGAATTGGTGTTATAGGTGACTTAAAAGAAGACAGGAGGGTGAGAAGTCTGTTTTTGCGTTGATGAGTGTCTCAACTTGAGACACGCGCCAATGTTACGCTCTCACCAAGCAAACACTGCCGATCGCTGCTGTAACTATGTGTGGTGTGTGCGCGGCAAGAGGGATGGAAACTGTTGCTGAGACGTTTATTTCTTTTCTATTGTCCATGCACCAAAAAATGCCAACAACAACACACAAAGAGCTGTTTGGATGTTTTTTTGTTGCTGAGACGTTGCTTCTTACTAATGTTCATGCATTCATACATACATGCGTTTTTCGCATACACACCGATTTGCTTGATGAGAACAAAAGAGCGTAACATTTGCGCGTGTCTCATGTTGGCATTCTGGTTGTGTTCTTTTTTTATTCTTTTTATTTGTTTTGTGCCTTCGCGTCGTGTCACAAGTGTTGTAATAAATGTTGATACCAACTGTTTTGGGGGAAGACAAATTATTTGTCGAAGCGCCGGAGCCTTTAAATCTACAAAGCTTTATAAAAGCAGCCAAATTAGAGTTAAAAATTGATGCCTCAAGAAAAATAACAGCCTTAGTGTTTGGTGCAACCATTAAAGAAGGCCAGTTTGAAAAAGTAATTCATCAATATATGTCAACACCTACTTTTCATATTGAGTTGCAATTTGGAGGTAAGTACACTGGATTTACAGCCTGTTTCTTTATGTCGGAACAAAAAAAAATTTCGTTTCAAAATAAAGAAACAGGCTGTTAATATTTTTTCTTTTTTTAAATAATATATTTCTTTTTTTAAATAATATATTTAATTTTCATTTAGACTCCGTTCGATCAGTGGCATCAGCATCGACAGTTAGTGGCACTCTATCGGAGTGTGAATCCGTAGGTGGTTTTGGGGATCTTACCCCAAAAACAAATGTTATTTCAACTTTAAAGACTGACATAGAGTCCATCAAGTCAATTCCGGCTGTCAACAAAATATGGAGAATTTTTATTGCCGAAAAACGCCTGCAAAATAAAGATAGGGTGAATATTTCGAAGGCCCTTATTGACGAATGTCTAAAAGAAGACCCTAACAGATTGTAAGTATTTTACTTTATTGAAAAAATAGTGATTGTAATAAAAGGAAAAATAATAAATTAATAAATAAAAATAATAACAAATATTAAGAATAATATTAATAATAATAAATTAAAAAATTAATATAAAATAAAAATTTTATGAAAACTGGCACGATATAAATTATAAACTTATTAACAAATGTTTATTTTATTTTATCAATAACAACAATATATTATTTATAAAAATTAAAACATAATAAATTAATATTAGAAACATAAGAATAATTTTAAGCATAATAAAAATTGTAATAATTAATATAATATTAATATCTGTAATAAAAAATTGTTAAAAATAATAATATTAAAATAAAAATTCTAATTATAAAAATATTAAAGAAAATAAAAAACTATGTTTCATTATAAATTATTTTTTTTTTTTAATATTTTTATAATTAGAATTTTTATTTTAATATTATTATTTTTAACAATTTTTTATTACTGATATTAATATTATATTAATTATTACAATTAATTTTATATTATATATTATAATATGTATGAATTTCTTTTATGTTAAATAAAATGTGAATATCAAAAATTGATTTTAAAACTAGTTTGCATTATGGTTGAATTATATCTGCAGTAAGTATACAAATGGACCCAATCATAAATTTATGTTTGCACCCCAATATATATTATGTTTGGACCCAAACATAAATTATGTTTGCACCCGAACAAAAAATATGTTTGGACCCAAACATTAATTATGTTTGGACCCAAACATTAATTATGTTTGGACCCAAACATTAATTATGTTTGGACCCAAACATAATTTGTTTGCAGCACCCAAACATATGTTATGTTTGGGAATGTTTGCAAACATATATTTGTTTGCTGCAAAATATGTTTGGGACATATGTTAGAGAGGCTTATATTTTTTTGCGTGTACTCATTGGAAAAATCTGAATTTTTACAGATAAAATGTATCCAAGTCCCAAATTTTAATGATTTTAAGTTTTCTCATGGTGGAGACTATAAAAAGTCACAATTTACTTGTGCAAGTCTAGGATTGGGAATACTCCCAAGCATTCTCATCTTGATTAAATCTCCATATAAAAATTTTCCTAGTTTTTATATTTTTTGCTTCAGAGCTTAAACAAATCGATTTATTAATTGTTGTCCTTATCTTTATTTATGACGTTAATTTTTTATTTTATATAAAAAAGAAAAACCTGACGAATTAATCCAACAAAATATATGTGTATCCATTTAAAATTATCCGCCATTTCATGTCACATGGATTATGTTCAGCGTTTATAACGCCATCATGTCGGTGGCCAAGAGAAAATCTAATATAACATTCGTTTAGATTTACTTTCCCTTTTTAAAAAACGAGCGAACAAGTGTTGACAGATGAGTTTGTAGCTATCTTCCGTCGGATATATGTACACATGTATGTGTGTATGAGTTTGCGGTCCCTTCACGTTGAAGAATGTGAAATAAATCTGAGCACGATTTGTCTTCACTTCACAAAGTGTTTTCAAATGACACATCAAATAAATCCCCGAAAAAGTAACCGTATACTCATACAATCACATTGTGAGATACTCTCTCTCTCCCACACACTTGCACAGATTCATTTCACACGAAAACCATTACTCAAGCAATCCCCTAACCATTTCCGGTATTTCAATTTCCTTTTCAAGTGTGACTTGGAAAATATTTACCTTTTTCTCCTTGACATGGAGGAGCATAACATGACTTGGCGTTATAGATCTTCGCTGAGCTCTGTTAGCGTGTGTGGGAATGATGACGACGGCCACGACGTCGACGATGATGATGATGTCTTTTATGATTTGTATGAGTTGTTTATGATTTGCTGTCAACTTTTCTACACAGGTCACAGATACTAGTAGCAGCAGTCTTTGAGCGGGGAACTAGAAACAAAACGTTTTGAAAAATATTCTTAAATATATACATGATTTGTGTATGTTATTGTTGTCGTCGTTGTTGTTATTTTGTTTTACACTTTTGCAACAATATGATGATGAATGTTGACATTTTGACTTTTGCTGGCTTGGTTTTATTTGTTATGTTGGAGCTTTGTTGGTCTCCACGTCTATCTGTTGTGGTAGTTAGAAAGTGAATAAGTACCTCAGGTTGGTATGGATTTGGATTGTGCGGCTGATTAGCTGGCTGGCTGACTGGATAAATTGTTTTGTTTATTGTGACATAATGATTTTATGGCTTATATTTTATTGAGGTGTTCTTTTTTCGACTCTTTATTTTTTTTGTTGCAGTCACAAAAATGTCATAAAATTCGTTTATTGTTCCCGAGTTAGATATATTTATTTTCTTTTTGTGTTACTTTTTGTTGTTGTTGGTTAGACCGGTACCAGTAGAGCAAATGTCTGATTGCGGCGGATATGCTTTGTTAGAACATTGTTTTATGATTGTTTATGACCCAAATTTATTTTATGTGGCAATTATTTCAAACTTAAATCATACGGCTAACAAACCTAATTTTGGATTGAGTAATTTTCGGAATTTTTTATATACATTCACATTTTGAAGGTTTGAAGTTATTGGAGGAAACTTGAGTTTAGCTGAAACTGGAGGATTTTACGTAGACAAGTTTATAGAGTGGCCTTTTTTTTAAATTTAGCCTTGACTTTGAGGATTTTGATTGTTGAAGCTTTAATAGGGTTAAAGATAGTGGGAAGCCCTTAAGTAGATCCAAATTAAATAAGTAGTGTTGGAAAGGGTAGTAAAATAACTCTACTCCAACTTCCATAAATTATATTTTTTACATTTTTAATTTTCCACACAAAAATATTTATAATATTATTGGTTTGGAGTTTAAAAGGCTGAATTCTAAATTTTTGCCAATGTCAATGTCCTCTAAAATGTTTTTTGTTCTAAGTCATTAACGAAAAATATAGACACACAAGGTGATATAGACCACACCCCTTTAACGGTATCACCAGATTTTCGGTATTTTGAAGGTTACGGCCCTAATTCTGAAAGAGGCAGATGCCATTGGACAATTCGAATTAGAGGAAAATAAGTTCTTCCTCGCAAAAAAAAAAAAAAAAAAAATATTTATAGGTTCACAGTTTGGTATAGGCCTCATTTAAATGTACCATGAAATGAAAAACTCCTGCTGCAGAAATATTTTAATATAGGTCTACCACTTGATTAGACACCCTATAGCAATACCTTTTGATATTCGATATTTTAAGGAATTCAGCCTCTATTTCCCACCGAATTGGCTCTACTTGACATTTTAGGGTCTCAATGCATAAAAATTTCCCTTAGGATAAACTTTAATGTTGGCCCTTATTTTGGTATAAAATTCATAGAGGGGCAACGATGGATCGATGGTCATGTCCGCTAAAATTTGAGGCATCCCTTTAATCCAAACATCTTTGGAGACAAAAGCAGAACCTTATTTTTTAGCAGAGAATTGTCTAAAAATTGGTAGTTGTAGTTCGTAATGGGTTCTAGCTCTGGTGGCGGAACAGAGTATATAAAGGTCAACGTTTTGGTATAGCCCCATGGAGATTGTCACATATTTCCATGGATTTGTCAAAAAATTATGTTTGTAATTCATAATGGGTTCTAGCTCCTGTGGCGGAACAGAATATGTAAAGCTCCACTTTTTCGTATAACCCCCACCTAATGGTACCTCCGGATATTCAGTATTTTGATAATTATGCTAAAAATTAGTGTTTGTAATTCATAATGGGTTCTAGCTCCGGAGGCAGAACATTGAATATTCAGGTCCACGGTTTTTAATTACGCACATGCAACAGTACCCACCGATATTCGGTATTTTGCTAATCCTAGTCACATTTACCCGCGAAATTGTTTCAAAATTGGTACTTAAGAAGATTTGGCAGATGACAATCCTTGAAGTAAAAATTGTCTATAGAGGTTCCCGTTTTGGTATGGCCCCCGTATAGCGGCCTCACCCACTTTATGTTTGTTTTTTAATGTATAACAACATTATCCAAACAGTCTTACTGGTATTTTTCAGGATATTTGGAGTCGATCTAGCGATGTCCGTCCGTCTGTTTGTCTAATATCGGCCCACCCCAGCAAGTACCTCCCCAACAACATGTCAAAATTCTGAATAATTATAACTCTTATAAAAATGGAAATAAGAGTTCGTATGTCTTCAAATTTCGCACACCTCAATTTTTCTACCAACCCATGAACAGGTGTGATGATTAGAACGGACCACTCCTTCTGGTACCTCCCCCATATCGAGTCAAAATTTTGAATTATCATGAAGCTTTTAAAAAAGCGAAATGAACATCCGATTCCTTTCAAACTTCGCGTATTTTCCGAGTGGCTTATATCTCAACTTTTCTAATGACGATTTCATAAATGAACAGTGACTGTTCTAATAGTCAGGAGAGGAGGCTTCGAGAGGAAACTTAACCGTTCGGACCGAGGTTCTGGGCTCCGTTGAATCGAATCTGAGGGAGCAACTTCATTAATATCTAAGATAACTATTTCTTCACTGAATCTAAGTTATTCCAAGAGGAACAAAGGAGCTGCTTGCATACAGATACCGAATCTACAATTTTGATATCGCAACAACCGACGAGCCATTTCTTGCGATGTTAGAGTTATCCAGGGGACAGAAAAATATGTGGCAGTTATCGTCCTTGTAAATTTTATAAGAATAATTGCTCTTTTTTAGAACACGGGTAATGCAGGTTATATGTAGTTGTGGAAAATTTGGTAATTCTGATAACACAGAGCGTATGTGATTGTTGCTATCAGTAATGATAAAAGTGGTACACACTGCACACAAAATTCAGCTGGGAAGCTATCCTTAAGCAACTTTAAGGTAATTTACAGTAACTAGAATTGAAATACAGATACATTAAAAAAATATTAACTCTTTCATACAAGGATGATATCCTAAACCCAACAAACACTTCTTGCTTAAAAATAGAAACGGCTTATAAAGAAGTCATCCTTACCTACAAATAAGTAAATCGGACTATCTATATTCATCAATTAAAAATCATTGTAATTAATTCGGATGTAAGAGAATGCTCAATAAGGGGACAAATCGGTCCACCGTTGTGGCACCTTTTGGCCAATGTTGAATTGTAAGGATTTGGGACTTTCCTCATATTCAAAATATTTTAATTCTATCCTGGATCAATGTTTGAATTGAGATTCAGATTTTTTTATCTTCTTACTAATCTTTCTAATATATACATCTTGTATTCGAATTTCAATATTCTAAATGAAATATTATAAAATTAATTGCTAAATTATAAATTATTTAAATAATTCCTCTTATTTTTGAAAATTTAAAAATTTCCCAAACCATAATTCATGCAACAGCCATTCAATACAATATAGAAATCGTATGTATTGACATAAGTGTATGGAAATAACGAGCTAATGTTTCCCCAATTCCCCTACAAATGCCTGCTCTTAACAACCGGATTACCACAGCGAATGACAATACTTAATAACAAATATCTTTTTTTTTACTTCCAACAAATTCTCAATGGATTACGTTATACATTGGCATATATTTGCATAAGTATTGTTGCTGCTGTTGCTATTGTTATCGCTGGGTATAAGAAAAAAATAAAGAAATATCTTCGTTATGATGACAATGATTATGTTGATTGTCAAACCAAAGACAATTGTCATACGTAGCTGAGGAGAACAGAAAAAAATAAAATCAAACAACAAAATACACATAAGAATATGACAATATTATTGACTCTTTAAGCTACATAGCAAATGCCAGGCAGCATCAAATGCTAAGCCCCAACCCACCTTCCAATCTAAGGTGGGGGGAAATGAAATCAAAAGGAAAACACAATTCAAAATAATATAAACATTTATCGATGCTGCTCACAGGAGATACATTTCAACTCACGTTCCCACACCACACGCAATGGTTATTAAATTATCATGAAGTGCCTGGCATGTGGAAGGATAAGAAACCCATCGAGGGAATCTGTGACATAAGGAATCTACTTATGCATAAATATCAAATACAAAAAAAAAAAATCTCATGTTTGTATAGACATTGATGGAATTCATGGTTGCGCGATGGCGTATGAATTTGATTCGCTGGTATTAGGGAGGCGCGATAAAATATATTTTTATTGAATTTATGGGGCAAATTGAGTTTTTTTAAGTGTTCTTTTGAACTGCTATTTTGATAACCGATATCAATTTGGAAGTAGCCATCGGTATAAAGGGTAATATGAAAAAACTACAATCAAATTCAGACTGCTGCCATTTCTAAGCCACTCGTACAACAGCTGTAAAAATTATTCCAGTGACAGCTCTTTATATTGTTTACAAGCGTACAAAAACATTTTGGTGAGAATTTTCCAGAAAAATAGTTATTCGTGATGGAATTCAAGCGTGATAGTGTGATTTCTTTATATTTGGCTGGAAAACAACAAGTGGCTATTGTTAGAGCACTCCAGCATTTGAATCTGAATTGATCTCTTGTGTCTCGTACCATCGCTCGTTGCCGCGAAACTGATAGCGTAGCCCGACGTCAAATATTTTGGCTGCAGACTTTACTTCCAAAAAGGTTAGCTGAAAATGTGCACCTTCGGTTGGTCACCATAAACTCAAGCGCCGGCCATGGTGATTGTGTGGGCCGCCATAACAACCGATGGCTCTCTGCTCGAATTAATCGACCGTGGCATCAGAATAAATGCCGAATATTATCGCAAAAATATTCTGGAGGATGTATTAAAGCCTTGGGCTCGCAAACGCTTTGGCCGCAGGCCAAGGACATTACAACAGGACTCAGCACCCTCGCACTCAGCACGCGCCACCCTAGAATGGTTGCAAAATGAGGTTCCTCGTTCATTTCAAGCTCACAATGGCCACCAAAATCTCCGGATACCAATCCGTTGGACTATTGTGTCTGGTTTATTTTTGAAAGCAAGATTGGCACTAAAAAATACCAAATTGTCGATTACCTCAAGCAAGCGCTTGCCGGGAATGGGCCAGCCTGCGATAATTCAATTGGAAAGGACTAGAGATCCTCTCCCGCTAATATACACGGGATGTATAATACTGTGGCTTGGTCCACCCTTTCCTATGAAAGCCTTGTCTAGTGGTATCCGCTAAAATTCAAGGTAAATAACTCGAAGCTCTCAAAGCGAGCGGTATCAATTCTAATCACAGGTGCATTAAAAATCGAATTTGTTATACTGTGCCAAGCTGTACGAAGTGAAGAACAGAATAGGCTGTAGTATACGACAGGGTTATACCAGCTTGCTTTCTAAGAGATAAAGTAAACTTCAACCCTTATGAACGGAGCAACAGGTTTGACATTATTGAGATACTGATTCATAATAGGTTTAAATGGACGGATCAAAGATGGCAGAAGTTATGGAAAGCGGGGTCTTTTGTGAGAAACTGGGAACGGCTAAGAGTTTTAAAAGCAGAAATCTTCGCGATTTTGAAAGCGGTAGAATTGATTAAAACTATGGAGAATGTGGATAGTCAAGCGGCTCTTAAAGCTATTTAATCTTCTACAATCAATTCCGATGCAGTCCTGAGGCGAAGCACGGCTTTGAGAAATCTGCACACTACTCTCAAGCTTTGCTGGGTATCTGGTCATTGTAATATTGAAATAAGAAAGCGGGTGAATTGGCAAGGATGGCCTTGCAGTTAATAGAACTTGAAGTCGCCGAAATGTTAAAGCCCTCTCTTTGCCATTTTGACAGAGCATTAGAACTACACTTCAGCAAAGGAATACTAACAGGCCACTGAAACAACCGATCAAGACGTCCAAATGAAATAACTCTTTCGTCGAATACTGCAGGGGTGAGAATAAAGTGTGTGGGAATGAGGAAGAGAATGAAACAATCGAACACACTTTTTGTCATTGTTCTGCTCTATTAAAAAAAGCTACAAGTTATGGGAGAACATTCGTGTCATAATCTCAGTGTGCATTCATACACAAAGAGACCCGTGTCATCTATAACTTCGCAAAAAGGCTCTGGCATCGGAGTAAAACTACAAATACAGATTTATCTTTCATCTTTTTCAACTGTCTTCCTGTTATTTTTTCACGCAGGATTATCATAATGGACCCAAAGGTTACCGTGTTAGGTAGTTACAATTTCTATTACACATCCTTAAACCTAAGCTAACCATGTCAAATTTGGTGAAAATCGGTTAAGATATAATTGAAGCTTCCCCCAAAGCCGTATTATGCGCTCCATAACAATAATATTTGGTACAAGCTGTGAGATCCAGACTCGAAACGCTTGAAAAATTTTGATGAAATTGATTCAAATTTGGATAGAGCCCCCATATATATCATCGTCCGATTTAAATTCTATAGATATTCCTTAATAGAGTAGATAATTATGTTCTTGGGGAAGAGCTTGACAAAATTACAATCATCTCTGCTAAAACTCTTAATTACAATACAAATTTCCTCCGTCCTAAAATTATTACTTCGTAATCCGGACCCTTGAATGGTAATCGGAGACCCTATATGGTAGAAATCACAATTTTCATTAGTTGGTAATATCTTTTCCGTTAAAAAATGTTTAACATAAAGCCATTATCCAATACAGCATAATTTCTTTATCCTCCATCCTATTATGTTGCATGAAGTAGAGAAAATGTTAAGACATATCGATTTATCTACAAATCCTAGATGAAAAAGAAATCAAATGACAAAAAAGAAGATAATTCGCGAAAATATCATCATTATCGACATCATCGTCATCCTTTGTGTGTCGAGCAAAAATATTTCATTGGAAAAAATCTACGCATTTCACATTTGAATAGAAAGAGAAGAAAAAAAAAACATCTCCCAAGTGTGTTTGTATGTCTCCTAGAATTTTAACATGATTCGTATATCAGGAAACCTAAGAATGACGTTAATAATGTTTGCAATGTCATTGTTTGGAGTTAGGGTATTGCGCCGCAATCTCTTATCTTCTGTCACATCAATCGAAGGATATTGTTTCCGATAAAATACACATTTCCTTTTCTCTGTCGTTCTATGCATTCATGTGGCAAGACTTCCAAAGAAAATTGTGTCTTGTTTAACATAGCTCCGCACTTTACATAAACATGTGTGGCATGCCTGGCGTGAGGAAGTGGATCCTTTTGAAGGTGGAAATCAAAATAGATATGATGAAAATCATGATGATGACAACGATGATTTCAAGTAGAAAACTTCATTTGACTAGTTTTCAGTTTTTAAGAGGATACCTGTCTTGATTATCCCATTTGCATATACTTTTTCGATCGGCAGCCCCCTCCCACCCATGATAATACCTTAACTATATTGTACATCTTTGACATCGTCACATTGTTTGTCTTGTCGAAATTTAAAATTTTCTATTTGAAAATTTGCATAGTTTTGTATAAATTTCAACTCTAGATTGGCTCTCATCATATACATACATACTTATGTATGTACACATGTCATACTTGAAGAAGTTCTCCTGACTTCTGGTTCGAAAAGGGGAGTTGTGATTGTGATTTGTCTATTTGCAGTGTATATATTAATTATAAAAATTTCTAATTAAATTTTCTTCTTTGTATTCAACTTACTTGTTTTGCGTGCCTGTGTGCGTGTGCATTCCGGAAAGTTGTATTATCCTTGTTGCTGTAATGATAATTTTGCAGAAATGAAAAGAAGAATAAATTAGTAATGCATATGGAATATATGAGTAGCTTAAGTTAAACTTATATAAAATAGATTGTTTAAGTAATATAGTTGCAAAAGTTCATTGTATGAGAACAAATGGACGAACAAGGGGGCTCTATTGAAAATTCATAAAGTTGTAAGAGAAATTATGACATGAAGTACTTTCGAGAGTTGAATAATAAGTACTTAAGACAATTTATGTTTGATTTGCAAAGCAAATGGTAAATTTAATAAGGTGGATTGGGTAGTAATGTGTACTAAGGCCTATTGCGTATGCAAACAAAGACTTCAAGCTTGAGAGAATTTCTGTCGATAATCAAATACCTTTTATTAAAATGGATAAAGAAAATTTCGAATTAAAAACAAACGGCTCTTAGGGATGTCCCTCGTTCGCAATTCACAAAAACAATAAAATCAATTAAAATTTTTATTAAAATCTTAAAAATACCGAATATAGCTGTCTATACGACGACATGGACATGCATAGGTAACTTTTGTCATAAGCCATTCTAATATTCAAATGCGAAACTTAAAAAAAGCGGTGAATAATGTGGCTAAAATCATTTAT
The DNA here is from genome assembly GCF_030504385.1 of Musca domestica. Taxonomy (NCBI): domain Eukaryota; kingdom Metazoa; phylum Arthropoda; class Insecta; order Diptera; family Muscidae; genus Musca; species Musca domestica. The sequence continues at coordinate 1,349,599 of NW_026712309.1, read as the reverse complement.
ATACCGAATATATGGAGGTATCGTTATATGGGGGCTGTACGAAGACGTGGACCTGCGCAAACAATTTTCTGTCGTAGGCTGTAGCAGCCATTACGAACATCAAATACCAAATTTGAAACAATTCCGGTGTAAAATGTCGCTAAAATCATCAAAATACCGAATATGGGAAGTACCGTTATATGGGGGCTATACGAAGACGTGGACCAGTACAGACAATTTTCTGCCTTAGGGTGTAGCATCCACTACGAACATCAAATACCAAATTTAAAACAATTCCGGTGAATAATGTCGCTAAAATCATGAAAATACCAAATATCGAAAGGAACCGTTATATGGGGGCTACACGAAAACGTGGCCCGCATGGCCTCCATTTACGAACTTAACCTGCCTACCAGTAGGTAGTATGCTTGTATGCAAAATTTTAGCCTTCCATCTCAATTCGTTCGAAAAATTGCGAGGAGTATGTCGAGGAGTTACAAACGTAATGACAAAGCTAATATACCCTCCATAGAATGGTGGAGGGTATAATACAAAGGTAATCATTTCATGCTGGATGCGCTTGAAGAACTAATAACCATGCCTTGATCTCCATATTCAGAATCTTTAGGAGAGTTGTAGTCATTTCTAGAGAACTTGCCTACTAAGATCTTTTCCCGTGAAAAATTGTCTATATATGTTTACTATTTGATGTATCCTTCGATTATAGGAACCTGCCGAATTTAGGTATATTTTGCGATTAAGATGCATGTTCCAAACCAATTAGCTGTAGTTTAGATCCTAAGATTCTTAAAGATTGCAACCGCACCTTGTGAAAGGATTCGTAAAAGTGATAAACTATTTGAAATCAACCCCAAATTACGCTATTCCTGTAATTGGAACATTGAAAATTTTACTATCGATGACTGAACTGAATAAGAAATTATTTACAAAAAAAGTGCTTTTACAATATGTAATTTTAAAATCGTAGTGAGTAGAACACACCCTCAGAATATACATTGACTGTTCCAGGATTTGGAACTGAAACGATTGCATCTAATTTTTGGTACTGTCATTTCTAAGCCACTCATTCGACAGCTCTTAAAATTATTATAAGTGACAGCTCATTATATTGTGTTTACAAGCGTACAAAAGCATTTTGGTGAGAATTTTCCAGAAAAACAAAAATTATTCGCCATGGAATTCAAGCGTGATAGTGTGATTTCTGCATATTTCGCTAGAAAACAACAAGTGGCTATCGTTAGAGCACTCCAGCATTCAAATGTGAATAAATCTTTTGTGTCTCGTTCCGTCGCTCGTTATCATGATACTGGTAGCGTAGCCCGACGTCAAGGAAGTGGACCGAACAAAATAGCAACATCAGCAGAAATTTGTTGGAAAATTAAAGAAACGACTTGATCGAAACCCGCGTCGCAGTGGCCGAAAACTGGCTCGTGAGCTGAACATATCGCAATATTCCATTGGGCAAATATTAAAAAATGAGCTTGGGGTAAAACCACCGCAACAGAAAGAAAATAGACTCAAAAGAGCTAAAGAGTAGCATTGAAAGTAGTGAACTGCCGAATTTGGTTTTCTTCGATGAGAAAACATTCGTTGTCCAGCAGTTTGTAAGCAAACAAATGATCGTGTTTACTTGCCTAAGAGGTTAGCTGAAAATGTGCACCTTCGGTTGGACACAAGAAGTCAAGAGCAGGCCATTGTGATGGTGTGGGTCGCCATAACAGCCAATGGTCGCTCTCTGCTCGAATTAAAATGCTGAATATTATCGCGAAAATATTCTGGAGGGTGTATAAAAACCTTGGGCACGAAAACATTTTGGACGCACACCCTTGACATTCCAACAATGGAATGGGCCAAAATACCGCCGAGCAACATTCGGGCAGCGTGTGACGGTTTCATTGGCCGTTTGAAGGCCATAACTCGAGCCAAAGGTGATCAATTCGAATAAATCTAAACATATTCTAAAATTTGATGCTATTTTCAACATTTTTTGGCTTCATTCAAAAAATTAAAAAAAATATGGCGTTTGACTTTGTTACAGTTTTTTTTTATCTCACCCTGTATTATGAAGGTTATATTAAGTTCGTTATTCTGTTTGTAACGCATCAAAATAATATGTTATATATTCTTGTAAATATATTTTTGATCAGCGTAAAATTCTGGGACGATTTAGCCCCGTCCTTCCGTCCGAATTAATGTAAGAAGCTAAAACTCGTTTATCTGTTGAATTTCACACAAATTGTAGAGCTATTTCCTTTTTTTTCAAACTTTTTACCTTTAAAAATTCCTAGTAATATGAGATCCAATTTAAAATGGACAATATCTATCCACTCCTTCTGACACTTCTCCCATAAAGGGCACATGTTATTTTAATTAGTATGGAAAAATTACAATACGACGGCTTGATTTCTATTGCTTTAAGCCACGTAAGCCATAAGGACTTGGTAATATTGTAGGTTGATATGATTCCTTATCTAAACTAAAGACAAAATCGCATAATTCCTAGAAAAGATTTTTTATTTTAATTCTAGGCTGTTATTCTCTTTTTTTTTCGACTGCAACTTTCATCTACAAATATTTAGATCTCTTCATATCTCAAAATATTAATGATTCTTAATCCGCGATCAGAATATTGCACATAGAAAATGTCATTTAAGGCGTCAGTGTCAAATGGGGTCTACATCAGCTAGAACTTTCATTTCCAATGGAGACATACTTTAGTTCGGTTATTTCCTGTTTACATAGAGTATATAAGTATTTACTCTATGATCTGGTTCTGAATTTCATAGTTTTTATATAAAACACATTGAAGTTTATTTTACAAATTATGAAGAAAATCTAGTCAAACTTTAAGTTTTCGGACAGAACTACCACACTTGAGTAGACATTAAAATTTTACCCCTTCCCCCTCAATACTTGTCCTGTGCAGTTTTTAACAGATGTTGTGCACTTAATCACAGTGCGTCAGCGCTTATCGCATCGCAATAAGCCCCGGCGGCATCAAGTTTGTAAACATAAAATTTCCTTATAAAGTAGCAATTAGTTTTCATTGCAATTACCTTAAGACCCTTTTAATTTTATAGCTGATTTAACTATAAAACCATCACCTTAAGCTAGTAATTATTGCACGCAATGCCATTGCAATTTTACAATTACACACACACACACACAGGAACGCACACACACACACACTTTTGCCATAAAGAACATCTAGTAAATTATTTCCAATTCAAGAACAATTGTCGTTTCATTGTTGGGTAAAATGAATAAAAAACCAAGTTGCAGTGAATGAATCCGGCCAGTCGACAGAAAAACATACATTTAACAGAAACCACATTTGTAATTACGCCTGACGCCTCTGGTGTGGCGATAAAGTGTTCATTGCTTACACTCTCGTCTCTAATGCGATTAAACAACACTTCAGCGCTTTGACCACCACCTACACCGATATCAATATCAGAAGCAGCAGCGGCAGCGGCGGTGGCGGTGGCGGCAAGACCACTACCATTGCCACCTCCACCACTCTTCCCCCGGTGAACAGTAAAATCTATGCATTTATAATGTTTGCCATGCTCAGACTTTAAGACCAGGTAACCAGATCCATTTCTCATATTGACCGCCTAGCAGGAGGCAGGTCTAAGGCTAGAAAGCTTGAATGGTCAATTGCAATATGCAATGGTGTTGGCGGCTGAGTGAGTGTGTCCGTGTGTGTGTCCGTGTGTATGTTTAAACCAGTTGACCAAATGCGTTTTTGACCACTTCAATTTTAATGGATGGATTTACAGGCAGTTCTACCAAAATGTCGTAAATCAAAGTCATGAACAGTTCACACAGTTTGCTAGGTAGCTGGCTGGCTGGCCGAGCCACTTTATTGGCAACGCATAGAAGGTGTTCGACGGAAAGAGGATTGGCAGGCATTTCTTTGGGGTATATCCTTGGTTTGTGCTAGTTGTTTGGATGGCACTAACCAATGGCCATTTCTCAATTTTAAGGCTATGTGGTTAAGTACTCATGCAGTTGAAATGCACCATTAGATGTGTGTGTGTGAGCGCGTTTGTGTTTGTTGAATGTTTTAAAAGTTGTAGTGTTTTAATTAAGTATTTGAAAATTAGATGGACGATTGAATATGAATTGGTATATGCAAATTTTAGCAGAAAATATATTTTATGGGTCCACAAAAAAGAGCAAAGATTTACAAGGATCATCCGATTTCGAAAAAAATAGAGAAGTTTATATTTCCTCATATCTAAGAGCGCTAGAGGCCCGAAAACATGGATTTTTTTAAGGATTCTAACAGGGAAAGGATATTAGAAGGCTTAAAATGCCTAAGCTCAAAGATTGCGAGAAACTTGAATTTTTAAAAAGGTCCCGAATGCTACACTCGTTGATTTTCCTAAGGATCCTAATAGAATCTGAGTGTGGGTTTCTCCAATAATCTTAAAAGGCTACAATCTTAATTTAGTCTAAGGATCCTACAAAGATATTTGTAGGGCGTAAACCTGGATATTTCTGCGGATACTTGAATGCCTTGAACTTATTATAATTTAATTTTCTACGGATTCAAAAAAAAAAAAAAAAAAAAATAACAAGAAATGTCTATATATATTTGAAGTCTTATGAGGATTTTTCCAGGAACCTAAAAGCTATAATCTATGAGTTTTCTAAGGATACTAGAAGGCAAAAAAAGTGATTTTTCAAAGAAATGTTATATATTCTTGAAGCCTAATGAGGGCTAATTTAAGAATTCCAGGGGCTATAAACGTGTTCTTCAAACAATCGACTATACATGAGGGTTAGACTGAGAATTCCTCGAGGCTACAATCCTGTTATTTCGTAAGCCATATACATTTTTTAAAGATCCTTGAAGGAAATGAACCTGGATATTTACAATAAACATGGCCTCCCATGATAAAAATGTGTGTTTTCAAAGAATCAAAAAATGCTTTCAATGTAATACTGACTGATGATCCATCAAGGTTTATTCCTACTATCACAGAAGCCTAAAATCGAAGATGTTCTAAGGATCCCAGATGACAGAAGGCACGGAATTTTGTAAGCATTCTAGAAATATTTAATATTTATAATAGCCCTGGAAGGATATAAACGTGTTGTTTTCAATGAATACACATACGATAAATGTGGATTTGATTGAGGATATTGCAAGACTACAACACCGAATTTTTCCTAGGACCCTAGAAGTCTATAATCGAATCGAAACCTAGAAGACTATATATATGGATTATTAAAAGAAACCTCAAAGGTAATGATTCTAAATATTTATAACAATCCAGGAGGGATATAGAAGTGCTCTTTTCAAAGCACACAAAAATACCATAAATGTGGATTTGACTGAGGATTGTGCTAGGCTTTTTCAAAGAATTGTAGGAATTTAATTTCGAATATTTTCTAAGACTTTGGGCATGGATTTTTCTAAGGACCCTAGACGGCTATGGGATTGAATTTTTCTAAGAATCTTAGAAAGCTATAATACTGTTTTTTTCAGAAGGATCCTAAAGGGCTCTATACATATTTTTATAAGGATATTAAAAGGCTGCATTAGTGGTTCCTTTAAAAGAAATAATAGAAAGATAAAAACCTGTTTTTTCTTGAAATCATAGGAGGCTATGAACATGGCCTTTCCTTTAAGGATCATCGCAAAAATTTTTAATAGATCTGAAAATATCCTAAGAGAAGCATAATCATAAATATTTTCCAGGTTCCTAAAAGCCACTGAAATTGAGTCCTTTTGAATGGATAATAATGATCACGAGGGCGTATGAATAATGTCAAATATTATCGTGATGAGGTTACTCATACGTCATTTAAGGAATAATTGCCAAAATGGTCATTAATAATTGTAATTGTCATACGTTCAAATTGTATTCAAATCGAAATTTCAAAATTCCTTTCGTTAAATGGAAAAGATCTAGCCAAAATAATTAGAGTGGAGCAAAAAAGAGCATATATTTGGTAAAGGAGAATGTTCGTAAAAATGTATGAAATCCTGAAAGATATTTAAGATATATTATTGAAATTTTAGAACTTCCAGGATGTTTGGTATTGGGAAATGGGTTTATAGCTGTAGGCCCATATAAAGTTAACTTCTGATTTTCAGTATTTTGAAGGCTTTGATAAAAATTTCGTTCTGTAATTTGATATTTCAAGTTCTTAAAGGGAAGAATATCTCCTTCCAAAAATACATGGAAAAGGTCCACCTGTTTTTGGAATAGGTCCACCGTATATTTAAAGGTACCATCCGATATTGAATATTTTGATGATTTTAACTACATTTTGGCATAGAATTATTTGAAATTTGTTATTTAGAAATAGCAATGTTCTCTACATTATGTGAAATATTGTTGCCTATGTAGGTTAACATTTCAGCACAGCCTCCATATAAGCCCCTTTCGGTTATTCATTATTTCTAACAGATTTTTTAAATATCATATTTACAGCTCGATTTCTTATTATCTGACGGTTTTACCCAACATATGATTTAAGATACAAAAAGAAAAAAAACATTCGAAAATTGTATCAGAAAATTGTCCACGTAGGTTTATGTTTTGGTACATATCCCGCTTTGTGAGGGATATTTTTGATTACATCAAATGATACATACCCCATGTATCCTTAATCCTTTCAGTATAATTGGAAAAACAGGGAAGCATCCTTATACCTGTTCAAAGTTTGAGACATTTTTTTTAATATAAATCTAAAGATCATTCTAATATTGGATTCGATTTGTCGTCATCAATATAAGCCAGGGTATCGCCTCGACCGAAGCTACCCGTAACAAATAAATTTTTATAATGGGAATTTATGTGAGGTTATATCTGGTTATAAATATCATTGTTGTGGAGGGTACATTCGAATGTGAGGGACTTAAACCATAAATGACAGATATTCCAATTTCTATCGAATTTTCAAGAAATTGTACACACTTATCTCTAGGCCAGATTCAGTCGTTTGGGTAGAAATTCAACCAAATTGGACGAATAGTACACATATATATGGAGCTATAAATAAACATTTGGAATAACTATCACTAATCACAAAAGAGTTCGTCCTATGGCGATACAAACGATGTGGAGATAGTTCTATCTCAATCGTACCTGTACTGTTTACAAAAATAAATGGACAGGAAGGACATGTATAAATCGACTCACTCACAATGACACAATACCCTGCACCTCATTGTGGCGTAGAGTATAAAAATATGAACGAGATTAGATACTGAAAAATAAGGCTGTTAAAAAATTAGAGAAAATGTAGGACAAGGGAGTGGGAGGTGCAAGAATCATTTTATACTTATTTTAGAATATGTGTAAATTTCTGGAGAGATAGGGGGGGATAAATAGTAATTTCTCGAAGACTATTATTTACATAAGATTCGTGTTGTGTTGTACGGAAGGCAGGATTTTTTTAAGAGCCTCCAAAATTGTTGTACTAAACTTTCAGTTTCATTTTGGTAGACTAGAATGTTTAAAGTTTAAGAAGCCATTTTCATAAAAAGATTGCTAAGAATGGGAAAACGGGCTCAAAGATTTTGATATGTGTAGCTGCGATTACGAAACGTGGACCCTTGTAATGATTTTTTGTTATATAATTGAATATTCGCAAGAAACGCTACATGACATTATATATTTGCCTGACTCGTCCGTTGGAATTACTTCTGTTAGTTTCCAAACAATAGTCCTCAGACCCATCATTATTTATTCTTGTCATTTTTTTCCAATAGACATATTATTATATTAGCCGATTTAACTCAAAATATGTTTAGTTTCGCTTTAGTTTCTCGACGATAATAAAAAATAATCCTAAATTGCGAATTAAATTTTGTAACATATTCATTTTTTGTAAAGATTTTGTGCCTTTTTGCAGAAGCATGGTGCATAAATTCTCGCAAAATACAATCTGACCCTCTGTATAAATATCATCCCAAAAGTGACACGCGACATAATGTTGGCACTGATAAAATATCTACATAAAATATATGAATGCGCGTATGTATGTGTGTTATATTATTTTTATTTGTAGGAGAGCATCATAAATAAATTACAACTTTGAACATTAAATACTTCTGTTAACATTTATAAAGTCAGGCAAATGTTTATTTAAAACAAACGGATAATACATCTGTACAAACACACACACACGTACGACAAACGTAGGTTGTGTGGTTGGCTGGGTGGTTGGTTGTTGGTTCGATTCGATGGATCGATTGCTGGAGTGGCAAACAAATGCTTCCGTTTGTACTCAAGTACTGTCAGCCGGTATTGTTTTAAGTTTTGCTGATTGCCCGTTGTAATTTTATTTCAATTTAAATTTATAATCAATCAATTATTAATATGTTTGTTCTTCTCTCGGCATACACTGGTGTATAAAACTTAACTCATTTGCAAGCGCAACACTTACACACACAAGCATTTGTATATTTATGCATGTGGGTGTCTCATACATGGGGCAAATGTAATGAATGAAAACGTGTGCAAGAATGAATTGTTTCATGTCATTTGCCATGGAAGGGGGAGGGGTGAAAGAGGTTTTGGTAATAGTCTCAAAAGTGCATATGTTCTATGTGATAATATCCCAGTTAACAATTTGAATGCGAAATGGATAAAAACAGTTTGCTAATTAAGATTGTTTTGTGGACATGAGTGAGCATGGTCATTGTATGTGTGCCGATCCTGAAAACAGTAGTCAAACTCCATTAGCACTATGTTTCCATTAGTAATTTCTTTAAAAAAGGAAAGTCTCTCATAAATCCATATTTTTAAAGATTTACATTATCGGGATACAGCGTGAGATGAAAAAACTGCAACCAACTTCAGACTGCTCTCATTTCTAAGCCACTCGTCCAACAGCTGCTAAAATTATTCCGAAGACAGCTCATTATATTGTTTACAAGCGTACAAAAGTATTTTGGTGAGAATTTTCCAGAAAAAAAATTATTCGTGATGGAATTCAAGCCTATAAAACAGTTGACAAAAAATTGGATTGATCGGACCATGATTTGGTATACCTCCCATACAATGGGTCTTGAAAAATTCTCTCTTTTGGGATATAAAAACGAATGTATTAACCTAAATTCGACGAAAATCTGCAGTTTACTTCTAATTTGGGCTATAAAACAAGTGACAAAAAATTGAATTGATCGGACCATGATTTGGTATACCTCCCATACAATGGGGCTTGAAAATTTCGATTTGTTGGCCTATGAAATCGTATGTATTCAACCATATTAAATGAATATTTGCAGTTTACTTCTTATTTAGTGAAATATTAAAATTGTCTGTAGGTTTGTTTAGGTTTTTTAGTTAGAATGCTCTTCGCGGTATTATCCAAAAGTGTTTGTAGAGGTACATTCATTGATGTTTCCGTCACTTCTATATTTTCTGGAATCAATTTTTTCTTAGCTTCTGCTATAGCATAATACGATGGGAAACAATTTTTATGTATAGCATTTACAGCATTTCTCATCATGTTATACTGTCTAACTGATAAATCCATATCCACGTAGAGCGCCAATGCTTTTTCCACTGAAATAATGTCTGTTTCCTTTACATTCGAAAATCTTTTTGCAGCTGTTGTTATGATGTCCGCCGAAGTAGATGTAACAAGTTCACCTACACGTCGCCTTTATGTTCTACATGAACTTTCCTCAAAGTTAATGCGTGGTCGACCTCTTGATGTAGACTTATCAGGTTCCTAAATATTTAAAAGTTTTTAAATAATTGGTTTAATAAAAATAATCTTCAAATGTACCCGAATCAAATTTAAACGTATCCATAAGAAACCAATCTTTTAAGACCATTTCTACTTTATCCCTCTTTCGATAGTATTTTTTCCACGTAGAAGACAATTTGTAGCAAATATTTTTAACCTTTATGTGTTCTTCGCCCGTCATTTTCCTTCCAATTCGATCCTCAATAAATTCTTTAAGTTTTGCCAGAACATATGACATACTTTGATCCTTTACTTCTAACCATTCCAAAAATATGTCACAGTTTTTTAAAGAGGTGGTCACTAAAAAAAGCAAATAACTCTTAGGACCGCAGGTTTCCGCAGCTAATTTTTTTATAGGTTAAAAATACATACTTTTCACAACTAAAATCAACAAAAATGTAGACTAAACTTTTTTAACCTTTTTTTTTCTACTCCACTAATTTCAAGATTTGCTTTACAAAATAGATGAACTAAGTACCACAGGTGTTTGTAACTGTAAACACCATATGATCACTATTTACACCCAAACAAAGGTGAAGCCAAGTTTTTGACATCCCAAGTAACTAAAATAAACACTTTTTTTATAACCGTTACTTTTAATATTCAAATTTTTGAACATATGAAAAAAGTGTCAATTTTCCGAAAAAAATAGAAAAATGCCGATTGCCAAAAACTATCAGATTTGAACCCTCGTACAGGCAAAACTACTTGACGTATCACTACCAAAATTCATATTATTCCTAACTGGAATGTTTTCTATCAATTCTCATCAATAAATTTGTGCTCTTATGTACTTGGTTTTTACCATTTTTGGCCGCGGTCGTGACACTGTGCATCGCTCGTTATCGTGATACTGGTAGCGTAGCCTGACGTCAAAGAAGTGGACGGAAGAAAACAGCAACATCTGCAGAAATAGTTCGAAGAGTAATGAAGCGCCTTGATCGAAACCCGCGTCACATTGGCCGAAAAATGACTCGTGAACAATATTCCATTCGGCAAATATTGAAAAATGAACCATTGAAATTCCAAAAAGTGCAAGAACATACACCGCAGCATAAAGAAAATAGACTCAAAAGAGTTGCTTCTCTTGGCGGAACATGGTGCCGAATTTGGTTTTCTCCGATAAGAAAATATTTGTTATCCAGTTAAACAAACAAAATTATCGTGTTTACTTGCCAAAGAGGTCAGATTTGGTTGGCCACAAGAACTCAAGCGCCTGCCATGGTGATGGTATGGGCCGCCATAACAGCTATAAGCTGAACATATCGCAATATTCCATTCGGAAAATATTGAGAAATGAGCTCGGGGTAAGGCCATTGAAATTCCAAAAAGCGCAAGATTAATAACGCAATAGAAAGAAAATAGACTCAAAGGAGCTAAAGAGTTGCTTCGCTTGACCGAAAGTGGTGATCTGCCGATTTTGGTTTTCTCCGATGAGAAAACATTCGTAGTCCAGTAGTTTTTAAACAAACAAGATGGGCGTGTTCTCTTGCCGAAGAGGTCAGCTGAAAATGTACTCCTATGGTTGGCCACCAGAACTCAAACGCCGGCAATGGCGATGATGTGGGCCGCCATAACAGCCGATGGTCGCTCTGCACTCGTATATATCGACCGTGGCATCAAAATGAATGCCGAACATTATCGCCAAAATATTCTGGAGGGTACGCAAACATTTTAGCCGCAGACCTTGGACATTCCAACATGACCCAGCACCATCGCACTAAGCACGCGCCACCCAAGAATGGTTACAAAATGAGGTACCTCGCTTCATTTCCAGCGCACAATAGCCAACAAAATCTCTGGATACCAATCCGTTGGACTATTGTGTCTGGAGTATTTAGGAAAGGAAGGTTGGCACTAAAAACCAAACCAAAGTGTCGATCACCTCAAGCAAACGCTTCTCCGTGAATGAGCCAAAATACCGCAGAGCAACATTCCGCCAGCGTATGACGGTTTCATTGGCCATTAGTAAGCCGTAGTTCGTGCGAAAGGTAACCAATTCGAACAAATCTAAACTGATTCTAAAATTTGATGCTATTTCGTATATTTTTTGCTATTATTCATACTTAAAAAATTTAAAAATTATGGGGTTTGACTTTTTTGCAGCTTTTTATCTCACCCTGTATATATTGATTTCATAGCCCAGTAAACAATTTAGTTGTGAAATGGGTAAATGCACTTTGCTAATTTAAATGGTTTTGGGAACATGAATGATCATGGATATGGTAAATGTCCACAAAACGAAAGCATTTGTTAGTCTACATTTATGCTATGACTCTGATAATATTTTCTTAAAAAAAAAAAAAAAAAAAAAAACGGAAATTTTCTCAAAAATCCATCTATTTTCATTACTGGGATACATTCAGATTTTGTAAGGGAGTACGATTTAAACAAAAAATAAAAATTAAAAATTTAAACACACACCCACAATTAGACTCGAATGTGTAAGCTTTTGTTTGTAATACTTGTAATTGTGGCTGCTCACACACACAGGCGTACATACTTCTTCTACTGTGTGTGTGCCATTGTGTGATGGTGTTTTACATGGACATGTAATGTAAGTTATTCATCGCATTGTTAAGCTGTCGGACACATTTAAATGCAATTTAATGCAATTTATTGCATGCCAAGTAAAACATAATACTTATTTATATAACATATCCTCCCAGAACTCACACATACATGTACACAGAGAAATCCATATGTGGTAAGACAGATAGCCAGCTAGATATAGATATGCCCACATACTTGCATTTGTAGTTAGTTGTTCCCATTCATTCATTCGTTCATTCTTCAATCTCAACTATTTATATTAACACATAAAACACTGGAAAGAAGCCCATTGTATGCATATGTGTATGTGAGTGTGTGTGTGTATGCATGTATTCGAGAAAAGGGACACTCCTCTCATAAGAATTGTAATGAATAGTCATTGAAGAAAAATTATACTACACTCCTACATAGATCTTTTGCTCCTGATAAAAATAATAAAATATTCCAAACCAAAAATGGGAGTTCGCCTTACATGAATCTGCCAGAGAAAATTACATTGAGTAGTGTCTCGAGTGTTTTTTTTTTTTTTTTTCACATATTCTCCAGTGATTTACAAGTCATTTATAAAGACAAATGAAATATTTCAAATTATTATCAGCTAAATAAATCTTTGAAAATTGTATTTATTTTCGAAATTTATTATAAATTATAATAACGTAAAATGGAACTCTTTTCTGGGGTCAAGCATATTGGAGTGTTTTTAAAAATTGGTAAGATGAAGATGATGAGTGTGTTTGAGTATGTCGATTTTGGATCAGATTAAAAATTAATACTGGAGATATAATTTAGTAATTTATTAAAATTTTCAGAACTCATTGAAGAATTATGTGAGGAATCACATTGTACTTAGTTCAAATTATTATTTTTTTTTAATTTTTTTCAAAACATTATGATATAAATTAGATTTATCGGCAATATCTACGTACTTTCAAGTGTGTAAATTATGGTCAACTTTTGGAGATTTTTTTTATTTTTACTTCAGTAACAAAGCAAAAGACGTACTGTTTGTAGAAGAAGAGACTAATTAAATTTATAAGTAAAGCTACTTAGAATGTTTCAGTAGGAATTCCGTCAGTTCCCCTAGCGTTTGGCCATTAATTTACGCGTACCCTTTCTGTGGACATACCACAACGATTCTACCTAATATTCCATCTTCAATTTAGGAATGTGCGAACTTTTCAGAGAATGGTGTCAATACATTCGGAGTTTTCTACACCACACACAGAGAATATTGGATGGGAACGTGGAACCAAAACGATTAGAAACTGTGATTAAGACCACCGAAATAGTTAAAACTAGAAGGCACCCTAATGTGGGCGCTAATCCGAAACATTGACCATTGGGCGAGTTCCGAAGGAGTGGACCGATGTAGTCCATTTTAAATCTTATATAAGTCTTATATAAATATTACAAAGTGCCAGATTTTGATTATAACGAATATTTTCTTCACTTTGTACGAGGTATGTAAAAACTTTTGTAAAATGTTGAAATATGCTCGAGGTACCATATGTATCGGACCGAAGTATTCCACTTCATTTAATACTGATAATAATATTGATATTTACAAAATGAAATGAAAAATCGAACATTGCTTTTCAATTTTATGAAAATCATAATTAAAATGTAGAACTTCAAGGAGTTGGCCGTTCATATTTACATCAGATCGCCGCCTGAGAGAGATATTTAAACAGGGTGAGATAAAAAAAACTTCAACAAAGTGGAACGACATACTTTTTAATTTTTTTTTTTAAATTTTATTTAATGAAAGCAAAAAATGTCGGAAATAGCATCAAATTTTAGATGGAGTTTAGATTTGTTCGAATTAGTGATCTTTGGCACGAATTATGGCCTTCAAACGTCCAATGAAACCATCACACGCTACCAGAATGTTGCTCTGCGGTATTTTGACCCATTACCAGCGAAGCACTCGCTTGAGGTAATCGACACTTTGGTATTTTTTAGCGCCAACCTTGATTTCCAAAATACTCCAGACACAATATTCCAACGGATTGGTATCCGGAGATTTTGGTGGCCATTATGCGATGGAAATGAAGCGAGGAACCTCGTTTTGTAACCATTGCTGAGTCCTGTTGGAATGTCCAAGGTCTGCGGCCAAAATGTTTGCATGCCCAAGGCTTTAATACACCCTCCAGAATATTTTCGCGATAATATTCGGCATTTAATTTGTTGTGGCAATATGAGTGGAGAGCGACCATAGATTGTTATGTTTTCGTATCGGAGAAAACCAAATTCGACAGTTCACCACTTTCTGCTAAACGATGAAACTCTTTAGCTCTTTTGGGTCTATTTTCTTTCTTGCACTTTTTCAAAATTTCAATGGCTTTACCGCGGGCTCATTTTTCAATATTTGTCGAATGGAATATTGCCATATGTCCAGCTCACGAGTCATTTTTCGGGCACTGCGGTACGGGTTTTGATCAAATCACTTCTTTAATTTTCGAACTATTTTTGCTGATGTTGCTGTTTTCTCCCTCCACTTCCTTGACGTCGGGCAACGCTACCAGAATCACGGTAACGAGCGATGGTACGAGACCCAAAAGATCTATTCACATTTAAATGCTGGAATGCTTTAACGATAGCCAAATATAAAAAAATCACACTATCACGCTTGTATTCAATTACGAATAACTTTTTTTCTCACCAAAAAGCTTTTGTACGCTTGTTAACAGTATAAAGAGCTGCTACTGGAAAATTTTTATTTTTTTTTAAAGGCTAGTGGCTTAGAAATTACATCAGTCTGAAGTTGGTTGCAGTTTTTTCATCTCACCATGTATATATGGGAGCTATATCTGAACCGATTTCCATCAATTGGTTATATGTGCCTAATTCCTCGTCGTCCTTGGACCAAACAAATGTTTTGTGCAAAATCTCATGTTGATCGGTCAGTAAATGCGACCTGTACTTTGTTTACAAAAATACATGAACAAACGTACTGGCGGATGGACGAACATGCATAAATCAACTCAGAATATGATTTTATGCATATCATATTTTATGCAGGAACTATGGGTATAATTCCCTTCCTACTTTATGTTAGAAACAAATGCACAAAGTCATAATATCCTGACCATAGTGTGGTGTATTCCATAATAACGCAAATCAGAATACATTTGCTCAAACGGACAGGGGGTGAAGACATACTTCTGTCAACAAAACCGACATATATGTTCCACCTTGTTAAAGGTATCAAATGATAAGATTGAAGGTATAAACATGGTACGACATAGTTAGTGTTAGAATTTTATGGTACAACTCGGCACTATAGCTCACTGCTTAGTTTTTAACATCATAAGTTGAAAAATCCTTTTTTGGGAAAAATTAACCCTTAATGAAATAAATGTCAGGCAATGAATTAATCTCACTTATTTATGTCATCTACACCTCAGAATCCCATGGTGTGTGAAATTTGGATCAACAGCAAATTCTACTTCGTTTTTGCTGTATCCTTCTTTTTGTTGAAATCGAGAGGCTAAATTTTTGTGGAGAGCTAGATAAAAACTTGCATTATGCTTTGGTTGGCTAGAATTAAAAATTCGATATTGCGGTCCACGTTTAGATATAGGCCTCAATAACACTATCACCCGTTTTCTCCACAAAAGCAATTCACATATACCTTTTAGGAACTCCATGTGTGAATTTGTGTTGGCTACCTTCCTTACGTCGGTATTTTTCACTTGGAGTTTGCGGAAGAACCATTAGTTGCGAAATTAAACAAAAACTGATTTTATATAAATTAAGTTTTCCAATTTATCCAATTGGTTGCTATTTATTGTATTTTAAAGTTAAATAATTTTTTAGAAATTGGGATATAACAGGTTTAGTCCCTCCTAACTTTATGTTTTTTTTACCCAAAAATTAATAGATTTCCTGATTGCTTAAGTAGTTTAACGCCACAGTTCCTACTTTTTTTGTCAAGCATACCTCAATAAGATTAAGTTTTAATACTAATTAAGTTTATAAATCGACGACGCAATTTTTTTTGCTCTCTGAAATATCAAAGTTTTTGCATGTACCCCCAATTGATGAGAATCGGTTGACTTGATTTGCTTCAGTTTGGAAAATCTAGTTTTTTGTTTTATTTTCTGGTTTTTATAAATGAATGCGTGTAAAATACAAAAAACCTGGCACAAAAACTTATTATAAACGGAAACACAATTTACTTCCGCTTTGCTGATCATTGGCATTTTTTGCTGTCTACATTGACGGTGGTGAGTGTGTGTGTGTGTTTGTGTTCCTGTTTATTTTGTTTATTTTATACAAATGTTCATTTTATGGCCATAAACCATTAAAAACCAAGCAAATACACTTTTAGTCAGGCAACACCAATACATACATATATTTAAGCAACCAATTTTTCTATGTCTCTGAAATTGCTGCATGTTATTGTTGTCGTTTAATTGTGTTTGTGTTAGTGCCCAGTGTTGGTTTGCATGGCTAGCTGGCTGACTGGTGACCGGCTTGGTTTATTAAAAATGTGTAATTTATTTAGTAAAATACTCTGGTAAATATTTATTGTTGTTTTAGGCTGCTCCTGCTGTTGGTGTTTTTTTCTCGGTAGGGTCTGGCATTTTGATGACGATTAATGGGCAAAATGTTGTTAAAGGCAAATTGGTCATGGAGAAAATGAAAAATAGTTTTCCCTACTCTTTTTTTTGGGGTCATAATAACACAATTTGTTTAATATTAATATAGTGTTTTAGAATAATTATTTGGGGTATGTTTAATGTGTAAATATATATATGTATGAGCAGTTGTTATGGGGTATCCATGGCGTATAAGTAATTTTCCTTTTGGTGGATAATAGTACTTATACTTTGCACACATATATAATGATTTAAGGAATTTTCGATTAAAAAGATGAACGTAAGATAAACTATTTCTTTATATAGAAAAAAATATTTCATATCTACTGTTTCTGTACCAAAATTGCCATTAACGATTATGAATTTGGAGTAAAAGCAACATGAAAGTATTCTCAAAATAATAGTTGGTATAGTCAACGTTGTGAAAAATCAAACATTACATGTAAACTGTGCTGAGCCCCTATTTAGGTTCATACCACAGTATCCTCAGATCTTTCCTTTATTGAGTCGATAGAAAACACGACTACTACTTTCCAATCCCTCGGCAGCGAAACAACAACATTGCACTTTCGGCCAGAGGCTGTCAACTCAGTATGTGGATGTTCGTGTTCGTCTGCTTTTTTGCGTTGGGAACGGCATATCCCGGAATGGTTGTTCCAGATTTTATTGGTCCGTACCGGGATTGTGGAAAACCCTGGGCATTGGTTCTTCTCGGTTTATCAAAACGTCATCCACCATAGATCCACCGCTGTTTCCCGAAAAGCAAAGAATATCGCAGCATCTTACGCCACACATGTTGCTGTTCCTACTCTGGATTGTGCATCGTTCTTTTAATTCAATGACAAAGAACTCCGAGGTAAAACGGATAAGATAGTAGAATTTATGAATCGGAGGCATATTTAGATCGCAGAGGTGCAGGAAACCAAGCTCAATGAAAATTGCAGCCTACAACGTTGTTATGGTTATAACATATTGAGGAAGGATCCCACCAGAAGTGGAGGTGGGGAATTAGAGTTCATGTCAAAGAATTCTGTTTCAGTACAGACCTATTTCGCTTGAGTTGTCTCTAGTAACAAGGTATGTAGGGGCTTACTGAGCATATCCCGCCTATTTATTGCTTTAAACCGCGTTATTTGCCAGATATTAGCCCATTTTTGGTAATCAATAACCGCCTAGTACTTAATGCCAGTCATGAGTTGTGGCAGTCCGCCCTAGGAGGGGATCAGCGATGGCAGAAAAGAATGACAGCTCCACATTCCGCACAGTAAACGAGAATGAGGAGAGTGTCACTGTTGGCCGAAATATTAATAGTGACACCCGGTCTGATAAATGACGTGAGTTGGCAAACTGTCTTTTATATTGGCTCAGACCATCTCTCGATAATCGTTTAAATAAGCAGGTGACCCGATTTCATAAACTCTCTCACAACCTCTGAACGCCAGACTTCCCATAACCATGCCCAAGCTCACTGGCCAGAATTTAGAGAGTTCACTAAACATCGCTTCAGAGAACGGCCCAACCCTTCTCATGTTCGGGTAGTAGAAGGGATTTTCCGAGACATAATCGCAGCAGCAAATGAGCGTGACGATCTCCGTCGTACAAACCTTAATGATCCTAGAATCAGGGACTTGAGAGTGGAAGTCAAACGGTTTTTACAGGAGCATAATAGGAAAAAAGTGTCTAGACCATCCGAAGTCTGGTCTGCGGAGATGAGAAAACAGCTGAATGTGCAGGTCGAGGGAAATATAATACCGACCAGGAATTACCCCAAGATCCTAGGGGTAACATGTAACAGCATGTTCAAGTCATCCGTCCAAGCCACAGCTATCTGCGGCAGGATGAGAAGTAGAAACAAGATCCTCAAGGCTATAGCCGGCAGCACATGGGGTGCAGACAAGAAAACCTTGTTGATTCCTTAAAACGCGATAGATCGGTCTGTGGTCACCTGCGCGGCTTGCCAGAATGCTGCCCTGAGAACTGCGACGTGGTTCCTCCTCATGATACCAGGAGACCATCTACATGAGGGGGCGAAAGTCCTTCCTGCTTTCGTTGCAGTACCTGTTTGGGTTTTTACGTGGGAGTCATCCATCATATGGTGGATCAACTGCCCTGAGAACTGCGACAGGGTACCTCCTCATGTTTCCAGGGGACCAACTACATGAAGAGGCGGAAGTCCTTCCCTTACGTCAGTATAACCAATTGCTTTCCTTGCAGTACCTACGTTGGGTGTTATCGTGGGAGTCATCCCAACCATCATATGGTAGATCAACTCCCCCCAGCCGGGCGTGTCAGGAAGGACATACATGATATAGAGAGGGAGGTCCAACGCTATAAGATAGATCCTCTAGATCACTAATCATATCAGGCAGGTTTAAGTGGCATTCATACTGATGGAGTCACAGATGCCATCAGCAATTACAGGATGATTACCGTCTTTGTAGTCCACCTCCCATCCATTGCAGCTGAAGAACGACAGCTGCCTAGACAATCCAGTTAAGTTTTGGCTCAATTACGATCAGGATGGTGCAGTCGTCTCAGTTCATATTGGACACGTATTGATGAAGATGTGCGTGACATCTGCCCAGTGTGTGATACAGGCTTGCTCACAAGACTACACCGCTTTAATTAGACTGCCAAACCTACCCAACTCACCTTAGAAGATCTCTGGTTAGAGCCCATTAAGGTAGCCGAATTTTTTAAACCGGGAGCTCGAACCAGATTAGCAGTATCAAACATCTGCATGTACTACTGGTACAAAAACAACTAACACTTTCAAACTTGTTCATTATCCGATCACATTTGGATCCTTTATTTTGCCTTTAACATTTAACTCCATTTCCTTGAAACTACTCTAAATTATGTTCTCCGCTATATTTCCTCACATCAGGTGTATATTAAATATACATTTAAGTGATATCCTTTGAATTATTGTAGGCACACGCACACACTCACATACAAAGCTATAGCATTTGATGAACACTAAATGAAACGCCAGAGTGTGACACAAAACTAGTGCAGGCACATAAAACTTAAATCAATAAAATACCGGTAATTTTGTGGAAGCGAAAAATCTGTCTACATGCATACACACACACACTCACCAATACACGTGAGTGTATTAACCCATTTGAAAAAGGAGTGTGTGCTGTGGCGTAGTGTGTGTCAGTGTGAGTGTTTGTTACGGATAAACATGGAAATGGCTTATTTTAATGCACAAATACCAAAAACAGACATCTAGGCAACCGAGCAAGCAGCCGGTCAGGTCCAAAAATTATTTGCTTTCAGGTGTATTATACCCATATGTTTGTGTCGCAAAGTGGTGTTGGTATAAAAGCTTATTTGAATAAGCAAATGTACACACTTACATGCAGACTCAAACACACACACTCACACATGTTCCATTGCATGCACACTCATATTTAAAAGGTAGCCATAATAATATATAAATAAATAGATATATGTATGTATTTGTAAATTTATATGGATGTTGTGTCGTTGCCAAACATATCCTATACCACAATAACAACAACAACACCAACAATGTGAATAAAATAAACATTCATCTACTTTTAAATTTAAATAGTATTTCGTTGCAATTGCGATTTTCTGGCCATATGGGGCCACGCGAGCCACAAAATGCTTATATTATTGGCATGTTGTTCTTGTTGTTGTTCTCATGCTGCTGCATTTAAAAATACATGCGGCCAGCCAATAAAACCCGCATCCATGTTCCACGATAATAAATTTTAATGAGTTTTTCGCAAATAATAAAGAAAAATCATCAAAATAAATGGTATATTATTTTTCGAATAATATTTGATGTTGTTATCGACAACACGCTCTCAGCGTGTATGTGTGTTCGGTTCAATCATTAATTAGTTGAGTAGTTTATCAGAAAATAAATATGAGACGGAGGCTAATCACTGAAATTGATTATTTTGATAGCTTAAAACGTGGATAATTTTATAAATTGTTTCAAAACTTTTTTTTTATGAGTAAATAGTAAGGGAAAATCAAAATCGGGCGTACCGGCCCTACATCACTCTATCTCTGTACATAAATGGAATAATGAATCTGAAAAGAATTAAAACAAGAACAAATACATTAAAAAATTAATACCCTCCATGTCTGGGTATAGGAAAGATTTTTATATAAAAGTATCTGAATTAAAACGTATTCCACTTTAAACTGCAAATACCAGTTTGAATAATGCAATTAAACTTATCAAAAAAACATAAAGTGAGTGAGACCGATATAGGGGGCCATACCAAAGCGGGAACCTCTATCGACACTTTTATACTTCAAGGATTGTCTTCTATTAAATCTTCTAAAATACCAAATTTAAAAAAAAATTTGTGGGTAAATGTGACTAGGATTTTCAAAATATCGAATATCGATAGGTATGGTTATATGTGCGCTATAGGAAAACATGGAACTAAATATTCAATGTACTGCCACCGGAGCAAAAATCCATTATGAACTACAAATAAAAAAAAATTATACAAATCCGTGTGAAAAAATGTGGCATAAATCATCAAAATATCGGCATGTACCGTTATATGGGGGCTATAGCAAAACGTGTGCCTATACATACAAAGTTTCGCTATACGAGTTAGAACCCATTACAAACTGCAAATATAAATTTTTATACAAATCCGTGGGAATATGTGGAAAAATCATCAAAATACTGGCAGGTACCATTATATGGGGCCATACCACAACGTGGACCTATACATAAAATTTTTAGGCACACGAGCTAGAAACCATTATGCCCTATAAATACCTATTGTTAGACAAATCCGAAAAGAAATGCGGCAAAAATCATCAAAATGCCGAATATCGAGATGTACTGTTTTATGGGGATATACCAAAACGTGGACCTTCATATACAATGTTTTGCCACCGTAGTTAGAACCCATTATGACCCAACAAAAGTCAATTTTTAGACAAATTCGTAAGAAATTGTGGCAGAAATCATCAAAACATCGAGTATCGGAAGGTACCGTTATATGGGGGGCTATCCCAAAACGTGGACCGACATATCTCATTTTCAATACTAATCATCCTAGACCCAATGAAAACTACTGTGCAATATTTTTAAAGCTCTACATCTAATAATGCGAGCTGTATCGTAATTTCAACAGACAGACAGGCGGATAGACAGACGGACATAGTTAAACAGACTTAGAATTTTATGCTGATCACGAATATATACAGGGTTGCCCATATTCGACGGACCTTTAGGCCCTTTGGGCCCATTCCAATCGACGAGGCTTGTCCGCAGGCAACATTCTTTGCGTCAATTAAATTTTGTACGGGAACAAATGCAAATCAATGCGAATAATCCGTTGTAAATGTAAAGTGGACCGAGCCAGCTGCTGAGATCGGCGTTTTTGGGATGTTCTTGGGGACCTTTCAACATTGGCTCGTACGGCAGCGATATTCTCGGCCGATCGCCTTGGTCGACTTTTATATGGCCTCATCGGATTAGAAAGAGCCTAACCAGTCGAAAATTTTTCGTATAAACGCTTAATGGTGTTCTTAGAAGGCGCAATTCTCACATTTTTTAATGTTTTAAAAGCACGTTGAGTTTTCACAATTGACTTCTTCTGTTGACTGTAAATTTCAACTATTTCAGAGCGCTCGCGTGGCGTGTATTGGTTCATGGTAAAAATCTGCTTGGACTGACGCTTCAAACGCGGTATGTCATTAAGCGATGTGACATCTCTGTCAAAAGTTATGGCGTTGCCAGATGGGTCCGTCGAATATGGGCAACCCTGTATATATACTTTATGGGGTCTATGACGGAATGAAAAATTTAATATACTCTCCTTTCAAAGGTGGAGGGTATAAAAATACATGTCATTCTATCGAGATATAAAAAACTCAATTTCAATTTGGTTTACGACGAGACAGGCTTGATACTGCAGGGAGCTTGCCTAAGCGAAGCCAAAGAATCCTTATATGGGAATTCCTCTTGAACAGGCTCTCATTAAGTTGAGCGACGGGTAATTCATAATACATAGAGGCATCGGCTCGTTCTTCTACAGTAGTCTTGGCTTGTCGTCCCACAAGAGCTTCGGCTAGTTGTATCATTAATTAATTAGAGGTAGTCATAAACCGTAAGTCTAGCTAGAATAGTTTCCTAGTCATTGTAAATGGCCTAAACAGCTAAGCTCGGACACATCCACAATAAGCTGCTGTACCCGAACGAGTTTGGATCCATATTATATGACAGAAAATACTCATATGAAGATGCGAACCACTTTCGTTTCGTTTTAGACAACCTAGACATCTTCTCATGAATATCTAATATCCGACGACCATCTATCAAAGTTCTCGATTACCTTCAAATGGTCAGTATCCCGATATCCTATATTAACAAGAACACTGACATCCAGCCTTTGACAACAGTATGCCTTTGAACTCACACTTCACCAACAACGCGAGTATCTATTGTGAATAAGCCGACATCACTGCATCATAGTTTCCGATTATCTAAAAATATCCCTCTGAATATCAACCCTAGAATCATAGATTGCCTACGATATTCGAATCGCGATCACCAATACAACTCTATTTTGAAATTTCAAGTATCTCCGAAATTATTTCGCCATCCTAGATATTTTATACATATTATCGCTTTTGACCGCTTGTAAATTGCAATTTTGTATGTAAATCAATAAAACATATGATTTAGAAAGGGAGAAATCTAATTTTCTTATTTTCATAAGTTTTAGTGGGTCCTTATGAAGACCCTGACTACAGCTGAGCTTACCTCAGCCGACGAGAAAACCATGTTACGAACAGATCTTTTATGACCTAAACCATACGAAAATATGACATTAAGTACAGATTTTTCGGATTTTAACAATGACAACTAAATTTCAACAAACCATGTCGGAAGATCTGGTTTATATTATGAAAATAACGAAATCGGGAGTTATCGTTAGATGGGTGAGTAGGTATCTAGGAGGATGTGGTGCATATATTTTAACCCATACACCATTTTGAATGCAATTTCTTTAAAAAAAAAAGATACCAGAAAGAGTGGCCAGCTATATCTCATGTTTGCATCACATATTGTGTTGATTGAAATATCGGGAGGTGCGAAGTATGAAAAGAATCGAAAACGTATTTCACATTTTATGACCAATATTGTTAATCAAAGATTTATCTCTTTGTTGGGGACGTACCAGGAGGAGTGTGCGGATGTTGTTCATTCTAGAACCTGAAATTTATTTGATACAAATATTAGGATTTGCAAACATGGAGCAAAATTATCCTCTCAGTTCTTATGAGGTAAATTATTTTCTTTTAAAATGTTGACTTTTTGTGTAGGTGGTTCAAGAAGGTGTGAACCAATATTGCCCATCTCTGACCTCAATCTAAGAGTGATAACAATATTACGATGTACCAAGTTTGGACCAACTCGGATACTTCCTTCAAGAGTTTTGGTTTGCAAAACGAGAAACGGATTTCATCTAAAAAAAGCTAGGGTGTGAGACCATAATATCATTTTTGCAAAGATTAGATCCACTAACCTCTGCGGACGATAAACAACACCAAACAACCGAATATATAGGTTTCTCAAAATATCATCAGGGAATCCCGAGCTCCAGTTCGACATTTTGCTTGCTTATGCAGTCACCGATGAAATAACAGGCCTCATCAATATTCTTTAGTCTTGCAGACTAGGGATGAAATTTTTTTTTAAAAACTTCAATCCCAGCTACCGAAATGCAGGACAATTAAATATAAGAGCACTTGTTGGAATACTCATCATTCTCTCAATAAAATCATATAATTAAATATGCCAATAAGTGAAAATAATTAATAATTATAAAAAATAAAAATAATTAAAATTAATTATTTATTCCCAAAGGGAAGCCTCCTTTGAGCTTGTTTTCATTGTTTAAATTAATTTTACATATATATAGCTTACCTTCACAGTTGTTAATGGTAGAAAAAATCTGAAAATATAAAGAAAAAATAAATTGAATGAATAATTGAATAATTTTAAAAAATATTAAAATCTGTTTTTTTATCATTTACATATATGTTAAAAAGAAATACGAAACTTATAGGAGGTATGCATCGTAAACATAAAAAAGGATGTGATTATTTTCCCATTTTGTTGTCCTCAAGCTAATTTTCTTCGACTTCCTTGACAAAAAAAAAAAAAAACATCAAGTTAAGTTTTTGTGTCCGCATAATTAGATAAGTTCCTCTATTCGTTAAGTTCCAATCTATTCTTGATGAAGCAAACTTTGAAAACTACCTAAGGTTAAATGGAAATTGAAATATGCCATGGCTAAGGCTGGAGTCTTTGAATTTAGCCTCAGCACACACACACACACTCAAACACATATCAACCAATTATAGAAGGAATACAAACAAGTTTTGATAGAATTTTAATCAGACATTATGTGCTCATTAAAACTGTCCTTAGTTTTAGAATAAACTTTCAATCTTCCTGTCAGTCACCAACGCCCGAGAAAAGGGTGTGCGGATGGGCGATTCGAACAAGAGATTGCCGCTGAAGCCTTTTGCCATGCCAAAGAAAAACAACCAAAACGGAAGTTGTGAACAAAGGCTAACAAGCTAGAATGTGTGCTTCAATGATACAAAAGAAGTTGAACATCCGGTAATATTATGACACACCCACACACACAGAAGCATACAACAGTACACATTGTTAAGGATAACCATAAAATAACAATATAAAACAGTGGTAAGGCTAGGCAGTTCGTCTTTTGTGTACTTTGTCCAACAATATGTCATTTGCATATTCCAAGTAGAAGAAAATTTTAAATTTTAATTTCGAAACTTAACCGAAAACTTAGAATTTTTGTTCTCTCCAAAAAAAAGTTATTGGAAATATAATTTTATGATAGTTTACACACTCGTGAGCATTAGCATATATAGCATAATAAGCTTTTTATAATTACAAAGTGAAGACAAATGTTGTTAAGAAAGTTAAAGTTTCTAGGACGTCACAAGCAGACTTTTTGGTTCTAAAATTTAGAAATTTAAAAATTGCCTCATTTTGATTCCGGTTCTTTTGCTTTGAGACCTCCTCGATCAGAAATATTTTATCATTCATATTTGAACATCCTGAGAGGTTATATAATCCATTACCAACAATTTGGTAGTATATACATCGTATGAAGTGCTCATTTTAAAACAAGGAGTTGGGATAGTGCTTTGTAAGAAGTTACCCGTACATAATAAGACCAGAATTCGAAATAGAAGTTTATAAAAAATTTGGGATTATTTGGGTTGATCCATATATTTGAATTTCACACTTATACAGGAGTATTGGGACGTTCCAATTTTGAAAAAAGTCCGAGAGTTATTACTGTTCAAAATTTGGAACTGCGTGGGGAAGGGCAAGGATGTGTAAGCCAATATGGCCACCTCAGCCTTTTCTAAATATTATAATGAGACGGAAGGGGTTGTAACCGAAGAAGTAGATCGAAAAAATTTCACTTTCTCACCCGCAGAGGCAAAACAAATTTCAAAAAAAAAAAAAAAAAAAGTAATAAATAAATAAAAAAATAAGTAGTCCTGAAAAGTCAAAAGTTGGGCTACTTGATACACTAACCCTATTTATTTTCACTACAGCTACCTGAAACAAATAAATCTTCATTTTAAACATTTATGTGATGTAGATTTTACTATCAATGTTTATGTTTTAGACCACTTATAATTTGAAAACAAATACAACTAACATCCAAATCGATTTCCACAATGGATGGAGGCATTTGTATCCCTCGACTTTGAGAACGTTTATACGTTTACATATATTTCTAACCTATATCTGATAGATTTTTAGACATCTGGGGCACAATAAGCGTAATATCGGATAAAGAAATGTATGGGAGCTCAATACAAATGCTTCATCTGAGAGCAGAAACCAAATATGGTGAGGAACTTAAATTCACAATCGGATGAAACGTATATAAGAATCTATGCCTATATCTGAATAAATTTTCACCAAATTCGCCACACTTTCCTCCATTCAATTCGTGGTGGTGGCTTAAGTGGTTACTTGGCGCATCAAAAACTTGAAATCGGATAAAGATACATGTATAAGTTCTGTCCAAATCTTAAAAGATCTGACTAGGGTTGTCAAAATACAGAATATCGGTGGGTATTGTTATATATATGCGCTATAGGAAACTCGGAACTTAATATTCTATGTTCTGCCACCGGAGCCACAACCCATTATGAACTACAAATAGCAATATCGAGAAACACCGAATATCGAGAGATACTGTTATGTGGGGGGTATACCAAATCGTGGACCTATATACACTATATTCTGCCACAGGAGCTAGAATCCATTACGACCTACAAGTACCAATTTTTGGAAAAATGTGGCTAAAAATCATCAAAATACCGAAAATCGGGAGGTATCGTTAAATGGGGACTATTCCAAAATGTGGATCGATATATATCATTTTTAATACCAACCATCCTAAATACAATACAAATGATTCTGCAATTCTGAGCCTCTACGTCAAATACATACTGAAAAATAAATGAAACTTTATTTGTTGCGATAGTATGATTCATACAACTTTATGTTTCAAGACTGATTCATACAAATGTTGAACGCGACTGCACTTTAAATGTTCCACCCGCGTAGTCCAATTTTGGTATACTCGTGCCAATATTTCGGCCGATATCTCACGAATAAATGCTTCGGTGTTGTCCTCCCAGGCTTCAATTCAAGCGGGCTCGTCTCATTACTTTCTGTCATTAATTTCAATTTTTTTCTGGTTAAATGCATTACAAGCGTAATCGATATTTTAAAGTAATGATGTAAGAAATAAAAAAATATGCCACGAGTCACACTTATATATTTTAAGACTCCGACTACATTTTAAGACTCCGATGGTGAAAGTGGCTCAACATTAAAATGTCCACCTTGGACTAACCATTTCCTGTTCCAAATTTGACCAGAATTTTGTTATTTTTTAACAACCACCTAAAGAAAAGTTAAATGGAAACTAATTATTCATTATGAGATAGTTTTTCGGAATAATTAAAATTAGCAATTAAAAAATCTAATACAGCGATAAAAATCAAAAAAAAAAAATCGAATGTGTGGGCTACAGGCAAACGTGCACCTGTACAAACAAAGATATGACGCCGGAACTCATTACGAACTATAAATAACTAACAACTTCCATAGAAAAATACATAAGAATTTCTGTAAAAATGTTCAGAAGTGTGCAATTAGCAAATAATTCTGCATCATTCATTCTGCGATAAACTCATTGGTTCCATTTTTTCTACGGACTGTCAAAATTTTGGGATCAATACTAATCATCCTAGACACAATGCCTATTATACCAAATAATGTAAGCCTTTTTTTGGTTTCAATAGACTGACCGACTAACATCACCAAATCCATGGTAAATAATTCCAAGATTATTCTTAATAAACCAAGATAATCAAAAAAATAATAAAACACAACCTTAAGCGGTTCGTGATCTAAACTTTAAAATATTTTCTTCCACACTTGCTAAATGACGTAAGAAACACTAAGGCATGTCACTGACGGTATTTAGTTTCAATTAATGAAACTATATAGGCCCCATATGTTTTTAGTCTCAAAACTACCCAACAATTTTTATTATAAATATGAACCAAAATTTGAAACTTTTACAACTATTATCCATTAACAATTTAAATTTAAAAAATTATACTTCATTATAAAACAATTTCCCTGACGAATATTTATTCGAAAATTCTATTTCAGAATATTAAGGAATACTAAAATACTTATTGTTCAAGTCTCTTGAGTTCCATGTGTTAGGTATAAGTAACCTGGAAAGTATGAGCAACGTGTGTTGCATACATTATACGCACCCATGTCCATAGCTGTTATTTATGTTCGCATCAGACATTAACACATCCCCACAACGTTAATGAGTATTTCTGCAAGCTACATGTCAACGAACAATTTGACATAAAAAACAAAAAGTATACAAAACTTATAGATTCACAAACAAAGAAACAAAACTTCTCTGAATGTCTGGACATCTGATTAATTTCTCAACTTAGCAACCGACAATACAAATACATATGAAATGTTAACACGATTTTTGTTTTGTTGTCTGTGTTTTTTTTTCTCATGTTTTCCTTTACAAATGTCTGCAAATTTAGATAAAGACCACATATCCGTTAATACCAATCCCTCTCGCAGGCAACGAAATAGAAAAAACAAAGTACTGTGGTCATTGTCTAACAAACATTCAAATGGGGATTTTCTCAGTTGAGTTTTTCTCTATTCTTACAACAACAGAAACATGCATTGAAATGGTGGGAATGACCACCACACAAACATATATATACATATACTCCCAGAAAATGCCATCATGCATGATGATGACGATGGTTGTGGCATTTGTGACTGTCCTTTTTTTTAGTCTCCAGCCTACCATGACAGTGTGCTAATTAGAAGACTGTGTTTTTGTGGCCACAGCAGAAACGAAAAAAAAAAAAAAACAAAAAAAGGAACAAAAACAACAGCAACGCCAAACCACAAAATGAAATGAAACGAAAAAATGGATTCCATCTAACAGTAGTCTAGAAAAATGTGGCCGACGACGAGGAAAACTACGACTTTGAAAACTAAATGACAAAAACACTGACCAGGACGACAATGGCGTTAAAATATGTGTTGTGTGGGTGGAAATCAGAGGAAGGGGGGAGGAGTGAAAAAAAAACTAAATGATTTTTACATGTTGCTAATACAAAATCGCTTTGTATGCCGCAAAGTGTGCTGAATACATGTATTTATGCCACAGTCCATTTGCATTTTAGTACTTTAGTCCGAGCAGTGTCCAGCGGTTTTATCCTTTTTTTTGTGCTTTTACTAATCATTATCGTATGATTATTTATTTGCTGCATTGTCATACAGCTATTAATCATAGATATTTGAAAAGAACAAAAAAAAAAAAAAAAATGGAAAAACTTTATGTAAAACATGAAAAAACAATTGGTCACTTTGTTTTCCTTTATCCCATTTCGTGTAATGTTGTGTTTGTTTAAATTGCTCCTTTGTCGGCACAGGATATTTCATCTCGCTAAAGAATCTAAATAAATGAACTATTTTGAAATAACTATAAAAATATAATATACATAGTTTTTACAGAGTAGGATAAACTTTTGTACAAGCATGGTATTAAGAGAAGGAGAGAGAGAGAGAGGGGAAGGAAATACTCTTTTCTTTGACGATTTTCTTTTGTGTTGGAAATTAGGTATTGAATTTAATTTAAATGTGAACCGATAAAACAAATTCAAAGTTTCAATATCACTTGTTTTTGTACAAAAGACTATCTGCATTTTATTTGATTTCACAGGAAATGCACACCTAGGTTTAAAGTCTACACGCATATAGATGCATATAGACGGACAAACGGACTTTTTTATGGATTCAGGAAGTTTCTATATAAATCATCACAAGGAAAAATGGCTCTAGACATTATTCCATCGGGTCCGCCAAAATCATTTTCTGCAGATTTTTGCCTTTTGACAAGAACGAACGTATCTCTCACGATATACCTAATCTTAAAGAATCATTCCAAATAGCAAAGAAGGCTTTCTATTTTTCGAATGTTAGGATTTATAAATATCGTATTCATTTCCAGTCCTAATGAATCTGAAACAATTTAAAAAAAAAAAATATGTTGCCTAGAAGAATATCTCATGTGTGTTTGCAACCCATTAATGCATTTATGTGTATTTTTGCTCGAAATAATGACTTATATGAATTTAATTTTATTGCCCTACATTTTGGTTCTATTAGGATTTTAAAACAAGTTTGGAATATTTCGAAACTTGTATTTATTTTCTCCATATTTCCGAAGTCTGGCAGTATACGACAAAATCAAACAAACAAAATCAGCATCTAACTTAATTCATAGATGCCCTCTTCATGAATTTTTCTGATTTCGCCTATTAAATTATTATGTAGTAGTCTTTTTTTACACCCTCCACCATAGTATGGCGGAGTTTGTCATTCCGTTTTTAACAACTCGAAAAATACATTTTAGACCCCACAAAATATATATATTCTTGATCAGCATACAATTCTATGCAAAGTCCTTCCGTCTGTCCGTCTATCCAGCTGCGGATATCATTCTAGCTTCCGAACGAAATGAAGTAAGTTGACAAAAATTTACCAAAATGTGTATTATGTCTGCAGGACTTTTGGTATTGAAAATGGGCCATGTGGGTCCACGTCTTCGTATAGCCCCCATATAACGGTTCCTCCCGATACGCGGTATTTTGATGATTTTAGCGACATTATTTACCGGAATTGTTTCAAATTTGGTAGTTGAAGTTCGTAATGGATACTACAGCTTAACACAGAAAATGAGCCATGTAGGTCCACGTCTTCTTATAGCTCCCATATAACGGTACCTCCCAATATTGGTTATTTTGATGATTTTAGAGACATTATTTATCGGAACTACTTAAAATTTGGTACTTTTTGTTGGTAATGAATTCTACAGCCTATGACAGACTATTGTCTGTGCAGGTCCACGTCTTCGTATAGCCCCCTTATAACGGTACCCTTCGAATATTTGGTATTTCCATGATTTTAGCGATATTATTTACCGGAATTGTTTCAAATTTTGCATTTGAAGTTCGTTATGGATACTACAGCCTATGGCAGAAAATTGTCTGTGCAGGTTAACGTCTACGTATAGCCCCATATAACGGTACACCCGATATTCAATATTTTGATGATTTTAGTGGCATTATTTACCGAAATAATTTCAAATTCTGTATTTGTAGGTTATAATGGATACTAAAGCCTATGCCAGAAAATTGTCTGCGCAGGTCCACGTTTTACAACCCTATATTTAGTATTTTGATGATTTTATTATAAACAGATTATTATTCAAGTTTCGCATTTGAATATTGTAATAGATTATGACAAATTTGCCTATGCGGGTCCACGTCGCCGTATAGACCCCAAAATACGGCTACATTCGGTATTTTAAAGATTTTAACAAAATTTTTAACAGATTTTATTTTTTTGAAAATCGCCACATTTGAACCAAATGATGGAGGATATTCAAAGTTCGGCCAGGCCGAACTTATAGCTTTTTTACTTCTTGTTATTCATCCTACAAGTCATAATTACGTTAGTGGTTAGGATAAGGCAGGACCTTGTCATTATATTCTCAGCCATATGGCTACAGAGGGTATATACCATTTAATACGGCCAAAACGTGATTTTTTTTGAAATAACGGCTCAGACCCTATGTCTCTTTGGGCAACATTTATTTCAGGGAATTTGGAGTCAATCTAGCGATGTCCGTCCTACTGTCTTTGTGGCTGGCTGGTGCGCACGATAACTCTCGAAGGGAGTATTCGATTTGATCCAAACATGGTACATCGGAATAATACTGCCAAACTTTGAACGAGTTCGGAGATGGGCAATATCGGTCCACTGGTGCCTAATCCACAAAAGGTCAACATTTTCAAAAAAAAAAAAAAACATTTTACTGCACAAAAATAAAAAGGATAATACAATTTTGCTTAGTTTGCAAATCCTAGTATTTGCATCAGTGAGGGACGAATGTGGACCATATCGGTTCACTCCATCAAGTACATCCCCCACAAGGGGTAAACATTTTGAATAATTATGACTCTTATAAAATGTCACGTAAAAGACCGATTGTCTTCAAATTATAGATTAAAATATTTTTTATTAACCCAGGGTCTGGTGTGTATATGAAATATATCGGTGTACTTCTTCTGGTACCACCTTCACAACGGGTTAAAATTTTGAATATCCATGAAGACCATAAAATGCGAGATTAACATTCGATTCCATTCACACTTGGCATATCTTAATACTTCCTTCAACAAAAGATCTGATATAAAGATGGTAGAAATCGAACTATTCCTTCAGGTACCTCCCCAACAAAGGGTCAAAATTCTGAATAACCAAAACAATTATAAAATCCGAAATAAGCACCCGGTTCTCTTCATATTTTACACATCCCATTATATCTACAATTTCTGTTGTGAAGATGGAATGCATCGGTCCACTTCTTTTGCTACTTCCCCACAAAAAGGGGTCAAAATTTTAAATATCAATGAAGCTAATAAAAAGCGAATTTAACATCCTATTACATTCAGACTTGATATATCTCAATATTTCTATCAACACAATATCTATTGTAAAGATGGTAGAGATCGGACCATTCGATCTGGTACCTCCTCCACAAAGGGTCAACATTTTGAATAATAACGGTCATAAAATCCGATTCTCTTCAAATTTTACACATGCTATTATTTTTACTAACACAAGATCTGCTGTCAAAATGGGATATAGCGGCGCACTCCTTCTGGTACCTCCCCCACAAAGGGTTCAAGATTTTGAAAAACAAAACACTCAACGAAAGCGAAATAAGGATCTATCTAAATTTCATACATCTAACCATTTTGCCAACTTAATCTGTTGTGAAAATGATATATATCTATCTATCCCTTCGGGTACCCCACACAGAAAGGGTCACAATTTCCAATACTTATATCTGTAATAACTATGTAATTTATCGGAATTTATGATTTCGTATAAAATTGGATATAAATGTTCGATTTCCATTAAATTTTGCACACACCAATATAATTATCTGCATTAGTTGAAGTGGACTATTTCGGTCCGCTATGTCACGTAACCCATGCATATTTCCACATTTTCCAAAAATTTGCACAAATCTCATATAAAGTAAAGACGATGTAGTCCAAATGTTGTATAATTTATATTAGACTTAGGTTAGGTATGAATTGGAAATATTGGCCAACTGCTTCGGAACCTCCCCCACAAAGGGTCAACAGTTTGAATAATCATAACTCAAGGCTGGAGGTATACATCTGTCGACAAAACCGACTGATACTAATTGACTCGCTTAATTTGGTGTATTACACTTTGACAGCCAATTTAGCAGGGTACCGGTACCGACTGATACTATTTTACATTATTTTTTCGAAACGAGGTATACACTTACGAGGCAAATATTTTTATTAAAACTAAATTGAAATGAATTCATTGTAGTCTTTTGAATCTGACGACTTATAGAAGTTGATTTTCAATTTATGGGTCCAACCAAATAAAGCAGAAGATTAAGTTTGGACCGATCCATCCGATCCCAATATTAATTCCATTACTATTTCCTTTGATTTGGACTCTTCATCTGATACATAGCCTTCTTTCTCTCATATACCCAATATATGTATATACTATATACCAAAGTTTCCCAGACAACTAGTGTAGATGACAAGACCACAATTTTTTTGGTAAGGCACACCAAAGATCCCGACACTAACACAAAGGACACTACAATTCATCTACTAACATGGACTTACACATACGCTTAGAGAAAAGAGAACAGACCAGCTGTATACACTACTTGCTGCAAAAAACGTCAGGAAAAAATCAGCTTAGTAGGCATAAAAGTTGCCATAGAAGTTCATGTTTGTAACCTTCCGCTAGTGATAGGGTGTGTGGGAGTATTTCTTTCGTTTTTCATTTTCCCATGTCCACTGCATATGTCTATGTATGTTTGTATATTTTTTCTGTGTGCTGGTATTTGTCTGCACGTCATCGTATAATGTGACAAAAACAGTTTAGATTTTGTTTGGTCTTTTCTCGTTGTCCCTACTTTCACATTGTGGGGGTATAACCTTCAGCCTTGTGTTGCTTTTTCCATTCCAAGCAATTACGATTTAGTTGGTTTGCTTTGAGTTGTTGTTGTTGCAAGTTGTTGGTCGTGTCATGTTGTATATAAAATGAAAGATATTGTGGACATTTCAGTGTAGTCATGTTAAGTTGTTTGTACCACATATGAACACCATGTGGCAGAGAGCGAGGAAACTTATTTTTGATGTTGTAATCCTAGGTAAAGTAAACGGTAAAACTAATTTTGATTCTAATTTAGGAGACCCATCAAAAAAATACAGCGGTTTTTACTTTCTAATGTTTACCATTTTATGGAATAAGGGCGATTTCTATGATCTAAGTCTGTTAAGAACAAGATAAGGATATGGTAGATGGGTTAGAAACCTTTGGTCAGGTTCGGACAGAATGGACAGTATCAATCCACTTCTTCAGATTTATCCATAAAAAAAGATAGAACTTCACAATGATCTTAATTCTACTGCTGGGCAAAATAAATTCTAACAATATTCTGCTATATCCACTGCAAAGATAAATATTTTGAAAAATCACTTCTTAAGGCATAACAAATAGTTGAATGGAGTTCTGACCGAAACATTACCAAACCTCAGATGACTTAAAACATGTTTGGCAATTATCTTCTCAGTAATAAAACTTAATAGAATGTACAAAAGGGTTTCAAAAGTATTGAAAAAGGGTTTTTTATTTTTATTTTATTTATTAATTATTATTTTTTTTTTTTTTTGTATAATATCCAAAGTTTTTTTTTGGATTTTTTTGGAAATTCCTACTGAAATAGGTTCTTTTTATAGAAATTTCTTTTAAGGCTAGAATCCTGAAATTTTGTACCCAGAACACCATAGGTGCGAGGCTTGTGATAAGTTTGGCTTTAAAAATGCCTATTAAAACTTTTTTTGGAGCTAGAAGTATTGGATTCTGCATGTAGCTCAAGATAAGTGCGAAAAATTTGATAAGGTACGGTTCCGCACTAAAAAAAAAATGTGTTTGTGCCTTTCATATGCTTTAGGTATGAAATCAGAAAATTTTAAATGTAGACCTCTAACAGAGATGACATTGTTTTTTTTTAAATACGTACTAAGAAGGTACTTAAATTTGTAGAATATAAGAATGATCATGATAAAAAATGATCAAAATCACAATTTGTACTAGAAATTATCAGAGAAGTGGAGCTAAAAATCTTAAATTTAGCATATTTGTTACTATTAGGGGGAAGGTGTGATAGGCTGCAGTGTGTATAAACACTCGTACTAAGAAGTACTAAATAGTTTTTAGTCTTTCTCGACTAAAAACGAGGTTCTGGAGCAAATATTCTGTACTCTTTGATTTCGACAAATCAATTTTTGTGAAGGGCATGATTTAAGGTGTAGTTTTTAAGAATTAGTAGGGCAATAGTACAAACATTTTAACTGTTAAAAAAATAAAAAGGAGTTTTGCTAGAATTCTTAAATTAAGCGTGGGGTCACTTTTAGGGTGTAGGTGTGATAAACGACAGTGTACTAAAAATTTGTAGCAAAAAAGGATGTAAAACATGTTATTGTTACAAGACATGATGTATGGTAAAGTATATGTTGTACTTTTAGGGCTACAACGCCCATATTTGGATTGTAGATCTATCTGATCTATTTTTTAACAAAATTCAAATGTTCTTCGAAACTTGAGAAATATTTTAAAATATTATTATGTACTTGATTTCTAAACGATAAAGTGTTTGGCAAGTTTTGTTTGTTAAAAAAAAAATCTTACTAAATTGTAATTAAAAGCCCTTAGATCAGGGTAAGGCAGAGAGCCTCAAAAAATTTTGTGATTGTAGGTGTTTTGAAATAACAAAATATTGCAAGTGTTGGGTTCTAAAAGATTATTTGTATGAATTACAAACAGAATGATAAACATCGTATCTTGCTATTTTTCCTAAAATTGACTAAGACTGTACATGTCATTTCATAGAAATCGGGGGATATGAAAATATCTATTAATTTAGAAGGACAATTGATTTGTCGGTCAATATGAAATGAATTCCTACTCCTAACATGTGAATCCTTTTACAAATTCTGTCAAAAATAAATCAATCAAATATATATGCATCCTAACAGTTGTAATTTTTATAATTTCGGAAATATTTGTTTCAAATATGTAGTAAGATATATTTATATCATCCAATATTTCTTACGGTGTATTCATAAAAATATCCGACAGCACCTTCCTCATCGACTGCTCGAACAAAACTAAATATTCTCTCAAAACCAATTTGACAGAAAATTCAAAACAATTTATTTTTTACAATTGTGTTGGTGAACACACAGATATCCTAAGGGATACTCTTTGCCTTGCCTTGCCTTAGACTATTCAATGTATATGGGGAAAATTGAAATCCTGAAGCTAGGTAAGTCGTTTAAAGGGTTCTGCCTAAATGAGACTAAAACAATTAAAAAAGCTGTAAGTTCGGCCGGGCCGAAGTTTAAATTACCTGGTATGGTATGAATTTGACAATTTTCAAAAAAAAAAAATAATACCCGTTAAAAATTCTGTTAAAATCTTAAAAATACCGAATGTAGTCGTCTATACGACAGCGTGGACCCGCATAGGGAAATTTTGTCATAAGCCATTACAATATTCAAATGCGAAACTTGAAAAAAAAAAAAAATCGGTGAACAATGTCGCTAAAATCATCAAAAATCGAATATTGGGAGGTACCGTTATATGGGGGCTGCGCGAACACAGACAATTCTATGTACATTTGGTACAATTCCGGCGAATAATGTCGCTAAAATTATCAAAATACCGAATATCGGAAGGTACTGTTATATAAGGGCTAAGTCGTGGAACTGCACAGACAATGTTCCGTCGTAGTCTGTAATATCCGTTACGAACTTCAAATCCGAATCTGAAACAGTTCGCGTGAATAATATCGCTAAAATCATCAAAATACCGAATATCGAGAGGTGCTGTTATATGGGGGCTTTACGAAGGCGTGGATCTGCACGGACAATTTTCTGTCATAGGCTGTAGTCTCTATTACGAACTTCAAATACCGAATTTAAAATATTTCCGGTGAATAATGGCGCTTAAATCACCAAAATACCAAGAAAAGGGCCCTACCGCAATATTGGGGTTATACCAAAACGTGGACCTACATGATCCATTTCCAATATCAAAAGTCCTGCAGACATAATATACATTTGAGTCAAATTTTATCAACCTACTTCTTTTCGTTTGGAAGATAGAGTGATTTCCACAGGACGGTTTGGTAGAAGGTATAAAAATCCATTACAACAAAAACACGATTAACTTTGAAAAAAATTTGCTAGTAGAACTTAAGTCGAACTTGGATGATTTCTGGCGATTAATTTATATATGATTAATAGCAGTAAGTTCGGAATAATACTATTCGAAATAAATACTAACTTATAAAAAACAGCCTTGTTAGCCATAGTCCCCATCAAATATGCATGATAGGTGACATAGGTGTGATCACAAAGCTGATCTCTAAAGAGAAATAAAAAAAATATTTTCGTTTCTTATTTTATTGTGCATTTGTTTGTGACAGGCGAAAGGAAACGAGGTAGACCCATAGTTCCTTTTGATTATCTGAATAGAATCATATTCTGAGTCAATTTATCCATGTCCATCTGTCTGTCCTTCTGTCCGTTCTTCTGTCTGTCCATGTATTTTTTAAACAAAGTATAGGTCGCATTTATTGCCCCAATCCAGATGAAATTTTGCCCAATTGGAGATAATAGGTCAAAAATATCATATAGCTCCCGTATATACCTTCGTCCGATTTGCACTTTATTGTGCACCATGTATGTAATATTAGCCCAAATGGAATGGATATTGGTTATATTGGTTAGTTACGACCAAATTGAGCATAGAAACAAGTACGTCAAATTTGGTGAAAATCGGTTTAGATATAGCTATAGCTCCAATATGTTTAGTTCATCCAATTTGTTGTATGAAACTTTACTAAATATGCAAATGGGTGTAGGGTATCATGAAGTCGGCCGTTCAACTTTTAGACTTTCTTTACTGGGTTATCTTAACAAAGTTGTGATTATTTGGAAAAGAGCATGTGACATAACAAAGGTGAGAATTGGTAAGATAATTTCAGAATAATCTTGAATACTTCAAACTCATATTCAGATACACTTGAATAATCGAAATGACAATGTTATTTAACTTAAGTTCTAACAAGGAACTAACACAATCTCTGACAGCAATTTCCAACTAAAACTTATGGAACATATGTTTTATGGCGTCATTATAAGCCGGTACTAATAAGAATTTTCCTTTTTATGTTGGTCATCATTTGAGAGTAGAAAACAAACACAGAAGGAAAAACAGAAATGAAATAAAAAACACAAACTGAAGTGACTAGGGGTTTCCTTGTAGTTGACATATGAACAGCTATACTACTACACATGTAACGATTATGGTGGCCTCAATAATGGCAGTAGCCGTACCGAAACAAGAAAAACTTAAACGAAACCTATAACACAAACATACATTACCACTTCCGTACGGATGCGGAAACACGAGCGTCAGGTTAGGTCTGCTTATAGGAAGTGCATGTTAATATCAAAAAAAAAAAAAAAAAAAGAGAGAGAAAAACACACAAACCCCTGATGACATTATGGAGGGGAGTTTTGCCTTGATGAGAAATTTCCGAGGCCTAAAACGGTAACAGTAAAGCCAGAGCTGTGGGGTCGTCGTTTTAAATTACTAACAAGTATAAGTTGCTAAATTATCCTTGTGTCAGTATTGCCACTCATGGTGCTGGTGGTGAATGGCTGGCTGGGTGGCTGATGAAACCATGCTGAAAATCTTATCCTAATTTAACCACATTTTTTTCTTCGTTTCTTCTTTTTTCGTTAAAGGCACGAACTTTTCATTCCGTTTGCTCAACATACGTTGACAGTGGCAGTTAAGAGCAGCTGTTTTTTTTATCATTGCCCATTCCCCGTCGTTGTAAGCCATATCAACATTTTAATGTAATAGTTGTTTGGGTAGGTTGATGTTTTTCATTTTTTAGATTATTTTCTCTTTTTTTTCGGAAAATTTTCTATGATGTCGTCATTTTTATGAGCTTTCAACAGGAATGTTGTAATCGTGCACATTGAAATATTAAAAAAAAAATAGCAAAAAGAAAAAAAAAAACGAAATGTTCATTGGATTGTTGAGTGAAGAAGGCCACAAAAAACCCAAATGGAATGTCCGGCCTCTAAGGAGAGTCACAATGTAGAAATGTGTGCGCCCGTACAAAATACATCCTGTAGTCGTTTAAATGAAATGTCAAATAAAACTTAACTTAACCATTTTCTTTATTAAATTGTTGAGAAATGTCATGCAGGAGGGAAGAGGGGAATTTGAGATATGAAACAACTACCAGAAAACACGAAAATTGTAATAATGTAAATTCACCATAATGTTGTAGTTATGAAAATCGGTTAATTTCCTTTTCACATATAATCATCGTTTCGAAGGAAAGCAAGGTATGACATGGATGAAACTCATGAACAAAGGTTTAATTTTTTGGCATTTTACGATAATTTTAGGCAGATAAGAACGACATATGTTTCCTAAAATCAACTAATTCCTACAGGGAACCTACGACCTATTTCGAAATTGTAGAGATTTTATCCATTGTGATATAAATTGACAAACAAAAAGTTTGTTGTGGAAGGCTGTCATTTGGGGCCTATTGCAAATAGTAGACAGTTTTTGAAAATTTTTTTGAATTCGGCCAAATTACGGTTGTCGTTTCTAAAGTCATCAACGATGTTATGTGCAAGTTGCCATCGCTGTCGCTTCGATTCAAGAATGTTATTACGGTAAGACATAGAAGCGACATCAACAGTTTAGAAAAAAGTTGGCAACACTCCCTTGTTGTTGAAAAAAATATAAAAAAGGTTATTGTATTTTGAATATTAATTTCTTCTCTTTTGGAAAAAATAAAAAATATAATGGAAATAAATATAATAAATGCTTTACATCTCTTCAAGTTCAGTTGAGGATGAAGAGAAGAAGGTGTTAGTAGTGGACTTAACTCTAGTTTAGTAAAAACACTTCAATTTTTTTGGAATTTTCTTCCAGTGGTAGGAATTTTTATCCTGATTCCGGGAAACTATTTTTTTTTGTGAGGAGGGAGGGGCGACCCGAAAGTGAGGGTTCAAGAGCCGGGCTAGACCCGGATCCACTTACCCAATACCTACCCAACAAGTGGTCACTTGATGGCGTTATTTAAAGCGGTTCGGAAGTTATAGTCAAATTATCGATTTTTTAGAGCCGGATTTTTATAAATCCCCCAAAAAGTCAATTAAGGGCCCATTGGACCGACACTCTTACCTTTCCAACAAATAAGTGGATCCGGGTCTTAACCCGGATTTTCTGGGAATCATAGTAATAGTTCCCGGAATCGGGGAAAAATACCAAGCTCTGGAAAAAATTTCGAAAAAAATCTAAGAGTTTTTACTAAATTAGAGTTGTTTTAATTGGCCACAG
Source organism: Musca domestica (assembly GCF_030504385.1). Classification (NCBI taxonomy): domain Eukaryota; kingdom Metazoa; phylum Arthropoda; class Insecta; order Diptera; family Muscidae; genus Musca; species Musca domestica. The sequence continues at coordinate 1,308,487 of NW_026712309.1, read as the reverse complement.
CATTGAGGTTTTTAGCGCTAGGATCTTACTAGACCATTGTCGGAAATGACCTCAATTTTTCCAAATTATTTTGCTGTTGTTATTTTCATGGTCAAATAGAAAATGGGTAAAAAATATGAACGTCGACTGAAAAATACAACGTCGTCACAATTTTTTTACGGCGACTGATATTCTCTAAAATAGCAGAATTCCTAAAAGTTCAAGAACTTACACCGCAACAGTAAGAAAATAGGCTCATAAGAGCTAAAGAGTTGCTTCGCTTGGCCGAAAGTGGTGAACTGCCGAATTTGAAACAACAGAAAGAAAATAGGCTCATAAGAGCTAAAGAAAGAAAATAGGCTCATAAGAGCTAAAGAGTTGCTTCGCTTGGCCGAAAGTGGTGTACTGCCGAATTTGGGTTTCTCCGATGTAAAAAACAAAATGATCGTATTTACTTGCCAAAGATGTCAGCTGAAATTGTGCACCTTCCGTTGGCCACCAGAACTCAAGCGCCGGCCATGCTGATGGTGTGGGCCGCCACAACAGCCGATGGTCGCTCTCCGCTCGTATCAATCGACCGTGGCATCAGAATAAATACCTAATATTCGGTATTTATTCGCGAAAATATTCTGGAGGTTGTATTAATGCCTTGGGCACGCAAACATTTTGGCCACAGACCTTGGACATTCATACTGGACTCAGCACGTGCATCCAAAGAATGGTTACATAAAGAGGTCCCTCGCTTCATTTCCAGCGCACAATGGCCACCAAAATCTCCGGATACCAATCCGTTGGTCTATTGTGTCTGGAGTATTTTGGAAAGCAAGGTTCGCACTAGAAAAATCCAACTAAACTTATTCTAACATTTGATGCTATGCCTGACATGTTTTGCTTCCATTCAAAAAAAAATTAAAATTATTATTTGTCGCAGTTTTTTATTTCACCCTGTATATTGAAGTCAACATCTCACTTTTGGATTTTTGACTATTAAGAAAACATTTTATGTCGTTGTCAGGTGGTATATACCCGACACAGTCATCAAGATTTTGTTCTATTTTTTTTCTATTTCTATTTTCTAGTTCTATTTTTGTAGTTGCTATTATTGAGAAATTTCTTTAGTATATCTACAACGCAGGGACTTACGCAGCCTGGACGCCTATGAAGTAATTCGCCCGAAATCATGTAGAAGTTTTACCTAAATTTATGTAGTTTTTGCCAGCTACCAAAGGCATTGGTTTGATGTTAAAGTCCTTTGCAGACACACCTAAAAATCTTCATGCAGAACAGATTTTTGTCCTCTCTTCTTTATGCTACTCTATGAAGTGCGTAATGGTTTCCATATTAGCCTGTTTTATTATCGAGTGTTTTTTTAAGTAATGGGCTTTGTCGATCTAAAATGGCAAAGCATTATTTTTTGACTTACAGATGTTTGGTACCAAAGTTATTTTGAATCCGAATATGGGAATGGCCTGGTCTTTTAATAGAAAATAAAATCCATTACAACGATTTCCCTCGCATTTCAAATTTTTATCCTCCACACCCATCCAAGTGTGAATGTGTGAGTGAGCAGGATACAATTATCTGCATGTGCTGCAATTGTGATTCTGCGGAACATCGTTAACCGAACGAAATTGGACACTCACACACATTTGCCTTGCCATTACCCTTTGATTTCTTGCAAAGCTTGTAATTAAAATATTTCTATCGCTTAATTTTGAGTACATCAAGGAAACTTCACTTCAAATTTTCTTCGAAGAAAAATGTGTTTCCCATAAAAGACGTCATCATCATCATTATTATTATTATGTCTGACATAATTATGGCGGAGGCCATTATTAAAATGTGATTATCCTTTAAGGCATAATATTTATGTTTTAGCATATCCTCTAATTGAGAAGCCTCAAAAGAAGATGAAGACGACGTCGAAGAAGAAGTTATTATCCTTGATTTAATAATAATATGATGAGGAGAATGATGTGCCTGAAACATTTGTTGGATGAGACAGTCAGCCCGCCCGCCAGCGGCTGTCAGTTTATGTTAATGTTGTTCGGGAGCTGGGTGTTAAAAGCAGATAATCATTTAATGTTACAGCTCTCTTTATTTAATTAAGAATTCTTAATGGATTTAAGTGTAAATCTAAGCAAAATTTATGATTTCTGGAGATTTCGTGCTTTTCAAAAAGAAAAAAAAAAAATAGAAGAATGAAAAAATATGCTGCCAGGAAAAAAATCAGAAATTATTTTCCATCCGTTTTTATGGCAAATTCAGTAAAAAAGAAACTTAGTGGTATAGTCTCCATAGTATAAAGACTTTAAATATTTTGTTTCCTTTTTTACGATATTTGGAATATTTTAGCAAAAACCAAGGTAAACTTTACTATGTACGGGCACGAGCGTGTGGTGGGTTTACCTCACTTTTGAATTCATTTTCCAACCAAAAAATGAAGAAAGAAACTAAATGGAAGAAAAGAAGAATTAGAAACCAGTATAAAAGTGACAAGAAGAACTGGACGGAAAAGGAAACACAGTGCATGCACACTCACACCCGCCTACAACACCCACCCACACCAACTGATTTTCATATTTTTAGTCTGTAACTATTTTATAAGCATAAAGTCGTCCTTTCCTTTTGGCTTTAATGTTATTACATGGCGTGGAAAATATGCTCAATGTCCTTCAATAACAAAAAAAAAAATGAAGAAAGCGAAGAGGAAGATCGAAAATGAAAGAATGAACAAAATACCAGCGCCCAAACGACAACAACGATGAAGGTGCAAAAATATTGAAAGCAGCAAAAAGCCAACTTCAAAGAACGCCAGAACAACAAAAGTCATCATAAAGCGTCAATGTTAGTGTTCAAGGAGGTGATGTATGGCCTTTGCTCTTTAATGGAAATGGAAACAAGAATGGATGGTAGGTGGAGGGTTTTTTTCATGATTTTTATAACCTCCACCATTGTATGGAGGGTGTATCAAGTTTGTCATTTCTTTTGTAACACCTCGAAATATACATTTTAGACTCCACAAAGTATATATATTCTTGATCAGCATAAATAAAAAGCTATCTTTCGAACGAATTGAGATAGAAGGTTAAAATTTTGCACACATATTTTACTAGTAGGCAGGTTGAGTTCGTAAATGGACCATATAAGTCCACGTTTTCATATAACCCCCACATAAAGCCCCCTTCCAATATTCGGTATTTTGATGATTTTTGCGACAATATTCGTCTTCGTATAGCCCCCCCATATAGTACCACCCGATATTCGGTTCTTTATTGAATTTAGCGACATTATTCACCGCAATTGTTTCAAAGTTGGTATTTGGGGTTGCTGACGGATACTACAACCTATAACAGAAAATTGTCTGTGCAAGTCCACGTCTTCATATAGCCCCCATATAATGGTGCCTCCCGATATTCGGTACTTTGTTGATTTTAGCAACATTATTCACCAGAATTGTTTCAAATTTTATATTTGGAAATTGTAATGGATTCTACAGCCTATGACAGAAAATTGTATGTGCTGGTCCACGTCGTCGTATAGCCCCCATATAACGGTACCTTCCGATATTCGGTATTTTGATGATTTTAGCGACATTATTCACCAGAATTGTTTAAAATTTGGTAGTTGAAGTTCGTAACTGATACTACAGCCTATGACAGAAAATTGTCTTTGCAAGTTCACGTCTTAATATCGCCCCCTATAATAGTACCTCCCGATATTCAGTATTTTGATGATTTTAGCGACATTATTCACCGGAATTGTTTCAAATTTGGTATTTGAAGTTCGTAATGGATACTACAGCCTATGACAGAAAATTGCCTGTGCAGGTCCACGTCTTCGTATAACCCCCTTATAACAGTACCTCCCGATATTCAGTATTTTGATGATTTTAGCGACATAATTCAACGGAATTGTTTCAAATTTGGTATTTAAAGTTCGCAATGACAGAAAATTGTCTATGACAGAAAATTGTCTGTGCTGGTCCACGTCCTCGTATAGCCTCCATATAACGGTACCTTCCGATATTCGGTATTTCGATGATTTTAGCGACATTATTCACCAGAATTGTTTAAAATTTGGTATTTTAAGTTCGTAATGGATACTACAGCCTATGACAGAAAATTGTCTGTGCAGGTCCACGTCTTCGTATAACCCCCTTATAACAGTACCTCCCAATATTCGGTATTTCGATTATTTAAGCGACATTATTCAACGGAATTGTTTCAAATTTGGTATTTGAAGTTCGAAATGGACACTACAGCCTACGACGGAGAATTGTCTCTGCAGGCCCACGTCTTAATATAGCTCCCATATAACGGTACATCCCGATATTCGGTATTTTGCTGATTTTAGCGACATTATTCACCGGAATTGTTTCAAATTTGGTATTTGAAATTCGTAATGGGTACTACAGCCTATAACAGAAAATTTTTTGTGCAGGTCCACGTCTTAATATGGCCCCCATATAATAGTACCTCCCGATATTTGGTATTTTGATGATTTAAGCAACATTATTCACCGGAAATGTTTCAAATTTGGTATTTGAGGTTCGTAATGGATACTGCAGCCTATGACAGGAAATTGTCTGTTGAGGTCCACGTCTTCAGAATTTTGATGATTTTAGCTCCATCATTCACCGAATTGTTTTTGCTCAAGTTTCGCTTTTAAATATTGTAATGGTTTATGATAAAAGTTGCCTAAGTAGGTCGGCTACATTCGGTATTTTTAAGATTTTAACAGAATTTTTAACCGATTATATATTTTTTATTATTATTGGGATTATCCACAGGGACATTTTTATTTAGCCTGGTTGAATAGGGGATTTTTTATAGGAAAACTTCAATTATGCCTGACTGAATGGGGGTTTCCCATAGGAAAACTTCAATTTAACCAGCCTAAATAAGGGCTTTAGGGAAACCCTTTATGAAAACTTCAATGCAGCCTGCCTAAATAGGGGTTTCCCTAAAGGACAACTTCAATTCAGCCTGGCTGAATAGGGGTTTTCCCTTAAGGACAACTTCAATTAAGCCTGGCTGAGTGGGGGCTTTCTCAATAGGAAAACTTCAATTCAGCCTAGCTGAATGGGGGTTTCCCTTAAGAAAACTTCAATTCAGGCTGGCTGAATAGCGGTTTTCGGAAAAGGAAAACTTCAATTCAAAGTGGGTTTTCCCACACATTTTCCCACAGGAAAACATCAGTCCAATTTGGGTTGTAGTGGGAATATTTCAATTCACCTCGGTGTAATACATTTTTAGCCCTCTTCACCATCTCTAATTATCACACCAACACCGCGATGCTTTAAAATAAATATTGGGAGAGCAAAACAGCCGTTTCTTTCCTATGAAAAAATCGGACAAAACAAACGCGTGCAATTAATTAAAAGCAAACAGAGACTTATCCTCTCTCCCCAACAGCCAATCCAATGAAAGATACAAAAAAAGAAAGCGAAACATCAAGCGTTGCCACACCTGTTATGCTTTCCCCGGTTATTTCGTTTTTCTTTTTTCTCACCATTTCATGAAAGGAAAACATGGCCTTAAATGAAACTCGATAATATCCTCTGCGATCTGTGAATTTAAAGCAAACGAAATCAAAATGCCAAAGCGGTGAGCAGGGAGCTGGACAAGAATTGACAGAGGAAAAGGTTGAATACGCCAACACGTAGAACCAACGAAAGAGATTGCAACTCAAATGTAAGCAACAAAACTGTCATTGCTGGAAATTGAGCCTGCAAATATTCGTCAGGTCGCCACGAAAAGGAACGGAGAAAACACGCTCAGACACACAAACATTGCAAGAAGTTTTAGAATTGAACGATGCTTTCTACCTTTCAGACAATTTCGTGTGGATATCGTTGTTTGTTTTTTTGGATAGTGAAGTTCGCCGTTTGAAAGGGGGATTTGTCTTTAGTGTGACACCAGTGACGAGGTTACACGGTGACGAACAACTAAAATTAATACTTTGGCTCTAAACTCTGTCAACTTGGCTTAAACGTGTTCGGTGTTCGTTTGCCGTTCATCCGTGTGTGCTAGGCTGCTGCCATGCCTTTGGAATACAGATTGTCTTTGGCTTTGTCCCTTTTATTGTATTTTGTACACCCTTCGTCTCTTGTTGACCCCTGCTAACAGAGACTTTGTAAATATGAAATTAAAAGAATTTTTGTTCTTTGTCATCCTTTATTTGCAGCTACTGTCCCGTCTTCCTTTCAGCTCGGAAAACTGAATTGTAGCACGTGACAGGACAAAGTAAACAGCGTTAACCCAGGCCAAGTGTAATGGCGGTGTTTTGTTTTTGCCGCCTGGTCATGCCTGAAATCTCTGACCATAAAAAGGGGTGCTTTTGTTTTGTGCGGCCAAAATATCTGAAATCACGGTTTGATCTAAACCCCAGAACAAAAACACAAAGAGACAACTCACAAAAGGCATAAGCAAGTTAAAATGTAATAAAAATTAATAAAAAATATGCTGAGCCCTGAAGGGGATCCGCCCCGTGTCCAGCAGCATAAGGTGCAAAATAAAATTGCCTTCTTAAAAAATCAAATAAAATAAAGTGAAAATTTAAAAAAGGATCCGTTCTATTATTGCTTTTTCTATTCAGCCACAAAGGCTAAAAAGCTTTGAATTGAGTGAAAATTAAATTTTGTCTTGCCGCTAGGGGAATTTTCATGTTTATCAATTTATGCTACAAAAGGCAAATAATAAATAAACCCTATGGAAATCATCCTATTCAGTCAGGCTGAATTTAAGTTTTCCCATCTAAAGCCTGGCTGAATTGATGTTTTCCAATGGGAAAACGCTCTTTTCAGCCAGACTGAAATAAAGTTTTCCTATGGAAAACCCCGTATTCAGCATGGCTGGATTTTAGTTTTCCGATGGGAAAACGCTCTATTCAGCCAGGCTGAACTATGGGAAAACCCCCTATTCAGACAGGCTGAACTGAAGTTTTCTTGTGGGAAAACCCTCTATTCAGCCAGGCTGAATTGAAGTTTTCCTATGGAAAATTCCATTGTTGATATACCCTCAGCCATATGGCTAAAGAGGTTATATATCATTTGATACAGCCAAATCGTGGTTCATCGAAAAACGGTTTTAGGACCTGGGTTTCTTTTAACAAAATCAATTTCAGGACATATGGAGTTGATCTTGTGATGTCCATCAGTCCGTACATTAACTCTCGAAGAGATTATCCAATTTGATCCAAACTTGGTACATCCAAATATTATTATTGTTAATAATATTATTATATATAATATTATTGTCAAACTTAGATCGAGTTCGGAGATGGACAATATTGGTCCACTCCTCGTGGTACCTCCCCCACAAAATATTCACATTTTCAAAGGAAATAATTTACTGCACCGAAAGGGAAAGGATAATCCGATTTTGCTTTAACTTTGCAAATTCTAATATTTGCATCAGTGCTGGGTCTGGTGCGAAAATGGACAATATCGCTACACTCCATCCATAACCTCCACACAAAGGGTCAACATATCGAATAATTGTAACTCTTATAAAATATGATTTAAGAGTTCGATTGTCCTTAAATTACACGCATCAATATATTTTTTTAACCAAAGGTCGGGTTTGAAGATGGAATATATCGGCTTACTCCTTCTGGTACCTTCCTCACAAAAGGTAAAAATGTTGAATATTCATGAAGCTCATAAAAAACGAAATTAACATCAGATTCTATTCAGACTTGGTAAATCTCAATACCTCCATCAACACAAGATCTGTTATAATTATGGTAAAGATCGGACTATTGCTTCTGGTACCTCCCCACAAAGGGTAAAAGTTTTGAAGAACTACAACGATCATAAAAAAGGGAAATATGCATCCGGTTCTCTTAAAATTACACACATCACAATATTTTTATTAACCAATGATTTGGTGCGAAGATGGGATATATCGATCTTTTCCTTCTAATGCCTCACCCACAAAGGGCCAAATTTTTGAGTATCCATGAAGCTCATAAAAAAACGAAATTTACATCCGATTCCATTCAGACTTGGTACATCTCAATATTTTCATCAACACAAGATCTGTTATGAAGAAAGAAGAGATCGGACTATTCCTTCTGGTACCTCCCCCACAAAGGGTCAACGTTTTGAAGAACCAAAACCATCATAAGCATCTGGTTTTCTTAAAATTACACACATCACAATATTTTTTCAACCCAAGATCTGGTGCGAAGATGGGAAATTTCGGTGTATTCCTTCTGGTACCTCCGCCACAAAGAGCCCAACTTTTGAGAATCCATGAAACTCATAAATCCGGAAATTAACATTTCAGACTTGGTACATCTCAATATTTCCATCAACACAAAATCTGTTATAAAGATGACAGAAATCGGACCATTTCTTCTGGTACCTTCCCCACAAAAGGTTCAAGATTTTAAAAAAACGGAACGTTCAAACAAAGCGAATTAAACATCCAAGTCTTTTCAAATTTCACACATCCAAATAAATTTGCTATCGCAAGGTCTGTTGTGAAGAACTTGCTTTATCTAAATATTCCTCTTAACCAGAAATCGGTTCGGAGTATGTATTTTATGGGAATTTATATTTTCGCATAAAATTTGATATTAATGTTCGATTTATTTCAAATTTTGCACATACCAACATTTTTATCTATTTTAGATGACGTATGAAAATGGAATATTTCGACTATACCTGTTACCTCACGCATATTTCTATATTTTTCAAAAATTTGCACATATTTCATATAAAGTATAGGAAGTAGCCGATATAGTCCAAATCGGACACGTTGTAATATTTTTATCAGTCTTAGGTCAAATATGAATTGGTCAATATTGGCCAACTGCATCGGAACTTTCCCCATAAAGGTTCAACAGTTTGAATAATCATAACTCGAGGCTGGGACTATACCTCTGTCGGCAAATCTGACTGATACTATTTAACTAGCATGAAGCTAAATTTAAATATTCCTATTCTCGGCCAAGTCATTCTTGACCTGTTATCCAATTCAAATAAAACCCAATTTCCCCCCGCAAACAACTTTGTTCAATATCTCACTTTGTCTCCACCCCCCCACACCACTTATTCGCCTTCACGTGTCACAAAGTTTCCGTGCTGTTAGACGTCATAAAAATGTATATCGACTGTCCGCCACTGTCTGTTTGCATGATTTTAAACGGAAAATTGATATTTGATTTGATTCGGATATTAAGTGGACAATAAATTGCTGCGTGTCTAGCATGGATTTAATGTTTTCCGATGAACAATTGCCCGGAGGATTTTTTTTTTTGCTTTTTCGAACAATTGAAGGTATTTGTGTCTGGATTAGATTTCCATTTCGTGGAAAACAAATCGTTTAGCAGAGTGTTTACACTAGAAAGTCTATACTTGTGGACATAGTAAAGAGAGGTGAAATTACAGTAGTTAGAATTTATTTATTGAAGATAAGCTATTTAGATTACGTGGAAACGAGCATTACATTTTGGAGGCCAAATTGTTACTTTGAAATCGTTGTCTTTATTGAGATTAGATTGGGGGAAATCAGCGTTATTCGTGAGAGCAAATATATACTTCCAGTTTTTAAATTACTCAAAAAGTTCAAAAAGTCGTTAATTTTAACAAATCTATTTATTTCAGGCCATATACACGAAGAACAACTTTCCATTCCTATCTATTACCATCTCTCAAGGATGAATAACAACGTTACTTAAACGCTCCAATGCACACCATTACTATGCACTATGTTTTTAATTAATTTGAATCATATTTCTTGTTATTGATATTGTTAACAAACATAATTAACAACTTTACTACTCACCATAAAAACTTTTGATTATTCTCCTTCCATCCCCTCCACACAGAAACAATCAGCAAATCATTCATGACCAACCCAATCTGAAAGAAAATAAATAAAAAATAGGGAATAAGAATTTAACAATCAAATTAAAATCATTTATTAAAAAAAAATATACTCCACCAAAAAAAGAGAGAAAATTATTTTATATGCTTTCAAAAACGGAAGATAAACGACTTGTCAAGCATGGAATATTAAAAATTAGACAATTCTTTTTGTAAAACTTTGCATAAATTCTCAACACTTTTTGTTGAACCTGGGGGGTAGGGGGGAAGTGTAATACCCGAAAAACTGCAATCATTAATAATTGTCTAAACGAGAATTAAATATGTATATTTGTGGTTTTTCCCATTTTCTCCTGTTTTTCAACGTTTCTTATTGTTCTTCGTACTCCCTGCAAAAAAAATCATTTGCCATATTGTTTTTGTTAAATTACGAAAATAAAATAATAGCGGTGCTCTCAGCCATTTTAATACCAGCAGAAATGAGCAAAGATAAATGTTCAGTTTTATTTTATTTTTTTTTTTTTTTTTTTGGTTTGAATTTTTGCTGCATGCGTTGTGAAGTGGATATTTAAAAGAAACAATAGAAATGTAAAATAGTAATAATTTTGAATTTTTAAGTGGAAAGCTAACGAAGAGGTTCTTTATGGCGTATTAGTGTTGTTATGAGTTATACGCAGAGCTATTATATTGCTGTTATTATGATTATGTTATTATTTTTATTTCCTCAGCCATGTGGCTAGGGAGGTTATCTAACATTTGACACGGCCAAAACGTGCTTCATCGAAATAACGGTTTTAGATACTAGATCTTTTTGGACAAAATCCGTTTCAGAACATTAGGAGTCGATCTAGCTATGTCAGGGCTGTGGGGTAGATGACGAAACATTGGAACATTTTTTCTGCCATTGCCCAGCGTTTGCAAATATCAGATACCAATTCTTATGGAACGACTCCATACCAGACCATGATGTAAGACAGTTAAGAAATTTCATAAAGGCAACTGAATTTCAAATATAACAGACTGTAAACTGACCACCTTTTTCAAAAAAAAAAAAAAAAAAACCTTAGTCTAGAGCGCACAACAGGCCTCAAATGTATGCCCAACAGGGCATGCGGCGAATTGCTTCGCCCCTCTTTTCAACCTAACCTAACCTTCCCCACAAATGCCATGACCAATAATTTTTTTCTGGAAAATGCTCACGAAAATGCTTATGTACGCTTGTGGACAATATAACGAACTGTCGCTGGAATGATTGCAGAAGTTTGAAATTGGTTTCAGTTTTTTCATCTCACCCTGTATGTTATTATTTTTATACCCTCAGCCATATGGCTATAGAGGGTATATATCATGTAATACGGCCATCGTAGTAACGGTTTTAGACTCTACATCTCTTTGGACAAAATCCGTTTCAGGACATTTGGAGTCGATCTAGGGAGGTCCGTCTATCTGTCTGGCACGATAACTTTTGAAGGGAGCATCTGATTTGATCCAAACTTGGTACAACGTAATATTATTGTCAAAATTAGGTCGAGTTCGGAGATGGGCAACTTCGGTTCACTCCTTCTGGTACCTCCTCCACAAAATATCAACATTTCCGAAAAAAATATTTCACTACACAGAAAGAGAAAGGATAATCCGATTTTATTCCAAATTTGCAAATTCTAAAATTTACATCAGTTCTAGATCAGGTGCGAAAATGGCCAATATCGGTCCACTCCATTAAGTACCTCCCCCACAAAGGGTAAACATTTTGAATAATTTTAACTCTTATAACATGTGATGTAAGTGTCCGATTGTCTTCAAATTACAAACATCACAATACTTTTATTAACCCAAAGTCTGGTGAAAATGGAATATATTGGTCCACTCCTTTTGGTACCTCTCCCGCAAAGGGTCAAAATTTTAAATATTCATGAAGCTCATAAAACACGAAGTTAATATCCGATTCCATTCAGACTTGGCGCACCTCAATATTTCTATTAACGCAAGATCTTTTTTAAAGATGATAGATATCGGACCATTTCTTCGGGAACCTCCCCCACAAAGGGTCAATGTTTTGAATAACAGAAACGATCATAAAAACCGAAATAAGCATCAGGTTCTCTTAAAATTACACGCATCACAATATTTTTAATAACCCAAGGTCTGGTGTGAAGGTGGAATATATCGGTCTACTCCTTTTGGTACCTCTCCCACAAAGGCTCGAAATTTTGAATATTCTTGAAGCTCATAAAACACGAAATTGACATCCGATTTTAATCAGACTTGGCGCATATTTCCATTATTGCAAGATCTGTTTTAAAGATGGTAGAGATCGAACCATTTCTTCAGGAACCTCCCCCACAAAGGGTCAAAGTTTTGAATAACAGAAACGATCATAAAAACCCAAATAAACATCAGGTTCTCTTAAAATTACAAGCATCACAATATTTTTAATAACCCAAGGTCTGGTGTGAAGGTGGGATATATCGGTCCACTCGTTCTGATATTTCGCCCAAAAAGGATCAAAGTTTTGAATATCCGAGAGGCTCATAAAATACGAAAATAACATCCGATTCCATTCAGACTTGGTACATCTCAATGTTTCCATCAACACAAGATCTATTATAAAGATAGCAGAGATCGGAAATTTTTTTTCGTACCTCCCACACAATCAAAGTTTTGAATAACAAAAACGATCATAAAAACAGAAATAAGCATCCTGTTCTCGTGAAATTACTCGCATCACAGTATTTTTAATAACCCAAAGTCTACTGTTAGATGGGATATATCGGTCCACTCCTTCTGGTACCTCCCCCAAAAAGTGTCAACATTTTGAGTATCCATGAAGCTCATAAAACGGGAAATTAACTTCAGATTCTATTCAGACTTGATACATCTCAATATTTACATCAACTCAAGATTTGATAGAAAGATGGTAAAGATCGGAAAATTGTTCTGGTACCTCCCCAATACAAGGTTCAAGATTTTGAAAAACAAAACGCTCAAAGACGCTGAACTCTCTTTAAATTTCATATATCCAAATATTTTTGCTAACGCAGGATCTGTTGGGAAGATGATATATATCTGCGAACCCTTCTGGTATCTAACCCACAATGGCTCAGAATTTTCAATACTTTAATCTGTCCTATCTTGGGAAACAAGTCAACTCTTTACAACTCGCTACATCAAATATTTGTCCTAACCAGAAATCTGATATGAATATGTGAGATATCGGAACTTATGATTTCGCATTGGGTATAAATGTTCGATTTCCTTCAAATTTTGCTCATACCAATATTTTTATCTATATTAGATGATGTTTGAAAAATAAATACTTCTATCCGCTACATCTTTTACTTCAAACATATATCTCATATAAAGTATAGGAAATGGTCGATATAGTCCAAATCTGATACGTTGTAATATTTTTTATTAGTCTTAGGTCAAATACGATTTGGTCAATATTGGCCAACTGCTTCGGAACCTCCCCTATAAAGGGTCAACAATGTGAACTCAAGGCAGTGGGTATGCATCTGTTGGCAAAACCGACAGATACAATTTTACTTGTTTAAACAAAATTCGCATATACAAAAACAATATAAAACTTATCCTTAGTATCAACTAAAACTATATAAATACTGCCATTTCTCATTCCCATAGGGATGTTTTCTTTTGCAAAGTAACAATATTTTTTTTATTCATTATTTAAAAAAGATAAGTAAATTAATTCATATTTTCTTAAGAATAATGACATGTCACAACCCCAACAAAGAAAGGAAAAGAAAACAATGAAAAATGTTCACCCCTTCACAATTATTTATGATATTACGGTCGCAAAAAGAGCAAACTATCTGACACAATAAACATTTTTCTCTTTTGTAGTTAAAGTAACGTCTAAAGTAAGAAAATAAAAAAAAAACCACTACAAATACACTTACATCCACCACTCACAAAAATGTACTCCCTAAATGATGCATGCTGGCGAAAAAGGCAACAAAAACAACAAGACGTAAAAGAAATGCCGCATATACAAAGCTTTTAATCCATCTCACACTCTCTGCCTCTCTGTGGGGAGAATGTTATCATTTTTATACAAAAATTCGTTTAAAATTAAAATACAGTTGTTGTCGCCGGCCTCGTCTGAGAGTCATAGTAAAATGTCACACATAGACACACATGCATAGACTTTTGAGAGCTGCAGCTATGACAAAGAGTAGATGTGGTTACCATTGAATTTTTCATTCACGCCCCCAAACATCTATTCATTCATTCACCCATACACTTACCCACACACTCGGTCGCCTCTTCAAAGTAACACAGATGGGATTTGAGAACAAAAAGGCACTTGTGCCGCGGTGCTGTTACTAGAAAATGCATGCCTCCTACTCCCAACACCCAATCTCTCTCACACACACTCCCAACCCACACATCTACACATTGTTTAGTTACTTTGATTATTCACACATTTTACTACAACTACATCCAGCTGGCTTGCTTGCTGGCTGACATCCATCCATTCACAAGCAAATACTATGCCTGTTACTACGATTTCAATTACTAGCAGCACCAGGCAGCAGCAGTAACGACAGTGGCAGCACCACACTTCCATTCATATCGCCCAACCACAAAAAACCTCTCATGCTCTATTCATTTGTAAAAACCGTAAATGACAGACAAACAGACGGGGGTAGAGTTCTTCAAAAGAGATTTCGTTGAAAGAGATTTTTAGATTTGAATGTTTAGCTAGGTTCTCGTTACTTGGATGTTAGGGGCGCAAAGTAAACCGCATTTTGTTAATTTTGCTTGTAACCCAAGCTGATGTCATAAAATGTCCTTGCTGAAATCTTTGCCTTGTCGAAATATCAAGCATTTTTGGGTCAATGAATTGGAAAAATGGATTTGTTTTATTCTTCAAGTTCTTAGTCGATGGTTTTGTAGCACAAAAGTCAATCGGTGGAAAAAGTTCGAGTGGATCCAATATGTTTAGGAATATTAGGAAATACGTGGTCTTAAATTTCAATTAAAAAGTTAAAAATTTTAGTCGGGTTTGTCGACAGATATATACCCTCAGCTTATGTCCGATAATAAAAAATAAATTTTGACTTGATGATTCAAAACGTTTACCCTTTTGGGTTGATACAGAGGTAGAGGGCCAATGGTTTTCATTTCGCATATTTCAGTCAGTCAGGTATAATTATTGCGGCATTCAAGGTTTGGACAATATCGACTTCTTTATTTGCCATAATATATATCGCTCAAATATATTGAAATTTGGGAAAGATTTTTCATTCTTTAAGAGTTATAATTATTCAAAATTTTGATCTTTTGTGGGGGTGTACTTGTCGAGGTAAACCGATATCTTCGCACCTGACCTAGCATTACAAAAAAATATTGTGATTTGCAAAGTTTGCACAAAATCGAATGATTCTTCCTATGAGGTAATCTCTTTTCTTTCAAAATGTTGAACTTTTGTGGGGGAGATACCGGAAGGAGTGGATCGATGTTGTCCATCTCCGAACTCGATCTAAGTTCGACAATAATATTACGATGTACCAAGGGTGGACCAAATCCAATACTCCCTTCGAGACTTATCTGTCACCAGCCAGCCAGACAGACAGACGGACGGACACGCTTAGACCAACTCCAAATGTCCTAAAACGGATTTACCCCAAAGAGACCTAGGGTCTAATGAGGCACGATTTGGCCGTTGACAATGTACTAATATTACGAAAATCTGGAAGGAATGGAAGCCCATGAAGTCACCCATATAACTCAGGGTATATTAAGTTTTTTACCTTTGATGTTCTTGGGATAAAAATTCTTTTCGAAGCTCAAAATACGGAAAGTAGTAAGAAGTTCCATGCTTTGCTATAATGCGAACCCATATACCTGAATTTCGAAAACTTATTTTGATTTTACAGTGCTGAGAAACCTGACTTAATTTTCAAGGAAGTAAAGGGAAAAAACGACCACATCAGCAGAAATGGTTCAAAAAGTAAAGAAGCTACTTGATCGAAACCCGCGTCGAAGTGGCCGAAAAATGTCTCGTGAGCTGAACATATCGCAACATTCCATTCGGCATATATTGAAAGATATGAGCTCGGGGTAAAGCCATTGAAATTCCAGAAAGTGCAAGAACTTCCATCGCAACGGAAATAAAATTGACTGAAAAGAGCTAAAGAGTTGCTTCGCTTAGCCAAAAGTGGTGAACTGCCGAATTTGGTTTTCTCTGATGAGAAAACATTCGTTGTCCAGCAGATTATAAACAAACAAAATGATCCAGTTTACTTGCAAAAGAGGTCAGCTGAAAATGTGCACCTTCGGTTGGCCACAAGAACTAAAGCGTCGGCCATGGTGATCGTGTGTGGGCCGCCATAACAGACGATGGTCGCTCTCCGCTCGTATTAATCGACCGTGGCATCAGAATAAATGCCGAATATTATCGCGAAAATATTCTGGAGTGTGTAGTAAAGCCTTGGATACGCGAATATTTTGGCCGCAGACCTTGGATATTCCATTTGTGCCTGGAGTATTTTGAAAAGCAAGGTTGGCACTAAAAATACCAACGTGTTGATCATTTCGCCGTGAATGGGCCAAAATACCACAGAGCAACATTCGGGCAGCGTGTGACGGTCTATTGAGTGTTTGGGAAAGGAAGGTTCTCAATAAAAGATACCAACGTGTTGATCATTTCGCCGGGAATGGGCCAAAATACCGCAGAACATTCGGGCAGCGTGTGAAGGTTTCATTGGCCATTTGAAGGTCATAATTCCTGCCAAAGTTGACCAATTCGATCAAATCTAAACTTATTCTAAATTTTGATGCTATTTCCGACATCTGTTGCTTTCATTCAATAAAATTAAAAAGAAAAAATGTAAGAATTATGTCGTTTGACTTTGTTGCAGTTTATTTTTTATCTCACCCGTAGGTATATATTTGATGGTGAAGGCTATAAGAAGCTTTGCTGTTTTTTACATTTGAGAAGGAATTATATCTATTATTCTTTGGAAAACATAAAATTAGAAGAAAAAAGTCAGGAACCCTTGAATCCATACATATTCATCACCTAGGAATAAAAAAGTTTGTAATAAATGATTATAAGCAAGTGCGGATGATTTACGGTACCACTCATACGCACCATCGAACCTCATATTTTTAAAATCTGCTGTGATTTTTTATAGTTCTAGGGAAACGGTATTCGTATTACTAGTAAAGTTCATTAGAATTTAAATAATGCAGAGAAAATAAGCAAATTGTGGAGAAGGATTATGGACTCCTTCGCATACACGTCAGGGTAGTCAATAATGCCTGATCTCCATAAACTTACTAGTCACATAAACTTTATTTTAATTTAGTTACATAAATTTTGAATAAATTTGTTTGAGTGATATCTAAAATTCCGTCTTTATTATTAGTTAGGCCTTGCAAAAGATGTTAATGCAATAAAATTTCTAGCGACCAATAAATTACCAACACATACATTTTCTTCCATTCATTTTGAAGAAAATTCTCTTTGAATAAATATAAATTGCAATGCCTAATTTATAAATTGTTACCAGCAAAATATGAAAAGTAGCCAGCGAACTAATAAATCCTTAATAATCTGTAATAATTCTGTCTCAAATACAGACATTGACTTATTTGAGAAATATATATTGGTAATATGTACATAAATGAGCAAAACTTGCATTGAATGGTATTAAGTGTACGTATTGATTGGGATTATTAAACGTTTTCGTTAATAACATCTGCTTAAGATGTTATAGCTCATGCCAATAAATAATCTGTGATACATCACAGGCACACACACACACATATTTTTACAATTTATTATCTTTATAGCCTCTCTATGGACGACCTCAATCCGTCAGCAATAAAAGTCTCAACTATGAAATAAATCAAGTACTTCGTCCCAGTTCTTGAACAGACTTTCTCAGCAGGAGCACCATTAATGTGAATAAGAGAGTGTGTGTCTGTGTATGTGAGGCTACGTCTTTGCACTTCGGTATACCGAGTAGACCAGAAAACAAAAGAAAACGTAGCCTCTATTCAAGTAGGAGTTTATTTCATGGAGTCTTGTTTTTTTATTTTCATTTTTGGCAAATATGAAGAATGAGTGGTGCTGATGGTGGTCTTTTGTCTTGTAATTTTCTTTCAAATTTTTGGTGTGTGTAAATGTGGGGAATTTGTGAATTTTAATGGGTATTGGGGTGTAATGAAAATAGGAGAACTAAAATAATGGAAACCTAAGGTCACATATGATTTAAATGGAACTTGCCTTGACCATAAACTATGATAGAAAGCAGATTCTTGAATATTTGAATAATTGAATGTAATTTGAGAAGGAGAGCTTATAAGTTCATAACCACCATCAAACCTTTTCTACCATATTATGGGATGAAAAATTTTTGACAGAGTTCCAAGCAGTTGGATATTCCTCGGATATTTGTTGGTGACTAGTCAAATGGGGCTCCGTAACCCTTAGGCATAATTTTTATAGAATATTGAAGTAACTGGATAGTTTTGGCTATTTCTGTCCCACTTGCCATGCTTTGAAACCGTAATCTGTATATTATCGATTTCTTAGGTGATGAAAATCAGAAATGGTAATAGTTCTGCCCTATTCGAGGAAAAAAATTTTTTATCCCATTTTATGTAACTTAATAGTTCTGATTATTATATAACCTCGCCTTAAATTTTTGACCCAAAATCTGTTATTTATTGAATTCATAGGACATGAGCGGGTAGAAGTCATCGCAATAATATCCAAAAGAAATTTTACTGCCGATACGATTAACATTCGGGTTAACAATTTTAGTTGTACAGGGTGAGATAAAAACTGCAACAAAGTCAAACGCCATAATTTTTACATTTTATTAAGTTTTAGTAATTGAGAGCAAAAAATATCGGAAATAGAATCAAATTTTAGAATAGGTTTAGATTTGTTCGAATTGGTCACCATTGGCAAATTATGGCCTTCAAACGGCCAATGAAACCATCACACGCTGCCCGAATGTTGTTCTGCGGTGTTTTGGACCAATTCCCGGCGAAGCGCTCGCTTTAGGCGATCGACACTTTTAGTGCCAACCTTGCTTTCCAAAATACTCCAGACACAATACGGTCCAACGGATTGGTATCCGGAGAATACGGTGGCCATTGTGCGCTGGAAATGAAGCGAGGAACCTCATTTTGTGACCATTCTTAGGTGGCGCGTGCTGAGTGCGATGGTGCTGAGTTCTGTCGGAATGTGCAAGGTCTGCGCCCAAAATGTTTGCTTGCCCAAGGCTTTAATACACCCTCCAGAATATGTTCGCGATAATATTCGGCATTTATTCTGATGCCACCATGCTCGATTAATATGAGCGGAGAGCGATCATCGGCTGTTATGGCGGCCCACACTATCCATGGCCGGCGCTTGAGTGCTGGTGGCCAACCGAAGGTGCACATTTTCAGCTGACCTCTTCGGCAAGTAAACACCATTAAAATGATCGTTTGTTTACAAACTGCTAGACAACGAATGTTTTCTCATCGGAGAACACCAAATTCGGCAGTTCACCACTTTCGGCCAAGCGAAACAACTCTTTAGCTCATTTGAGTCTATTTTCTTTATGTTGCGGTATAAGTTCTTGTACTTTTTGGAATTTCAATGGCTTTACCCTGAGCTCATTTTTCAATATTTGCCGAATGGAATATTGCGATATGTTTAACTCAAAACCCATTTGTCGGCCACTGCGATGCAGGTTTCGATCAAATCGCTTCTTTACTTTCCGAACCATTTCTGCTGATGTTGCTGTTTTCTTCCGTCCACTTCCTTGACGTCAGACTACGCTACCAGTATCAAGATTATGAGTGGTGATACGAGACACCAAAGATTTATTCACATTAAAATGCTGGAGTGCTCTAACGATAGCCACTTGTGGTTTTCCAACCAAATATAAAGAAATCACACTATTACGCTTGAATTCCATCACGAATAACTTTTTTCTGGAAAAGTCTCACCAAAATGCTTTTGTACGCTTGTAAACAATATAATGAACTGTCACTGGAATAATTTTAGCAGCTATCGGACGAGTGGTTTAGAAATGACAGCAGTCTGAAGCTGGTTACAGTTTTTTCATATCACCTTGTAAGTTAAGAAGTGGCCCTTATTCGATCAATACTATAAAAGTTTTTTCGACAAATTACGGGATGCGCATTGTTGACAGACTTCTAGGTACTTGTTTATTCCCAGGATATTTGTTGGTGAATATTCAGATAGAGCTCGGTTGGCTTAAAGCAAAATTAATATTCAAATTTAATGTAACTGGAAAGTTTTACCTATTTCTAACAATTTAGTACTTTGTGAACCTGTAATCTGTATAAAAACGAACTTTCACGTACTTTGGGTAAAATCAGATGTGGAAACCAATAGCAATATATGAATGCTGGAAAGTAACAATATTGCCCTATTTGAAGTACAATTTTTAACCGATGCTGCATTAAACTTGAAAATTAGGTTCTTAAATAGGCCCTTTTACATTCTAAACTAAAATCTGTAAGGTCATGAACCTATGGGCCTCTTGAAGGTAGAAATCAGATATAGTGTCAATTATCATCTTATGAATGCCCCTAAATAATGACGTTGATCTATTAAGGTACTTGGAACCATTGTGGTAAAAATTCAGTATTTAAAGTTTAGGTACACAGAAACTCTGCTGAAGATGTCGTGGTGTAGGTCTTTAAGTCATACAAAGGTTTTCTCTAACTTCACAATCATAAATCTTGAATTTTATCAAAAATCCTTAAAAAATTCCCCAACTCTTCAAAATTGCAACATTCTTATACCCTATTAATATTCCGCACTCCTGTTAAGTGGATTTTTTCGAGGAGCCTTCTACTTGTCTACATAACTATGTAGCAATGTATGTGTGAGGACAACATCTCCTGGTGATGGCACCACAATGTCTTCCACTCGAGTAGACAACGCAATTATTTATCTTCTCGCCCGTTTTCTGCTTGGCAGTCAGTCGGCAGGCCTTGCCAGCCATCACTTGCACAAAACTTGATAAAATTATCGTTTATTTTTTTTGTTCTTCTTTTGCGTTTCGTTTCTTTTGTGTTATGTTTTTTTCTTTTACTTTTTCAGGAAATATAATATTGAACATAGATTTATTAAAGTGTAAAAATGTTTAATTTCTTTGCCTACTTTTTGCTCGTCATTTTCTTTTGGGAGTTTTAATGATGAATGAAAAAGAGAAAAAAATAACTTTGGTGGAAAATAAATTCGGGGCTGTCTACTTGACAGAAAGGTTATGTCAAAACAAAAATTATGGTTTTTGATGAAGTGGATGTTTTTTCGGTTTGTTTTCTATCGTTTGAGAATGAAATCATAAATCAGTACAACATATAAATGGAAATTTGAAATATTGTGATTAAGGGGACTACATAAATCATTAAATTTTGAATTTTAGGAGGATCAAACAAAAAAATATTATTTACATAATAATTTAAGAAATAGGTTAAAATTGGGAAATTTGTTTTAAAATTTAACTTAGACACTGAAACTTAGAAACTCCTCAAAGGAAATTTTTAACAAGTAAAAAAAAAAACATTAAGTTCGGCCTGGCCAAACTTTAAATATCCTCCACCTTAAGGTAAATGAAACATTTGAACTCATTATGACCCACTAATATAAATGTTCCAAAAATCATCAACATACCGAATATCGGGAAAACGGCTGTATGGGGCTATACAAAAACGTGCAATGTTTCGCCACCGGAGAAAAAAGTTGAC
This sequence comes from Musca domestica, assembly GCF_030504385.1. Lineage (NCBI taxonomy): Eukaryota > Metazoa > Arthropoda > Insecta > Diptera > Muscidae > Musca > Musca domestica. The sequence goes on along the minus strand of NW_026712309.1, from coordinate 1,286,916 downwards.
GCTCTACTTCAAATAATGTGGGCTGCATCCTTATTTAAACTTACGGACAGACAGACATACGGACATCGACAAATCGACTTAGAATTTTATGCTGATTATGGATATATATATACTTTATGGAGTCTACGACGAATATTTAGCGATGTTACAAACGGAATCACAAAGTTAATATACACTCCTTTCCAAGGTGGAGGGTATAAAAGAACTACAATGTGATAACAACAAGTAACAAAGCAGCAACAAAGGGTAAGTAAAATTCCATTTAAAATGCTGCTAAGATTTTAAAAATTCCGAATATATGGGGCTACAGTTTTATAGGTTTAACTACTAAAGAGAAAGTGGTGCCTACTATGTACTGCAAACCCCAAATTTGAGATAAATCAATTGAAAAATGTAGCTAACATCATGGAAATACCGACTATTGAAAGACACCACAATATGAGGGCTATATGTACTTCATTGATCTGAGCAGAAAATTGTCTGTCATAGGAAGAGTAGGCCATTGCGATCTCAAAAATTCTTCATTTGAAATAATTCTAGTGAAAAGTGTTGTAAAACCCATCAAAAGTATGAAGGTACCGTTGTATGGGGGCTATACAAATATATGGACCTCAAGAGGTCCTTATCTTCCATAGAATGCGGGGCCTACCAAATTTAAGATAAATCTGATGAAAAATATAGTTTAAATCCTTTAAAAGGGGAGGTGCTGGTATATAGGGGTTGTACGAAGTCGTGGATGTGTACAGCAAATTTTCTGACATAACTCCAAATTCCGAATATGAAATAATTCTGGTGAAATGTTTGAAACAAATCAACAAAATACCAAATATTTGGAGAGACAGTTATATTTGGACTAAACCAAAACTTGGGCCTATTATATGAACAGTTCTGTGCAAGGATATATAGCCTCATCCATAGGGCCTCACCGAAATAACGGGCTTACACCCTAGGTCTCTTTGGACCAAATCCGTTTTAGAACATTTGGAGTAGAACTAGGGGTTTCCGAAAGTTTGGCTGGTGCACATGATAATTCTCGAAGACAGTATCCGACTTGGTGTAAACTTGGAACATCGTAATATTATTGTCAAACTTAGATCGAGTTCGGAGACGGTCGGAGATCGGTCCACCAAATGCCAACATTTTCACAGAAAACAATTAAAAAGGCCGTAAGTTCGGCCGAACTGAACTTTGAATACACTCCCATCATTTGGAATGAATTTGTCAATTTTCAAAAAACAAAATCCGTTAAAAATTCTGTTAAAATCTTAAAAATACCGAATGTAGTCATTATATTAGGGTCTGTACGACGACGTGGAACTTCATAGGCAACTTTCGTCATAAGCCATAACAATATTAAAATGCGGAACATGAAAAGAAATCGATGAATGAAGTCGCTAAAATCATCAAAATCCCGAATATCGGGAACTTCAAATACCAAATTTGAAACAATTCCGGTGAATATTCAAATACCGAATATCGAAGGTACCATTTTATAAGGTCTATACGAAGGCGTGGACCTGCGTAGGCAATTTTCTGTCATAGGCTGTAGTATCCATTACGAGCTTCAAATATGAAATTTGAAATAAATCCGATAAATAATGTCGCTTAAATCCTCAACATACCGAATATCGGGAGGTACCGTTATATGAATGCGTTGACCTGCATAGGCAATTTTCCTTACCTCTGTGGGGTCTAAAATGTATATTTCGAGGTGTTACAAACGAAATGACAAACTTAATATACCCTCCATACTATGGTGAAGGGTATAATAATTTAATGTATAGAACAAGAAGCGATCATTCGATTTTGTGCAACCCAAACACAACCCAATATTTTCGTCAGGGCTAGGTCAGCTGTGAAAATGGACAAAATCGGTCCATTCCATCAAGTACCTTCCCACACAAAAGGTCAATATTTTGAATTATTATATCTGTAATAAAATATGAAATAAAAGTCCGATTGTCCTGAAATCTTAATATTTATATCAACACGAGACGTGGTATGAAAAACGGATTGAACTACTTCTTCTGGTACCTCCTCCATAACAAGTCAAAATTTTGACTGAACAAGAAGCTCATAAAACGCCAAATTATCATACACTTCCTTTAAAAATCGGCATATTCTAGTATTTATATCAACACAATATATGGTAAGAAGATGAAATATATCCGACCACTTTTTCCGATACCTCCCCAATAACGGCTCCAATTATTTTTAAAATAAGTATTCCGTTTTAACAATTCTCTTCATTTCATTCCAACATTTCACACATTCCAATTTTTTTATCAACACAACATGTGATATGAAGATGGGATATATCGGACCACTCCATGGAATATATCGATCCACCTCCTCCATAAAGGGCAATAAGCATTCGTTCCTTTCTAATATTCACAACTTGTAATTATTCCACTAAAGAAGATATGGTGTGAAGATGATAGATATCGGTCCACGCTGTCTAGTATCTCTCCCTCAAAAGGTAAACATTTTGAATAGCCATTATGAGGGTACTACTAGATATAAGCAGTTTTTAAGGTGTTAATCGTAGTATCCACAGAATTGGCTATAAATTGGTCGTTTGTATTCCCAGTATTCATAAAACATCTTTGCAATGAACATATATAAGCCCCGTCCAATATGTTTAAAATGTTAGCCCATTTTTAACAGGAGTAACTTATACCGCTTGAATATTAGATCACGGCACTTTGGACATATTATTCTTTTAATCGATGTACCTAAAAATTAAGATTCTTCCTAACAGTTTGTACCTGGATCCAATTCAAATTACCTTCCCTTGACTAAATTATCTCACGATCAACAATCGAGAGCCTCATTAGCCATTTCTCCGATTGCAGCGGATTTTTTTTAACAATAAATCGTTTTAATGAAAATAGCAACACTTCCGGAATAATCTTCAAAATTATGTATTCAAATGTTAAATAGGTCATCATTTCCCGCAGCATTTTCAGCTCAACAAACACTCGGTTTAATTTGCATTAAAAATTATAATATTTTTCAAGGAAATCCTTTTTAAATAGCTGGTGTTGTATTTAAATATTATTCCTCGACGTGAGGAGAAGGTCGAAGGAGAAGAGGAAAACAGAACGAAATACACTTAACTTTTGGACTTTTAACCGCAACCACTACCTCTCTACTACAGCTACTAATGCCAGCCAACAATGCGCCATTGCCATCGCCATCATCATCGTCGTCAACAACGCTTGCCAACGATTTTCATTCACATTTCAGTTCGGTTCAGTTCATTGCTGCGGTAAATGCAACATAACATTTATTTTACGAAACGACAACACGCAATTTTAGCCAGAAAGGATGTTGAGAGTAGCTAAGACACTGGTGGCGAGGAGGGGTTTGGATGGTTGATTTCGCATAAACCCCAAAATAGAAAAATTGTACAAAACCAAATTGTGCTCATAAATAAAAATGCGAAAGAAAGTAAAATATTTGCCAGCATTACAATCAAAGGCACACCATGACACAAACACACACACGCAAGCAAGAGATAGCTGCTCTCAAGTACTCAAAAAGTCACACACACATATACACACAACCTTATAGTCATTGGTGCATATCCTTGAATAAGCGAACCGTTAAAGGGGTAACGAAGAAAACTGAAATAAAATAGGAATTCATTCCCCGAAAATTCAATAGCTCGGCTCAGTGGTGGCATCCAAAAAAAAAAAAAAAAAAAATAGCAGCAACAAAACCCTAAAGTGTATTTGCCCCTAAGATGTTGCAATATACACAACAACAACAGGAAGAAAATAGAAAACAAAAATCCATGCAATTTATTTGCCCTGCCCGTTATTCGCTACCAACTGTTGTTGCTGCTGCTGCCGCCACGAATCGCCAGTTATTGCCTCTAATGCCCTACTCCAATCCTCAGTGGCGTTTTTCATTTCTAGAAGTGTATCTCTTCTTCTCTATTTTTTTTGTTCTTCGAACTGCAATGGGATTCAAGTAGGAAATCGCTAATATGCGATTTTTTGTTTATTCATTTTTTGTGTTGCCATTCAATTTTTTGCATTCAATGGCCATTGGTTAAAATGGTATTAAAGTATTTCACGTTGTTTTTTTTTGGCTATTTTTGTGAAATGGCAGAAAATGGAAATTCATTTCAGTGGCCTTTCATTTAAATCGCAAACAAAAAATGCTGAATAGCAAGATATTAGTTGTATTTTTTTGGATTTGATTTGTATTTTAAATGTAATTGAAAAATGTTTATAAGAAATTGACATGGTTTAACGTGAAGAGGATGAACTATTCAATTATAGATTAAATTTAATCGCGAAGTAGAAGCAGTTGCAATCTCAATTAAATGTTGATGTTGAAGGAAATGGGAAAATCTATAACGAGGTCAATAAAAATGTGCATCACGATTACACCAATAAAAATATACTCCATACATCGAATGGAGGGTATAACCAATATTTCATTCCGTTCCCTCAAAAGATTCATTAAAGGCACAGCAGAGTCTATATATTCAAGGCTCCCCTAAGTCGATCTAAAAATTGTCCTCTGTCCATCCGTCATTTGAAATTAAGATAGAGGTAATCCAATTTTCAAGATAAAGTACCGAAATTGATTGCTTAAGTATGGACTAATCCCCCAATTGGCTTAACTTCATATTACTCTCTATTAAAAAGAGCAATGTTTAACAAAACGAAACTGACACCTTTGCAATATTTCCTGATTGCTACCAATATCGTTATTTCTTCCCATGACTGATATCAAGAAGCTGAAAAAGCTAGGGGGCCATTCTCTTGGCCTGGAATCTCCAACAATAGCAAAGTACTCTAATGAAATTTGACAGAGATGTTTGTAGTACTCTTAATATATTTATTATTGAAAATTTGGATTTATTGGTCCACATTTAGGTTCTGGTACTTTCTTATTTTCAGCATTTTGAAAGTTTAAACCCCAATTTTTAAAAAAAATATTTGAATTTGATACTTCGGTTGGGTAGATGAACTCCTCTAAAAAGTTTATTTAATAGATGGATATGCCACACATAAAGGAATTTTAAAATTGTTCATATCCTGCGCCATTTGGAAACATAGCAACACTTCCGAAAATATTCCGAACCGAGAACCAAGGTCTAGTATTCGAGTGGCATACGATATTTCTGTTATTTAGAACTTTCGATACGAAATGTAAAAAAAAAATCGTTGAAAAAATTTACTAAAAGTATAAGTTACTACAAAATCCAAATAGTAAATTCAGTCGAAAATGTGGATTGATTCATAAAAATATCGGATATGTGGACCTACATAGAAAAACTCCTGCCCAAAGACATATAATATACAGGGTGAGATAAAAAAACTGCAGCAAAGTCAAACGCCATAATTTTTACATTTTTTTAAAATTTCACTGAATGAAAGCAAAAAATGCCGGAAATGGCATCAAATTCTAGAATAAGTTTAGATGGCACGAATTATGGACTTCAAACGGCCAATGAAATCGTCACACATTGCCCGAATGTTGCTCTGCCGTATTTTGGTCCATTCCCGGCGAAGCGCTTGCTTGAGATGATCGGCACTTTGGTATTTTTAGTGAGAATCTTGCTTTCCAAAATACTCCTGACACAATAGTTCAACGGAATGGTATCCGACAATTTTGGTGGTCATTTTGGGATGGAAATGAAGCGAGGAACCTCATTTTGTAACCATTCTTGGGTGGGCGCGTGCTGAGTGCGATGGTGCTGAGTCCTGTTGGAATGTCCAAGGCCTGCGACCAAAATGTTTGCTTTAATACACCCTCCAGAATATTTTCGCGATCATATTCGGCATTTATTCTGATGCCATGGTCGATTAATACGAGTGGAGAGCGACCATCGGCTGTTATGGGGACCTACACCATCACCATGGCCGGTGCTTGAGTTCTGATGGCCAACCGAAGGTGTAAATTTTCAGCTGACCTCTTTGGCAAGTAAACACGATATTTTGTTTGTTAACAAACTGCTGGACAGCAAATGTTTTCTCATTGGAGAAAACCAAATTCGGCAGTTCACCACTTTCGACCAAGCAATGCAACTCTTTAGCTCTTCTGAGTCTATTTTTTTTCTGTTGTGGTGTAAGTTCTTGCACTTTTTGGAATTATAATGGCATTACCCAGAGCTCTTTTTCTATAGTTGGAGAATGAAATATTGCGATATGTGCAGCTCACGCGGGCTACGCTAACAGTATCATGGTAACGAGCGTTGGTGCGATATACAAAAGATTTATTCACATTTAAATGCTGGAATGCTCTAACGATAGCCACTTTTTCCAGCCAAATATAAAGAAATCACACCATCACGCTTGAATTCCATCACGAATAACTTTTTTCTGGAAAATTTTGACCAAAATGGCTTTGTACGATTGTAAACTATGTAATTAGCTGTCTTTGGAATAATTTTAAGAGCTGTCGGAATATAGGCTAAGAAATGACAGCAGTCTGAATTTGGTTGCAGTTTTTTCATCTCATCCTGTATACACTTTGTGGGGTCTAAAGTGCTTATTCGGAAAATACGTTCTTTTTGCTATTTCCTGGGGAAATTTTGCGAAAAATACTTGTTTTCTAGTAAGATTATTGAAAAGTAACTCTCTGTAGAGTATTCTAGAGATGAACTAATTTATTTTTCCTCAGGTACTATATTTTCCTAATTTTCTTTCAGCCCATTTTTACTTTTATGCCTGTCCCGACCTGTCTGTAATTTGAAATCTATGAAATACCATACAAACCAAATTACAGCTAATTCGGTTGGAAACTGCTGCCAAATCTACCAAATCTCAAAAATTGTTTAAGATAACATGTCCCTCATTTTTATATTGAAAATATATATATTTTTTATAAAAATATGGTCCAATTATTGAAAATTAAATTGTTTAAAAACTGTGATATCGAAAATTTTAAAAATCAAACATTAAACTTAAGCCTTGAATCCGTAGAAATAACTAAACCAATTTTTTATAAAGTAAAAGAGGAAGACGAGAAAACGAATCACGAAAAAACGTACCAATCTACGGCAACCCCGTCCGAATCGTTTCGTTTTTCCCCTCCGCCTTGCAATAGAGAGAATAATTAATTTGACATTCCCTTTGTAACTCATCGAATATTTTAATTCTTCTTTATAAGCCAAGACACCAAGCGTCCGTCTGCCTTCCAGTCGATGGTAATCACTCAAATTTTTCAAGATGTAGTTTTAAATTATTAAAATTTTACTCAAATACGATGAAGTTCACCTTTTGGTTTGGCCCTCATATAACAGTACCACCCGATTTGTTAGACAAAAAGACAAAAATATTTCTATGTTTGTCTACATTTCGGTTTTAATTTGGCATAAAGGATTCCTATTGAGAGCGTCAACCTATTACGAAAAATAGACGGAATCGCCACATTTGGATATTTCTCCCGATTTAAAAATCTTTTATACCCTCCACCATTCTATGGAGGGTATATTATATTTGTCATTCCGTTTGTAACTTCTCGCAACATTCATAATAGACCCTTCAAAGTATATATATACTGGATCAGCGTAAAATTCTTGGACGATCTAGCGACGTTCGTCTGTCTGTCTGCCCGTTGTAATCACGCTATCTTTCGAAAAAATTGAGATAGAAGGCTAAAATTTTGCATGCATGCATAGGAATCGTTTCAAATTTCGTACTGGAAGATCCTAATGGGTACTACAACCTGTGGAAAAGAATGTTGTATGCAGGTTCACATCTTCGTATAGCCACCATATAACGGTACCTCCCGATATTCGGTATTTTCATTATTTTGGCGATATTAGTTACCGAAATTATTTCGAATTTCATATTTAAAGCTCGTAATGGGTACTACAGCCTATGGCAACAATTTTATATATGACGGTACCTTCCGATACTCCGTATTTTCAGGATTTTTGCGACATTATTCATTATTATTATTCCGTAATTTAACAAATTTCGTATTTGAAGTTCGTAATGGGCACTGCAGCATATGACAGAAATTTCGTATGAAGGCCCACGCCTTTGTATAGTCCCTATATAACGGTTTTCATTTAAGTGGTAGTTATAGGAATGGTGGGGGGTATTAAAATGGTGGGGGGCATTAAAGGTTCTGCCCGGTCTAACTTAGCTGCTTTCTCACTTGTTATATTATCAATTCGATTTGATCTGATTTTTTGCAATTATTACTTAACATCACCAACACCTGATATTATAGTAACAATTCAGATTTTTTAAAATGTGAAAAATATTTTATAATCCTGTTGATATTTCGGATTTGTAGGATGTAATTTCGGTGATGCTTCTTTATTTGTCCTTATTTTTTAAATATTATTTCATTGTTGTCTTACCTTTAGCAGTTAATGTAGGTTAGGATCTGTCTGAAAAAAAAATAAAATTAAATTTTTTAAATTATTTATACAATATTTAATAATGTAAAATATTAATTTAAAGAGGCAATGAAATGTAGCAATGCATTTGCGGTAAACTAAAATGACTAAGTCACCTATACTTCATTTCATGGACTAAAAACCAAATTTGAAAAATTGCCCCAGATATTCCTTTGCCAAATTATAGCTTTTCCCGGAGGTAATTGTATTGACCAACCACTAGAAATTCCAATTCAAGCAGACTACCATAGACTGCAATGTGCAGCAAAAAAAAAAAAACAATGAAATTCAAAGCCGAAATTCAAATAACCCGCCATTCAGTCTACATCTCTCGCTTGATTGGAAACCAAGGAGAGCGCACACACACACAATGTTGGCGTATGCGACAATGTTGTCATTAATTTCCAATGCCATTCATTACCGTATATCGTGTATATCCTATTTCTAGGATTGATTTAATATAACAACAAAAAGCAAGAGCCAAAATTTGAATTTCCTTCCGTTGCAATCCAAAAAAAGAGGCAAAACAGAAGCCAATGCGACAGAGTGACAACAAAAGAACACAAAGACATCCAACCGTAGTGTGTGTGCCAATGTGTGCGTGTGCAAGAAACAAAACGCATTCAAATTTTTGTGACAGGCAATGCCAACAATGGAAAATGTGTGCCAAAACCCAGTGACAGGGTTTTTGCTGCAGTCACTGGACTGGAGTAGTGACAGTCCAGTTTAGGACGGTTGGGGTAAAACAAACATTCGTACAACCATTAATTTCTCAAAGTTTAACTAAATAAAAAGCTAAGGACGCCCAGTTTGTGTGTGTGTGTGTGCACAGGATGACAGAATAGGACGAAAAAAAGGAGGAAACCCCTGACGCCAGAATGTCTTGCACACATGAAACCAATTTTAGGTTGGGTCAAAAAAAATACACTTAAAAGATATGTATAAGCTTTTTCCAAACCTTGGAGTTGAAACAAATCTTGATTTAGGTTGTGTTTTTTTTGTTGATGCATTTAATTTCCGATTTTTTCCACAACTCTTTTTTAGTGGCTGATCAACTTGAAAAAAATGTATGGTTTTGCAATTCTATGTTTCCAGTTGCCGTATATTTTTTGCTGCTGCTGTTCCAGTTTTTTGCATAAAAAACTTTATTTAGTTTTCTATATTTTATGGGCGAGTCGCGTGCCAATTGAATGTTAAAAAACGCCAAAGCTTCTCGCAATCTGCAAACACTCACACACACATTTATATATTTGTTGTCTAATCAGATTTGTGATACATATGAATGTCGTTTGGTATTCTATTTCATTTCATGGCGCACAAAGCCCGATAGGAAAATCGCAGAGAGAGGGCATTACAATTGTAAAGCAATTGTTTAAACCTGGCGCCAAAATAACTTAAAACATCCCAGGAGTTTTAATACGTTGTGTGTGTGTTTCACACACACACACACACTATGTAAAATTTCAAGACCTGCTGCTGCCGCTGTTAGGCATTTTTTTATATTCCATGCTCTTGTTTGTGAAACTATAAAAAAATGTCTACATAAATATTCATAAGGATGTATGTGTCACCTGTACGTGTACGTGCAAATGTATGCATCGCACGAACACACACGTATTCCTTGTTTCAATGAAAACTTTAATCAAACTCAAATATTACCATAGTTTTGGTGTATACATGTCAATGCATGTGTGTGAGAGGTGTGTAAGGATTCTCTTGAAACATATGCTAATTAAATGCACGTAACAACTAAAAGATATATGTGAGTATGTGATAGCAACTTGCAGAGCTATCTCTGTTGTTGAGAGATTGAAAAAATGCAGTGACGTTGCTTAAAAAATGGTAAAAATTTGAAAACATCTCAAATGGAACGTTAAAATACTTGCTTTAAAAGTCCGATTTCTTCGCCAACTTTTTTTCTAGTAAATATAAACATCATTAATAAATCTCGGAAAATTCCGTGGGTTTGAAATGCAATAATCTCCGACTGTCTTACAAGTCCAATCTTCCTTAACAATTTGTTGGGAAAAAACATATAAAAAAAGGAGCTACGAGCTCCCAGGCCGAAATTTAGTACAATCCACCATAAGGCAGGAATTTTTGCGCCTCTTATGGGTTGGTACATTTCAACGAGGGCTTTAAAAAATCGTGAACATATAGACGAATAATGTGGCAGGCGGCACCTATTGCGAATCCCAATATTATCTACGGCTGAAAATTTAGTTGATCGTAAGTACATCAAACCATTTAATGTTTTTTAATTTCATTTTGAGATTCTGTATATATTGTTGTTGCAAAATGCTCAGACTTAATCCCATTATTGCTGTTTTTATAAAAGCAGCGTTTGTTTATTAGTGGAGAACGATTCTTTATATATTTGACCTCACGTAAGGTCAAAGTGTTCAGTTCCAATGACCAGGGAATTATTTGAGACTATACCATAAAATAATAATATGGCCAGAGAAATCAAAACACAGGAAGGGATTTGCTGTTTTTACCCAATAAGATTACCTCCACATAGAATCAACTCTCAGACAGTAACATTTGGGAACGTGGATCTGAGAGGTACGGCTATTAGGGCCAACATCACAAAATATAAATCTTGGCCTTAGAATTGAAAACATATTTGGGTCTTGCTATTCTGACCTAATACCATCACCTGCATTTAGAATTTTCCACCCCAGAGAATTTTGATTGTTGTGAGATAACTATACCAAAACATATACCAATGTGTAAATTTTTCTATAAGATGATTAATTACCCCCAAAGTCGCCTAAATACAATCTTTTAGCCAAATCGAATGGAAAATGAAGCAAGACCACAGACGTAGGTAAAATAATTTGGTACCTTTATATGGGCGATATTTCAAAACATTACCCTGCATGGTTAATTTTCTGCGAAAAAAATGACAAATAAGGCCAAGTCCATTAAAAAATGTGACCAAGACCCCGAAAATCGGGGGATACTTTAATAAGAGCGTTATAACCAAACGTGGGGCTATATTGATATGTCTTGCAAAATTTGCTGTAATTAGTTAGATAAATAAGACAACTTAAAAAAATATGTCTCAAATGAAATTGAGGTATACCAAAACATAGACCTACATGAGTCATATTTTGTACAAATGATACGATATTTAACCCATAGGCCTGTATAAAATTTCAAAAGGTCTCTCTATTACATTTTGGAAAATATAGGGCATCATATTTGAGAACCTTCGTGTATGGTTAAGGTTATATATAACGAACCCTGAAAAAGTTTCGCCTGAGAACCAAAAATCCTTTAGAGATTTCGATCTACTAACCGAATTAAAAATTTAGAATGTCCCACCTCAAGATCATGACCCGAAAATTGACGCACAGTGTTATTGGTCCTGAGTAAAGTATATTTCACTTATACAACTTCCTCAAATGCGTAATATCTGTCCAAATAGTATCCATATTCAGTCCAGAAGAAAGTCTGCCAATTTTAGTAAAACTTTCTTAGAATAGCTACAAATTCCATATATTTGTTTTTTAAGTATCGCCAAATTTGTGACAATAATTCCACTTCCTACTTCAACATTTTTACAACCGGAACACCTACCTTGTAATTACCGACTACCTACAATCTGACGACCATTTATCAGAGTTCCATATAATCCACCTATAAATTACAAATGGTTAACAGCCATCAGTAACCCGTTATGCCAACAACAATGTTCCATATTATCTTCAAACCAACAACAAGTTCTCAATATCAATACTAATACTCCCGAATAGCTGCGAAGTGTTGAACTAATCGAATTTCCAATTGCTACCGAAGTCAATTCGCCAACTTCCATATAGCATTAAGAACATACCCATTATATAATTTAAACAGGAGTAGATTATAATTGAATTATATCAATGAAATATCCGATTTGCACCTCAAAAAACAGAGAGAATCTACTTTTCTCATTTCATAAGGTTTTTGGAATCCCTATGGAGACATTGGCTAAAACTGAGCTGTCTCGGCTGTCTGGACAAACTAGGGTAGTTTTGACGCAATTTCGTTCAGAATGCTGCAGTCGTCTCATTTTTTTTTTTTGGCAGAAATTGACGAAGACGCTTTAATTGTCCTGCCAAGTCTACATCAATCACTCCAGAATATCTTTTTTTACAGACCACAAATTTAGACGAATTTGCAAACCTGGAATTAGAACCGAATTAGATGAAATCAAATAAATCATGTGTACCTGAAGTCAATAAAAAAATTTTAAAAGTCTAAGAACGATTTTTCCACCATTAACAAACTTCTAACTTTCTTCTTTATTTAAAACATATCTGCATAGACCACTATTTTGTTGTGAAATTAGAATTAATATTTTTCGATAAATATTATGAAATCTCTACCTGATTGCCCACATTTGCAAACATATTTATTAGCTGCATTAGTTCAAATTAAATAAAACAATTATCAATCCATATACATATTTGTTGATCCTATTTAATTTAATAATTGCTTATATTGATTAATTTACATAAGTAACAAATTTTCTATTGTTTGAAAATTAGAATTATACAACAAATGGTAAATTATGTTTATGAACCATTAATTAAGAGTAACAAAGGCTTTAAAGGTTGTGCTGAGCAGCAAAGAGAGACACAAATGAACAAAATGTTGAACAATTAAATTGCAGCAACAGGCAGAAACCTTAATACCGCTTAGGACAAAGCTTGAAAGAATTTAAAATCGTCTTCAATGGAAAATAGTTCCAAATAATTTCCCCGTTATCCAGCCAATTTGGAAGACTGAAATAACACCTCAGCACAACAGATCATACAAACGTCAGATATCTACTCAGTAAAAAGAAAGATAGGTATAAAAAGAAGCTTAGTGTTAAATTTTGTTGTTGCAAAATGGCCAGGCTAAATACCATTATTGTTGTTTTTTATAAAAACAACGTTTGTTTATTAGTGGAGAACGATGGTCATGTTTACCATGGGGTAAGGCAGGGAATACCTAGGTTTCGGAATGAGCCACCAATCCTCATCAGTTCCCTTGTTTTTTGTCTGGAATATTCTTCCCAGGAGTTATTATAAAAATAACTCCGATGACAAAAAAACTATGACAAGTGACGAGATCGTAAGCTCAATAGATGAGGAACCAAAGAATTACATAAAACTAAAATTCTCTTGGAAAATCTTCTAAATCTTACAACCGCACTTAGAAACATTTTCATCTTTCTCCACTTGTTTGGTGGCTCTTTCCGAGACCTAGGTACTCCCTGCTTTACCCCCTGTAAACATTTTTATAAAAACAACAATAATGGGATTAAGTCTGACCATTTTGCAACTACAAAATACTATTGTATCCCGAACAAACATGCCAACATTGTTCTATAGTATCAAATATTTATGTTAAGCCTGGATGGCACTTTTCTACAAGCAAAGATTCTCGCTGCCAGGATTACATACCTAAAACTATATAGTGACAACAAAGTGCTTCCATAACCTCATATAAGTGTACGTTCACTTGCGTGAGTGGTTTACCAAGTAGTGCCTACCAAGAGCCCGAAATTCGAAAATATTGCTCAAGTAATAAACGTCTTATACTCTCGAAAAACAAAAAAAAAATATGTGCTTTTTTTAAAGCCTTATTATTTTAGAATATGAAACTACAAAAAAGTACCTCTTTTATTAGAAAATGCAAACACAACACAAATCTATTACCATTCGTAAATATTTAAAAAATACATGTTTTTTAATCTGGAAAACAATGTAGTAGATTTCGATATCGATTTGAATCTCTTGGAATACCATAAATCAAACTATTATCCATATGTCTTTTGTTAAATTAAACAATTAAACGTTTGTAACACCTCGAAATATCAATTGAGGGGTCTAAACATAATATAAACGTTCTTGATAAGCATACAATTCTGTTTCAATTTAACGATGTCCGTCTGTCTATTCGCCTGTCCGTTTGAAGAAATCGCTCTAGCTTCCGAACGAAATAAAGTAAATTGGTAAAATTTAACTCAGATGTGTTTTGGATCTGCAGGAATTTTATTATTTAAAATGGGCTATATATGTCCAATTTTTGCCCTTCAGAACTGCACCCGCAAATTTAAGGAGTTTAGATGTGTAGTCAGAAATCGAATTTGCTGTAAATTGGGAATATGTGTTCCCAGTATGTGGGAAACACCCTTGCAGAGAACAGTACATATAATTCCAAGTTTTGGTATATACCCTCAGATAGCTGTGCCTCTATATATTCGGTATTTTGATGATTTGCTTCACAGTATCACCTGGTTTGTTTAAAATTTTAAAGGGTATTAAGAGTTTAGCCCGGGCGGTCTTAGCTACCTCTATTATTTGTCAATATTCCGATCAAACGTATTCATGTCCATAAGGAGTTTTCAAATCCCACTTCTTGAGCCTATTTAATGAATTAGCTTTTATAAATGAATGTTTTTTTATAATCTTTGCCATTATTATTAAATATAAATGAGTCATTAACATAACATATACTTAAGCCTTTAAATTAATTGTTACAGTTCGTTGTTGCTTTTCTGTTTTTTTTTTGTTCTTGCTTTTGTTTTTGTTGTTCAAGTACCTTATGCATAATAAACGCCAAACAAATCAGACAATTGAAATAGTACAATAAAATCTATTCATAAAAAATTAATATTTTTTTTATAAATTCTGAAATGCATAATGTGGCATTAATATTAAAAACTAATTAAAATGACCAATGCATATAAAATGAAATTTGCATAGAAATTTAAATTCATTATTAAAAGAAACATGCTATTATTATTATCACAGTGGGGATTAAATGTGACAAATATGTTGCTAATGCAGCAAAAAAATAAAAAAAAAACGTCACATAGACGTGTTTAATTGTTAATGGTATTTAATTTGAAATATATTAAATGTACTAAATCAAAAAAGAAAAAACTGATGTGAAATAGTAGGAATGGGGGGAAAAGCATTTGAAACTGGTTCGAAAAACGAACATGGATATAAGTAAATCTTAATCTGTAAAGATTTGTAATATTTTTTTGAAATCCTTAAAAATCCACGATCCACAGGGAGGACTTTAACATTTTTTTTTTGGCAATTAATAAAAATGTATGGAAACTTTTGAAATTTTCTTAAATTTTAATATACATTAGAATTTGAATGTCTATGAGGGAAACGTAAGGGGAGACACAATTTTTATCTAAACTGAACAATTTTTGTTATAAAAACCCGAAAGGAAAGGTCCAAAGTCGGGCGGGGCGGCTATACGATAACCTACACCACTATGCGTATTTAGGAGATCTGCCGTACAAAAAAGTTTATATTGGAAATTTATGTGAAGTAGATCATACCAACTATAAACCTGAATCGATTTTCATCAAATTCGATGGAGGCTTGGTTCCTCTAGTACCAAATAACATTGCTGTATGATATGTTTCGATGAGGATTATATTAAAGAATCTTTATTGCAGCAATAGATATACCGGACCGGGTTTCACTAAATGGTAAAATTCGGTTGAATATAAAAAATCTATCGAATTTAGGCTGATATAACATATATGGTGAGCATTAGCCGTAAAATCGGATGAAGATGTATATCGAAGCTATAAAAAATCGGAACCGATCTCGATAAAATTTGGCAGAGGTAGTTTGGTGATGTATCTGATGTCCGGTATCAAATATCATTTTTGTGGAGTGCATATTACTCATGTGAGGGACACGAGCCTTAAATCGGATAAAACATATATAGGCTGAAATAAAATAAAACTGCAACCAATTTCAGACTGCTGTCAGTTCTAAGCCACTCGTCCGATAGCTGTTAAAATTATTCCAGTGACAAATCATTTTATTGTTTTCAAGCGTACAAAAGCATTTTGGTAAGAATTTTCCAGAAAAAAAAGTTATTCGTGATGGAATTCAAGCGTGATAGTGTGATTTCTTTATATTTGGCTGGAAAACCAAAAGTGGCTATCGTTAGAGCACTCCAGCTTTTAAATGTGAACAAATCTTTTGTGTCTCGTACCATCGCCCGTTACCGTGATACTGGTAGCGTGGCCCGATGTTAAGGAAGTAGACGGAAGAAAACACCAACAATAGCAGAAATGGTTCGAAAAGTATAGAATCGATTCGATCGAAACCCGCGTCGCAGTCGCCGCAAAATGGCTCGTGAGCTAAACATATCGCAATATTCCATCCGGCAAATATTGAAAAATGAGATCGGGATAAAGCCATTGTTATTCCAAAAAGTGCAAGAACTTACACGGGACTGAAAGTAAATAGACTCAAGAGAGCCAAAGAGTTGCTTCGATTGGCCGAAAGTGGTGAACTGCCGAATTTGGTTTTCTCTGATGAGAAAACATTTGTTGTCGAGCAAACAAAATTATTGTGTTTACTTGACGAAGAGGACAGCTTTGGTTGGTTATGGTGATGGTATATTAATCGACCGTGGCATCAGAATAAATGCCGAATATTATCGCGAAAAAATTCTGGAGGGTACATTAAAGCTTTGGGCAGAAAGTCATTCTATGTAGATCCTTAAAAGTAACTTTGTTACAAACAAATGCACAAAACATACCCTTACCGCTATGTGATGTAGGTTATAAAAATAGCGAAAATCTCTCTTCTTAAAATCTTGAAGATTCTGTTACATGGGGGCTATACCTATCTTGATTTTTTGAGAACCCGACTAAGACGAGTGGGTTGCAAATTGGTGAATTCCATAAAATACCATAATCCGGATGTATCGATATTGGGGGCTATACCTAAAATATTTTTTTTCGAGGAGTTTATCTAGCCAGCGCGAAGCCGGAATATGAAATTAATGGTTGAAAATTGAGACAAAAATCTCCAAAAGTCCAAAAATCACTAGATACAGATATAAGTCGGCGTCATCCAAATATGAGCCGATATAGCCCATGTCATTTATGTATTTGCCCAATTCCATGTATGTATCGTAAAACTATAAATTCTATCTTGATTTTGCCACTGAAACAATTCTAATTTGCAACATATTTTACAAATCTGTTTGCAAATGTTCATTCTATTTTTCCCATGATGGTAATATTGGCCATAAAGTTAATAGCTTCACATGGCATTATGTACGTGTTCGTTTATATGTGTGTGTTTGTAAAGCGATGTTGTAAGTTTTGACAGCACGTTTTTTAATCAACTTTATTTTTTGCGGCCTTAATGTTATTTGAAATCACCAAGCGATTCGTTTTAATTAATAATTTAATAGTTTTTGTTATTTGTTGTTAAGTTATAGCTAGATTAGCAAGAATTTATTTATTAGTTTCAGCGGACGTTTGGTGTGTAAATTTCAAAATAATCGTAATTTAGTGAAATGGCTAAGGGCGAGATTTATTTATATATTTATTTTTTTTTTTTTGTTCAATGAGAGTTTAAATAAGTATATATATGGAAACTGCTGAATTTCACTAGTCACAATTTCCCGTAAATTTACTTTTCGCAAAAAAATATTCAATATATATGCACCTTTTGGTATTGCCCCCTATGTAACGATACCTCTTGTTATTCGGTGCGTTGATGGTCTAAATCCCAATTCTGAGCCGAATTCAATATAATTTGGCAAATTCTTTTTTGTGCTAAATCCTGTCACTTGTTCCAAATTTCATTCGAGCCAGACACTCATATTTTGTTTGGTGCATCAAATGTAGGAAATCAAATTTATTTTTATACCGACACATTTAAAGCTTAAAGACTGCATCTATAACCGGTCAATAGATATGTGCATACAAAAATTAATTTTTTGGAGGTACCTTGGATTCTGATGCTATATCTTCGGTTCCATGTGGAATTTCAAATGTTTATGTAGCCTTTATTACTTTCAGGTGAAATTGTAGTATATGTGGAAATTTACACAGTTCCTTAGTCTATAAATCACAAACATATAGATCCTCTGATACACTCACAGTAAATAGTTGATTCAAAGATATAAGCAATTAATTATGTTCTCTCATTATGCACCCTGCGAAAATATTTTATTTAAATCTTGAGGAGTAAAAAACACCCTAACAAAATTTTTGGAATAGCGTGAGATTTTGATATAAACAAGTTAAAACCAGTAAAGAAAAATCAAAAGTAGGGCGGGGCCGACTATATGATACCCTACACCACTATGCATATTTAGCAGAGCTCCCGTAACAAAAGCATTTATTTGAAGATGATCATACCACCTACAACATTTGGCAGTTATAGAACAGTTATAGTTTGGTATCAGAGGGAACTAATATATAAGGCATATCCAATTCTGAATCGATTATCACTAAATTTGACGGTGACATTTTAAATTTTTATACCAAATAACATTGCTATAGAGTGATTGATATTACTTCGAGACGGATTATATTAACAAAATACATATGTCGGAGCCGAGTTCCACAAAATGGAAACGTATGTCCCGAAATTCACGCCATTTTGGCTGATATTAGCCATTATTTGAACAATAAACCTGAAATCGGATTAAGGACATATATGGGAGTTATATCCAAAGTCGTTCTTAGTCGTTCTCGATAAATTTTGACAAAAGAATTTTTGAGCTCTATAAGATATCTTGTACCAAATATCATTGTTGTCGAATGCATATTACGAATATGAGGGACTTAAACACCAAATCGGATGAAACATATATATATATATATATATATATATATATATATATATATATATATATATATATATATATATATATATATATATATATATATATATATATATATATATATATATATATATATATATATATATATATATATATATATATATATATATATATATATATATATAACAAATAACCTGAATTTTGGCACATCCGACCGAATTCATTCTAGAAGCAAGTACACCTAATTTGGTTGATTGTTTTAAAGTCCCTCATATTCGTAATATGCATTCGACAACAATGATATTTGGAACCAGAGCTTGGAAATACTTCTGCCAATTTTTTTTAAAAATTGGGTCAGATTTGGATATAGCTGACATATATCTTTAACCGATTTCGGGTTAATTGTGCGCCAAATGGCACATCTGACCGAATTCAGCCTAGAAGCAAGTACATTCAATATGTAAAAAATCGGTTAAGATATAGCTATAGCTATCATATATATATATATATATATATATAACCTGAATTTTGGCACATCCGACCGAATTCATTCTAGAAGCAAGTACACCTAATTTGGTTGATTGTTTTAAAGTCCCTCATATTCGTAATATGCATTCGACAACAATGATATTTGGAACCAGAGCTCGGAAATACATATATATATATATATATATATATATATATATATATATATATATATATATATATATATATATATATATATATATATATATATATATATATATATATATATATATGTATTTCCGAGCTCTGGTTCCAAATATCATTGTTGTCGAATGCATATTACGAATATGAGGGACTTTAAAACAATCAACCAAATTAGGTGTACTTGCTTCTAGAATGAATTCGGTCGGATGTGCCAAAATTCAGGTTATTTGGACTGATCTTGACCCGAAATTGGTTGAAGATATGTTTAGGAGCTATATTCGAATCTGAACCGATCTTGATAAAATTTGTATTTCTGTGATGTATCTGACATTTGGTACCAAATATCATTGTTGAGGAGTGCATATTACTCATGTGAGGAACTTAAAAATCTAAATCGGATGAAACATATATATGGGAGCTATAGTTATATCTGAACAGATTTTTACCAAATTCCATGTACTTGCTTCTAAACTTAATTCGGTTGGATGTGCCAAAATTCAGGTCATTTGGACTGATATTGGCCATTTAGTGCATAATTAACCAGAAATCGGTTGAAGATATATTTGTGAGCTACATCTAAATTTGAACGGATTCTCACCAATTTCAATAGGGTTTGTCTGTGGGCCAAACAAATATTGTTAGGAAAATTTCATTTCAATCGGGTGTTAAGTGCGACCTGCAGTTTGTTCACAAAAGTACATGGACGGACGGACAGACCGACTGACATGCATAAGTCGACCCAGAAAGTGATTCTATGAATATCCTCAAAAGTAATGTAGGGTATAAAAAGTTCGAGTAAGCGAAATTTACTTATATTTGATATCAATGATAATTAGCTCTATTAATCTGCTGAAAGAATATGGTTCGGTACTCATATACGCTTGAAAAATTGCGACATTACTGTAAAAATCATGGATATGTTGCAGAAAGTGTGCAAAAATTGTTTAAGGATTTTAGAAGAGGCGAAGCACCGCCAACTCCATACGTAAACAAGCAAAGTTGTTGCATTTTGGGCACAGAACAACCGCATATATTTAACAAGTAAAAAAGCAATTGAATACCCTCCACCATTTGGTACAAATTTGGCAATTTTCAAAAAATTAAAATCCATTAAAAATTCTGTTAAAATTTTAAAAATACCGAATGTAGCCGTATATTAGGGTCTATGCGACGAGGTGGACCAGCATACGCAACTTTTGTCATAAGCCTGCACAGACAATTTTCTGACATAGGCTGTAGTATCCATTACGAACTTCAAATACAAAAATTGAAATAATTCCGGTAAATAATGCAGCTAAAATCATCAAAATACCGCATATCGGGAGGTACTGTTATATGGGGGCTATACGAAGACGTGGACCTGCACGGACAATTTTCTCTCACAGGTTGTAGTATCCGGTAAATAATGTCGCTAAAATCATCAAAATACAGAATAGCAGAGGGTACCGTTATAGGAGGGCTACAAGAAGACCTGGACCTGCATAGACAGTTTTCTGCCATAGGCTGTAGTTTCCATTACGTACTTCACATACTGAATTTGAAACAATTCCGGTAAATAACGTCGCTAACATTATCAAAATACCGAATATCGGGAGGTACCGTTATATGGGGGCTATACGAAGACGTGGACTTACATGGGTATAATTTTCTGTCTTAGGCTGTAGTATCTATTACAAGTTTCAAATGCCAATTTTGGAACAATTCCGGTAAATAATGTCGCTAAAATCATCAAAATATTGCATATCGGGAGGTTATATGAGGGCTATACGAAGACGTGGACCTACATGGCCAATTTTTAATACCAAAATTTCTGCTGACATAATACACATTTGAATAAATGTTTATCAACTTACTTCCTTTCGTTCGGAAGCTAGAATTATTTCCACAGACGGGCGGACGGACGGACATTGTTAAATCGACCTAGAATTTTATGCTGATCAAGAATATATATATACTTTGTGGGGTCTAAAATGTATATTTCGAGGTGTTGCAAACGGAATGACAAACTTAAAATACCCTCCCTACTATGGTGGAGGGTATAAAAACCGTTGTACCCAAAACGAGTAACTGTTTTGTTCGGTCCAGAGACTTAATTGGGCCATTTATCTTCGAACAATGAGTGGGCCATGTTGTAGAGGGTTTTAACATGACGGCGCTTTTTGCCACATAGCAGAAGCTCCGCTCGATTTTTGAAAAAAAAATAGTTGTGTGGCGGACCATGTGCTTGAAGTATTGCGTATTGTGTAATGATATCTCAAACATTGAAATATAACCTTAAATTCTTATACACGACTGGACACACCCAATTTTAAAGTGCAGTTACGTTTAATAAATCATGACAAAATTTTGTGTCACATTTTATTAAAGTTAATGCAGAATATAGTAACAATACTGGCTATTGTATTGTTCATATCATTGTTGCTGTTGTTGTTGTCATCATTCAGGCGTATGCGAAATATATGACATTAGTTTGAATGCTGGTTGGGACGGTTGGCTGGTTGAATGTTCTTTCGCAACGAGACATGCGAAACACACACAGTCACACACAACAAACTGTGAAATGTAATGATAATGTTGTTGTTCCTGCTGCTGTTCTGTTCTGATGATGGCGATGATGAGAATTTTGCTGCTTCTGCATAGCTGCTATTGCTGATGAAGATCTTAAGGGAAAATTGCACATGCTGAGAATGCTGATGATTTGCACGATAGGCACGCTTCTGACAATTTGAATAGGTTTGTCATGCATTCCGCAACATCCCAACATGTCGTAGTACTTGGCAATTTGTGTTAAGGTAGATGACAAGAATTTGTCTAAATAACAACAATGGGGATGTGATGATGTTGATGTTGTTTATCCAACTGTAGCCTCAACGCACACATACACGCATTCAGCAGCCCAGTGATGTTAATGATGATGACAACAATCATGATGTCTATACAGCTGCTGCCGTTGAGCTGATGGGGATTGTTATGGCGATGATGAGAAGAAATAAAGTTGACTACCCCTACCACACACCCACACCAAAATATTCCACCTCCCACCGTGTTCAGATGTCACTTGAAATTACACTTTACATTTGTAACTGTGGCAAGTAATGTGGGTGTGTTGCATTTTTTGTTGCTGCAAGGGTTCCTGCCTGCCACATGTGTAATAACAGAGAACAATGGGAATCCCCCAGTAACACATAACGCATCCAGTATTTGATTTCTATAGGAAAACTATGAGCCAAGTTGATAGGTCTGAATGGGGTCTGACAATGTTCCAATGTTCCTGCTGCTACTGATGATGACGACGAGTGTCACTGTCAACACTTTAATTTCATTTAACCGAATGTAAATGAAAATGGGTACAGAAAGGGCTGACAAAGTGTGGGGGAAGTATCTGTCAGAAAAAAATAAAACAAAAGTTCTCATAGCAAAAACAATGAAGAAAAAAAAAACAGATAGATACGAATTAATTTGTAAGAGGCAAAGGGTTGCCATTTAACATCTCACATATTTTTACCAAATTTATTGCTTTAATCTGGAATATTGGTTAATCATTGAAAACCTATCAAATGTGTTCACGTTTTTCAAACTGACATTTGAATGAAATATCTCATAATCTATATATATAAAAATCAATTGTTGTTTGTTGGTAACGGAATCAGTTGAAAACGGCTGGACCGATTTGCATAATTTTTTGTAAAAACTTTCGTCATACCCCGAGTTAGGTTTTTAAAGAAAAAAATATAGACCACGCCCACTTTTGCGCCCACAATTTTGATTTATCTAAAATCCTTAAATTTCCCAATATAGAGGAGATATCGTTTTGAAAATTATTGCACGAGATACTGTTGACTTTCCATCCCCCTCCAAGTATTTATTTGGGGCTGAGGAACTGTCGTTGTCAGTACTTTTTAATCTATATCTATCTTATATATAAAAGAAATTTGTGTTAGTTACTACGCTTATAACTTAAGAACCGCTGGACTGATTTTAACGATTCATACAAATTCGG
Organism: Musca domestica; assembly: GCF_030504385.1. Lineage (NCBI taxonomy): Eukaryota > Metazoa > Arthropoda > Insecta > Diptera > Muscidae > Musca > Musca domestica. The sequence continues at coordinate 1,263,262 of NW_026712309.1, read as the reverse complement.
AATTGTCTCCTCTCCGAAAAGGATAATATCCAAAAAAATCGCGTAAAAATGTGATATATTAACATTTTCATTTTGACTTTTGAAATGTACAATAGTAATGTTTTATTTTGCATGATTTTTTTCCATTTTGACTTACTTTTTTCTAATGTACATTTGTAGTGTTTTTTTATATTTTATTTTTGAATTCAAATATTAATACCAATTTATTTAATTGACTTGATTTATTGAGAAATGAAATTGATGACGAGTTACATGGAAGTGTAGTACCGAATTATGTGGTGGCGAAACGGAATAGATGATGTCGAAATAATTGAATGGAATCGAATTTTAAAATAGAAGTACATTCTATTGACTAACTATATATAAGGATCTTTAAACATTTGCTGCAAAAAAACAGCGAACAAGTTGAAGATTTTTTCAATGTGTTATTCTTCTTTTGTCAATTTTTTTCAATTTGTATTATCTAATGAATTCAGTAATTTTTTTGTGAACAAAATAAAGAATAATTTTTCACTATATACAAATTTTCACCAAAATGAAATAAGTGGGAAATACGATGTTAACTGACATCTACCTTTCAACTCCAGGGCCGACATTGTGGTTCAGCTGGAAGATGTGAACACATTTGAACAAACAAAAATTACCGAAAAAGCCTTATGGGGCTCATTTCAAAGCGTGGAACTACTTCTTTCCTGTCACAATAATCAGTCCAATATACATTCAGAAAAATACCAAATATAAAGGGTGCAAAATAGTAAAGCGAATGGGACTTTTAGTAAGAAAAGGATTTCTATCCTTCCAGAAATTCTTCCCGAACTTTCAAGATACCTTGAATCGCTTTTGCAGGTCATGATATCGATCATATATAACCATCGTGTGATTTAAGCTATATTTGGCATCTTTGTTTCTAAGGGGTAGAGAACCTCTTCGCATAAAATTTTCGGAGTAGGGCCTATATTGGTCTTGACCACATTCATCAATTGATTTGGCTAAAAAATTGTATTTATGGTACCCTGGGGTGGGGAACCATCATACAGATAATTGCCACATAGGAATTTATTTAAGTAAAGTCCCCACATTGGAGTATTCTTAAGTCCACTTTCACATCTAATGTGTGGTCAGAAAAGAAAATTTTGTATTCTTTTGAATTTGTAACCCCCAAGAGAATATTGGTTGGGAACGTAAGTTTGAGATGTACATCTATATGAAATAAATTGTGAAAACATGAACAAATTACAAATATAAGAAAGTAGCACGGGACGGAATATTTGTTGAATTCATTGTCATTGAATTATGACAATATGATGAAAAATATGGACTTTATGGGGTCTCCAATTTACAATTTAAATGACAAATAAAATTAGTTCCCATCTTACGGTAACGGGTGTAAAATAGTAATTATATTTGACTATTCTGAAATCAGTCTGCCCTCAATTATGAGGTGGATAAAACTATTTTTACTTATTTAAATCACGTGAATTTTTTTCAGTTTGACATGCTACGTTGTTCTGCTATATTTTTGATTTGGCCTCTATTTGTCATCTTTGATTATAAGGGGTAGAATAAAGTTTTCAATGTAGGTCGATGTCTCGGAGTAGTGCCCATATAAAGGTACCTTCTGATTTTACCATATTTCAAAGGATTTGGCTAAAAATGTATATTTTGGGGGGTGAAAATCTTACACCAAAATTTCAACATATCTACAAATTTTAGAATTTTCTCCATGTAATAGTACCCCCTCAAGTCCACCTTTTGGCGGACAAACAGACCGACATGGTTAGGGGGACTTATGATGACTAATGCACAATCTGAGGTGCTAATGGGTTTAAAAAAGTAATTAACTTTGTCTATTCTTAAATCATTCAGCCCTCAATTATGAGGTGTACAAAATACAGTAAATTCCAAATTACTGCTCATTTGAATAAAAATTAAAAATTAATCTGTGAATAATTATGCTTTGACAAATATGCATAATAGACAAAAACTAGGGGCCGGCAAAGCGGACCGGGCCAGCTAGTTCTTTTATAAAACTTGGAATTGTACAAAAATTTGTCAAAAACATAAGAGAAGGTACCAGTCGCTTTGCTGACAGCATACAACCCCGGCCACTGTATCCATGTTAGACAGTGAACGGCTTCTATTTTGTAAAGAAAGGCCGTAGATGTTCTTTAAAAGATAATGAAATTTTTCCAAAAATTCCATGATATTTGACAGGGACGAACATGTCACCACCAGAAATCGATTTTTTTCCAGGAGGTCCCTAATAACTTTTCTAGAAAAAACACTTCTGACACTATTTTGAATATTAAGAGTTATTTAAAAGTTTACGATCAACAACTCGTTGTATTGTTTCTCAATTTTCCGATGCCGAATTTTGAGACGGACGGTATTACCTTCACAACGGGTCTTACTGTTAAAATTTAAACTAAAAAAATGTCAAAAATTTTTCGACATTGGAACTTTTGTATTCTGGGAATCCCTGTGGAGACCTTTCATGGGGCGCTATTACTTTATCTCAAGGTGCAATAACTACGGCACTATTAAAATTGTCGGAAATTTTTCGATGTCGGAAATTGAGTTTGAATATGGAGTTTCTATGTTTTGGGAGCCTCTGGGGAGACTTTTCATTGGATACCTTATCCAATTTTAAAAATGGTATTCGGGCAGCCCCTGGGGAGAACTTTCATTTATCGTATTACCTTATTTCAAGGTGTCGTAGTTTTCCAACAGTGAACAATGATATTGACATATAGTTAGTGGGGGTAGCTAACTCAATTGTATTTATTTTTATGATTCTTATCAAAAAAGGCCAAGTTTGTTAAAATTATTGTTTTTCCAATACTGCTAACTCGATAACAGAACTCTGTTAATAACATCACAATTTAATTCTCTCAAAAAAATTACAATGTATCCTCACGAACAGTTGACTATGATGCCGACAAATGTAGTATTCGTTTCGGTTGACGGGTCAAGCCACAAGCTGCAGGGGGGCTTGTCTAACGGGTACGTTGGTGATTAGGAAATTATTTACGGTTCTCCGACTAAGAGGAACTGTTAGTTAGAAATATCTTCTTTTGGATGGTTCTCATTAACTTGAGTGGCCAGTAGTACATTGACGCAGGAGCTCCGGGCTCGCTGTCCCAACTGGAGCTTAGGGCTCACTATCCCAACTAGAGCTCCGGTAACTCAAAAAGAGCTTCGTGCTCGCTATCCCAATCGAAATCTAGAGTAGTAACGTAGAGGTAGTCGTAGCATAGCCCGACAAACTTAGCTTCGAGCACCGATACGATCCAATCATCTACTTCTCGTACACGACCCGAACACCTGTGAACCAAACGTTTCCGGATTACAACCGAGCAGCAGTCATTTATAACCCGAACATCATCATCGTGGTCACCAACCGAAGTTCCTGTACTGTTCAAAGCGAAATTTGTAGTAGTAACGTACAAGTAATAGTATACCGAAGCATAGTCCGACTGACTAACATCCGAGCACCGATACGAGTTCTCGATCATCTATTCCTCGTACACGCGCCGAACACCTGTGTTTCGAACGCTTTTCACTAGAGTTCCCGATTACCACCCGAGCAGCAAAGTCATTTATAACCGGAGCGTCATCGTCGTGATCCGCGACAGGAGTTCCCGGTTATAACCGGAACAACGAAATTATCTACAACCCAAGTTTCATCATCGTGGTTACCGACCTGAATTCTCGATTTTAACCCGGACAGAAAAATTATCCATAACCTGAGCGTTATCATCATAGTACCCGACCAGAATTGCCGAGCGTCATCGTCGTGATCCCCGACCATGAACCCCGATGACAGTGGCATCGTCCACAACACGAACAGCGAAATCATCTACAAATCGTGAGTCATTGTTGTGGTCTCCGGCGACCGTTAACCAGAATTTCTGATCATGATCGGATCATACGCAACCTGAACATCGTGATCCCCGACGACCATGTATCAGAGTTCCCGATTATCTTGAAATTGACTTAAAAATGAACGTCACCATCGTGGATCTCAATCGTTCACCAGAATTCCCGATCATCCTCGGATCATCTCGACCATCGATATCTCCGACGATTATTCACCAGAGTTTCCGAATTACTTAAAACGTAGTCCCCGGACACTTGGTGTCCATTCATCAAAGCTCCTGATCACCTTCAATCGTCTACAAACCGAACCTCACCATCGTGGTCTCCGGTGACTAATCACCAGAATTCCCGATTATTCTCGGAACATCCGTATCCTGAAAATAGTGATTAGAGTTGCGCCAATCTAATTGAAAAATTTACGTATGAGTGATATGAAATAAAGGAAATAACATATATGTTCAGAAACTGGTGTAACAGAACTCTAATCATCAAACCGAATTTCGTTCATCACATCGGTCGCGACTTCAGATTGTCTCTTCGGGGATATGTCCAATAACTTTTGTAAGTACCTGTGAAAAAAATTACAGATCAATGTGAGCATAGCCCCTAACCCGAAAAATTGTCGGATCCCCATAGTAAACGGTCATACTCCCCATGGGGTTATGAGAGAGCTATATCTATATTGTTGCTGATTCGAAACAAATTGGGGAGATGTTGTTCTCATCATAACCAGCACCTAACATTAAACTTTGGAAGGTCTACCAGTTCTCTGTGATTTTTTGTCTCAAAAACATGTAATTGGCCCCATAGTGCAATGCAAGAAAATTGGTATTTTTGTAACGGAACTTTATTAAAAAGTCCAAAATGGGCCCATTATGGGTTATTAAGATCTACACACTAGATTATAGCCTATACGCTTGCCTTTTCAAAATGGTGCCATATGTGTCGATATTTTCTGTAGTTCCAAAAATAACTTATATCTTCTTAACTAATGTGTATCTAACCTTTGTAGCTTTTCCCGTGGCCCGTGAAATTTTTTAATTTGGAGTATGTCCAATACCCGCTACGCGATTTATTGTTTCTTTTAAACTTTATAATTTTTGGAAAAGTACTTGTGATAAAAATGTCAGGTCAATCCGAGCATAACCTCTAAACTCGAAAAATTGTCGGATATAATCCCCATACTCTTCATAAAAATTATTTCCGTTTTGGAAGCGGACACAATCCCCCTTTATTGTGGGGGTTATGAACAAAAAAAATCCATACGTTATCCCCATTGCAATTGTGGGGGTTTGTGTCCGGCCACAATCCCGAGGGTCGTAAACATTCCCGACCATCGTAAACATTGAATTCTCTATTATCAATTGCACTAGAACAGCTATATATTGAATTTCCGAGTGGATCTGAAGTCAATCCGCCAACATTTTATTATATCCATATTTTCGCATTTAATCGCGAGTTGATCGTTAACTAGTATTTAAATCAATAAAACACCCGATTTTGACCCCAAAGAAATTGAGAATTTTTTCTTTGTATTTCATAAGGTTTTGTGGGTCCTTATAGAGATCTCGGCTACGAAAGAGCCGATGAGAAAACCAAATTACAAGGACTGGGTCTATATGGCCCATTTTCGAAGTCGAGCTTGGTTGAGTTAAAATATTGCAACGTTTGAAATATAAACAAACTGTTATTGCGCGTGAAAGCCATACAGATTTGGATCATCTCTAAATGTATGATGTATAATGTAATATAACCGCATTTTTTCATAGGGTACATTTTCATACATACATACGTTTTCATAGGGTACATGACCTTCGTTTATATAAACATTTTGGTGCAAAGATTTCCAAAGATACTACATCATAATTTCCCCAAAAATTCATTTACATGAATTCCCTCCATTACTTCGATGAATCCTTAAATATTAAATGCTCCCCCCATCCCGCACATTATTGTTGATTATCATCATCATCGTCACCGTTGCTCTTTTAACTTCAACATCGACACAAATACAAATAAAACGTTTTAAAATTTGCGTACAATAAACATTTGTAATGAATTGACAAATTGCATTTGGCAAAAAGTAAAATAAATAGCAAAGCGTGCAAGTGAGTGACTGACTGACTGGCTGAACACAACGAACAGAGATGTCAGATGACAATCACTCAGTCAGCATAAATGCATCAACATCATAGCTCGCATGCATGCTTTCTCGCTAGCAAAAAGTGGGGGACCGCAATCCATGTAGAAGACACACACAATTGACATGATTGCACACGATGAAGGTGTATCAAGCGTGTAAACACACATTTGCACTTCGTTTTGAATTCGTTTTGTTTTTTCCGCACAATAACTGGAGGCCAAAAATGAGAAGAGCACTGCTAATGACTTTGTGTGTCAGTTATTGATTACGTGGTTCAGTTATTTTTAATTAAATTGTAACGAAATGTGTACCAATGCGTTGTGCGGCAATGGTGGGTGGCATGGCTGATTGTAATGGGGGTAAGGAATAATATTTGAATTGTTTCATATTTATATTAATGTGGGAAAAAATATTAAAGTAATAAATACGTTTCTTTTCTGAAATGTGTATAATTCAATATAATAAGATTAATTCTATATAAGGTAGTAGTTGGGAAATAGTAAGAAAGTGAGTCAGGGGCCAAAGGAAAAAAAAAGGAAAACCCATATCACTGTCTTAGATAACGGGAGTCATCTCCTTCAGTGGTACATCAGTGTCCGAGGTCAAAAACCACGACAGAAATTGCCAAGATAAACCATAAAAATTACTTCAGCTATTGTTTTATCAAAATCTTAAAAGAATAGCAATAATATATGGAAGTTTATTTTACCTCCTTCAAACCTGTTTCACACAGTCCATTTCCGAAAGGACTTGATGGTTTTTTTTTGTGATGTCAGAGGTCATCCCCAAATATTGCCGTCGGTTCAAGTCCGGTTCCACTGCTTTGTCTTTAAAAATGGATTAAATAATCATTTTATACCCTCATATTTATGGCTGCTAATTCAAAATGTCCCCATCGAAAAGAACGCTTTCAACATCTTCCAACGAAGTCCGTACCAGTGCGGAGAACGATTAAAATACGCTCTTTCTCACAACTATTCACGGCGAGAATTCGATTGTTCTCAGTTTATTGCGAGCGATAAAGTTTCAATGAGCATACAAGCATTTACAATCTCTCGCGAGCATAAGCATTGAACGAAAAACTCACTAGCGATAAAACTTCGCTGCAATCGTCGTCAATTCGATCTTTGGCAAATATTTGTTTTTATACCCTACACATCATAGTGGTTTCTTTGTGCAATTGTTTGTAATAGGGAGAAGGAAGCGAGATAGACAAATAGTTTCTTTTGAGGATCTTCATAGAATCACTTTGTGAGTCGATTTATGCATGTCAGTCTGTTCGTGCAGGTCGCATTTATTATCCGATTGAGATGAAACATTTTTAAGAATATTTGTTTGGCCCACGGACGAACCCTATTGAAATTGGTGATAATCGGATCAGATTTAGATATAGCTCCCAAATATCTTCAACAGATTTCGGGTTAATTGTGCATCAAATGACTAATATAAGTCCTGCACTTTGGTACAACCCATCGAATTCAGTCTAGAAGTAAGCAAATCACATTTGGAGAAAATTGGTTCAGATATAACTATAGCCCTCATACAGTTTGAGATAAAAAAACTGCAACAAAGTTGAACGCCATAGTTTGTACATTTAAAAAAAAATATTGAATGAAAGAAAACAAATGTCGGAAATAGCATCAAATTTCAGAATAAGTTCAGATTTGTTTGTATTGGTCAACTTTGGCACGAATTATGGCCTTCAAACGGCCAACAAAACAATGACCCGCTGCCCGAATATTGCTCTGCGGTATTTTGGCCCATTCCCGGCGAAGCGCGTGCTTAAGGTGATTGACACTTTGTGCCTTTTTAGTGCCAACTTTGCTTTCCAAAATATTTCAGACACAAAAGTACAACGGATTAGTATCCGGAGATTTTGGTGGCCATTGTTCGCTGAAAATGAAGCGAAGAACCTCATTTTGTAACCATTCTTTGGGGCTGAGTGCGATGGTGCTGAGTCCTGTTGGAATGTCCAGGGTCTGCTGCCAAAATGTTTCTTTGTCCAAGGCTTTTATACACCCTCCAGAATGTTTTCGGGATAATATTCGGCATTTATTCTGATGCCACGGTCGATTAATACGAGCAGAGTGCGACTTTCGGCCGTTATGGCGGCTCACACCATCACCATCGGCTGTTATGGAACTTGAGTTCTGGTGGCCAACCGAAGGTGCACATTGCTGACAAAAACTGACAAATTCTGCAGTTCACAACTTTCGGCCAAGCGAAGCACCTCTTTAGCTCTTCTGAGTCTATTTTCTTTCTGTTGCGGTGTAAGTTCTTGCACTTTTTCAAATTTCAATGGCTTTACCCTGAGCTCATTTTTCATTATTTGCCAAATGGAATATTGCGATATGTTCAGCTCACGAGCCATTTTTCAGCCACTGCGACGCTGGTTTCGATAAAGTCGCTTTTTTATTTTTCGAACCATTTCTGCCATTTCCGTCCACTTTCTTGACGCCGGGCTACGCTACCAGTATCACGGTAACGAGCGATGGTACGAGACACAAACGATTTATTCACATTTAAATGCTGAAGTGCTCTAACGATAGCCACATGTTGTTTTCCAGCGGGATTTCCAAGAAATCCCGCTTGAATTCCCTCACGATTAACTTTTTCCTGAAAAATTCTCACCAACATGCTTTTGTATGCTTGTAAACAATATAACGAGCTGCCACTGCAATAATTTTAACAGCTGTCGGACGAGTGGCTTAGAAATGACAGCAGTCTAAAGTTGGTTGCAGTTTTTTCATCTCACCCTGTATGAGAACCGTATGCTTATATCGGATTTTATGATCCTTTTGCTTCTTCAAAAATTTAATCCTTTGTGCGGGAGGTACCAGAAGGAACCATCCGATCTCCACCTTCTTTATAACAGATCTTAATTTGATGGCAATATTGAGATATGCCATGTCTGAATGGAATCGGATGTCCATTTCGCATTTTATGAGCTTCATGGATATTGAGAATATTGACCCTTTTGTGGGGAAGATATCAGAAGGAGTAGACCCATATGTTCCATTTTTCACACCAGATGTTTGGTTAATAAAAATAATGTGATATGTGTAATTTGAAGACAATCGAACTCTTACATCACATTTTTTAAGAGTTAAAATTATTCCAAATTTTGATCCCTTGTGGGGAAGGTATTTGATGGAGTGAGCCGATATTTTCCATTTTTCCATCGCACCTGGTACATATTGGAATTTTTAAAATTAGATGATCTTTTCTTGTTTCCATAAAGAGTGGGCCGATATTGCCCATCTCCGAACTCGATCCAAGTTTGATCATAATATTACGATGTACCAAGTTTGGACCAAATCGGATACTCCATTCGAAAGTTATCGTTCGCACAAACCCGATAAACAGACACACAGAAGGACAGACATCGCTAGATCGACTCCAAATGTCCTGAAACGGATTTGGTCCAAAGAGACCTATGTTCTTCAGCCGTTATTTCGATGAGGAACATTTTGGCCTTATTAAATTATATATACCCTCTCAGCCATGTGGCATTGGTTTGAACCTCACAAGGGCTCCAAAGAAAAACATTTATTTGGGTAATTTCTGAGGCGTACTTGTAAATTATTGTACCATGCTTACTAGGAACGACTAAATCCCTATATTTTCTTAAATAAATAAGTTTTCCATATCACACAGCAACCTGTCTCGTTCTTATATTCGTTTCATATTTAAAAAAGAACATAAATAAATTACAGACAGCCACCTAGCTACACACAGTGCGTGGCTGAATAAAGAATACCTTAATAATGTGGTTTGCTGGTTGGTTGGATGGTGGGTTGGCTGTCAGACTGGCTGGCTGGCGGTAACTTAAACCTTCAGGCAGCGAACGGTGCAGAAATGTAGAACACAAGACAAGAAGAATAACATCTTAGACGGGATTTTAGTGCAAGTCTGCACTAGTTTCATAACTGTGAATGCAGAAATGCTGATGTGTGTGTGTGTTTGTGTCTGATCATGGAATAAAAGAGTGGAGGGATATGTGTGCGGGCGATTATGTGTGCAAGTTATTCAGTTAATGGGGTCATTGCTTGACAATAACATTTGGGCCATGCGACTACTACAACGTTTCTTGTTCTTCCAGCCGTCGTCGTCTTTGTTGCTGTTGTTGTTTGGGTTCTTATTATTGTTCCATGTCTTGTCTAGTCTTTGTTGAGATTTTTACTGTTTGAACTGCAAGTGTGTAAATATGTTTATATTATTGCCCCTGTGTGTGTTGGTGTGCATGTGTAAGCTCTTGCATTCCGTTGCAGGGCTTACTTTGGTTTATGGTTTTATTTCCGTTTCCTTTCCCGCTGCTGTTGCTGCTGCTGCAACATCATAAAGCAAACATCATACATTGAATTTAAAGAAGTACCGCACTGTAACCCAATAAAGGAATGCCAAAGAGCACAATGGGATGCCAGCAGAGAGATTATCATATAAATGGATAATAAAAAGAAAAAGTGTCACCTGAATGGGCCAGCTTAGATCAGGCACACAATGAGCTAAAGGGGATTACAATAAGTATGAGGTCGCTATTTGGAAATACCTTTGATTGGGGCAAAAACATACCTGCATACACACACACACAAATTTAAGTTTTGAATATTTAACATATTTATATTAATATAAGACTAAAGTAATTGACTGACGGACTGGCTGACTGACTTAACGGTTCTCCAACGTCCAGACGAAACGGCTGAAGCTTGAAACTTGAAATTTTGAGTGAGGGTCACCCTTGGTCCAACGAGCTCAGATAATGCTTGATTTTTGAAACTTCGTACTAGGACGGCACGAAAAAATGCTAAATATGGTACCCTTTATATTTGAGGAAGCAGTAGAGCTAGAACTCTTAAATTGGAATGAGGGTTACTGATTGAGTACTAATGGATAGATGTAACAAAGGGTTTTTGGAAATTCCCACTATAAGTGTACGAAAAGTACTGGAATGTACTACATTTGGTACCATTTCGTATCATGTGAACTGTTAGAGCTAAAAACTTTAAATTTGAAATGGGAATCAAGGTTGAAGAGTTGAGTCGATGTAAGTGGGTAGTTTTGGAAGTGTGTTCTTATTGTATACCAAAAGTACTAAAAGGTACTAATTTTAGTACAATCTGAAGGAATGGATGAAGCTGGAATCCTGAAAATTTTAACTTACATTATTAGTTTGGGATATGTAGGAAGATTCGAAATTTGTACTTATGTACACAAAAAGCACTTAATGGTTTGGTACAATTTCGTTTTGGGTGAACATATAGAGCTGGAATTCTGAAATTTAGAAATAATATTACTTTTGCATTCTAGGACTGAGGAATGTAGGTAGTTTTGGAAATTCTTACTAATGTGTAGTAAATGGTACTAAATGTGGTACAATTTAAATTTAAGGAGAACCAATAGAGCTGGAATCTAAAATTGGGAAGTAAGATTACTATTGCATTGTACGACTGAGGTATGTAGGTAGTTTGGACTGAGGTATGTGCACTAAGTGGTAGTAAATTTGGTACAATTTAAATTTCAGGTGAACCGGTAGATTTGGAATTCTGAAACTTGAAAATAAGATTTTTTTGGAATGTACTCGTATGATGTAGGCATTAATGAAAATTTGTACATAGGTTTACTAAATGGTAATAAATTTGGTACTGTTTCAATTGGTATCCTGAAAATTGGGAATAGGATTACAGTCGAAGTGTAGGATTGGGATACGTAGGAAGTTTTGGAAATTTGCATTTGTATACACTAAAGCTAAATCCTGAAATTTGGAATTAAGATTACTGTTGAAGTGTAGAATTGGGTTATGTAGGTTATGTATGTAGTTTTAGAAATTCGTTCATATCTGCACTATGTATTTAGGTGAACCTATAAGGATGGAATGCCGAACTTTGGAATTGGCTGTGGGATTGTAGGATTATGGTATTTAGGAAGCTTCGCACAATTTGTATTTAGGCAATTCGTACTTAGATGAACAGACAGGAATAAAATACTGAAATTTAGAATTGGGGTTACTCTGGGAGTGTAGGATTGTTGTATGATTGAAGCTTTGGAAATTCGTACATATGTTTACTAAATAGTACTGAGTTTGGAACAATTAGGTTTTGGGTGAACCGATGGAGCTGGAATCCTGATACTGGGAAATAAGATTTCCATTGGATTGTATGATGCAGGTTGTGTGGAAATGTGTACTTATGTGTACTAAATGCTACTAAAATTTGTACAAATCGGAATTGTGGTGCATCGATAGAGCAGGAATTCTGAAATTTGGAAATTACATTTCTATGAATTTAGTGTAGGATTCGAACTTTAATGTTACGAAAAGTTCTAAAATAGTAGTAGACTTCTAAAGTGGTACCATTAGTTTTTATATGAACAGATAGAGCTAAAAACTTGAAATTTGATATAGCAATGAAGGTTGGAAAGTAAGTTTGATATATGAAAGTGGTTTTGGAAATGTGTACTAAGTGTAAGAACTGTACCAAATGGTACTAAACTTGGAACAGTTTTATTAAGGGTGAACAGATGAAGCTACAATTTTGAAATTTTGTACTGGGGTACCTTTTGGTGGTAGATTTGTGATGAAAACGTTGTTTTGGAAAAGTGTACTAAAAGTGCATGAAAAGTACTAAATAGTACCATATTTGGTACAATTTGGCATCGGGTGAACCGATGATGTTTGAAATTGAAATTTGATCTTTAAATTACTGTACTAAATAGTACCAAAATGGGGTATTGGCTGAAGGGATAGGGATGGAATCCTCAAATTTTGTTATTGAGGTCTCTTTTGGCATATGCAATTGAGATATTGAGGTAGTTTTAGAAATGTGTTCTGTAATAATGCGAAAAGTACTAAATTACACTAAATTTGGTATCGAGGGAAAGAATGGACCTGAAATCCTGAAATTTGACATAAATGTCATTGTTGGTTTCTGTGGTTAAGGGAAAGAGCTGGTTTTGAATATGCGTTCTATAATTATACTAAATGGTATTAATTTTGGCAATGGCAGATAATCAAGATCTTAAATCCTGAAATTTGTTATGGATATCACTTTTGATGTCTGTGGTTGCGACAAGGAGCTAGTTTTAGGTATGCGTACTAAAATTGTACTAAACGGTACTAAATTTAGTAATGGGGAAAATTACAGGGCTGAAATCGTTAAATTTGACATTGGGGTCTCTGTTGGTATATGAAATTGAGATATGGAGGTTGTTTTGGAAATGTATACTATAATTGTACGAAATGTACTAAAAAGTACTACATTTGATATTGGGTGAAAGATTAGACCTGAAATCCAGAAATTTGATATGGATATCAGTGTTGTTGTCTGCGGTTGGGAGAAAGAGCTGGAGAAATTAAAAAGCTTAAATCCTGAAATTTGTTATGTATGTCACTGTTGGTATATGAGCTTGACATACGATTTTTTTAGAAAAAAGGAAGAAATGGAGCTTAATTCCTGAAATTTGATATCTGTGGTTGAGAGAAGGAGCTGTAATATCAGGGCCACTGTTGGTATCTGAGGTTGAGATTGTTTTAAAAAATATGGAGATGTATGGAGATTGTTTTGAAAAAATGCATACATTAACTGTACGAAAATAACTAAATGCTACTAGGTTTGGAATTATGTGAAGGGATAGAGCTGGAATCCTTAAATTTGATATGGATGTCACTGTTGGTGTTTGCGGTTGAGATATGGAGATTGTTTTGCAAATGCGTACTATAATTGCTAGAAAAGTACTGAATTGTACTAATTTTGGATATGCGCACTAAATGTTACTAAATTTTGTATTCGGTGAAGGGACAGAGCGGAAATCCAGAATTTTGATTTTGAGGTCACTGTTTGTTTATAGGGTTTCCATATGGAGGCGCTGAAATAGTTTAGGACAGAAAAATTGAATGTGGGTCCGTTGTGCAATGATTTTACTTTAATATCATCCTCAATAAACTTCAAAATGAAAAATGTTTAAGACTTTTTGCCGTAAAAAGGCAAACTGTTTTCGATTATCCTTTTCGAAAGAGGAACGAAACGTGAATAATATATAATACCATGATAGTCTGAAAATTTGGAACGAATTATGAAGTTTTGATTGAAGATTTTATCAAATTGGACAAATAATGTATTTTGAGTACTAAAAGGTACTTACACGAACTGTTGAAATAAATCTAAAATATTAGGGTGAACTTTCCTCTGGCAAAGTAGTGTGCACTTCCTAATTAATCTATATTTGGTTGCAGAATGGACAAGGTGCTGAAAGGCAGTGTTAGCCCACGTTTTCATACTCTCAAACAAAAGGAAAGAATATTTTCCGTCTGTAATGGTATCAATTATATTAAGACCGTTATAAACAAAATTTAAATAAATCTATTAAAACTACTACCCATTGTGCCAAACAGGAGCTACTATTTTCTCGTTCAAAATAAAGAAATCACAGAACACCACAACAGTTCCATTCGACCTAAAAGTATGCTGTGATTTTTGTTTATGCCTATGTCGCGTTACTAACTCTGTAATGGTCTCATTTCTTTTGCAGCAAATACCGCACACGTACACAATACCAGCCAACGACGCACTAGCCTATTCTACATTTTTGTCTTGAGGGAAATTCAAGTTTTCTTCCTGTTGTCAGTGCCTCTATTACGTTTCTTCAGCCATAATTTTCCTTTCCCTGACTATTCCTTCCTAATTTTATTTACTCAACTCTCAGGTCGACAAACACCCACCCACCAGCTACAAACCCACACAGCTTTCCACGCCTTATTCACGTTATTCACAACTTGTGCTGCTGGAGGTTTCTTGAATTCCCTTTTTGTGTTCATAGCCTCTATTTCAAATGACATTTCATTGCATTTCTATGCCATATATTTTCTATGCTGTGCTGTTGTTGTTCTTCTTTTTTCAGCTATTTTAATTTATGTGACAATGGAAGATAAATTTCATTTTTTTTTTTTTCGAAAAAAAAAAAAAAAAACACAAAACAGAGAAACACGATACCAAATACCAGTGGAGCAGTCTTTTATTGTCTGGTACAAAGTGAAAATGGTTTTGAGAAACTTGCGTATTTAATGAGCCGCGGCCTTAGTTAAGAATTAATAGTGGAAAATTCCAAAATGAATGAAGGAAAGGAGTTCTCGTTGAAAGTGTAAATAAAATATTTGTTCTTGGAATTCACTATAAATTTTAATGTAAATGCGTTTCATGGGAACTAGCGAAGTATCATCGTTTATAGTTATAAATTAAATAGTTTTGTTCTTACCTTTGATGCTGGGTACAGAAGTAGTGGTTAGGTGCCGTTTCATCTGAAATGGAAAATTAAATATATTTTATTTAAGTGACTCAAAGGCATTTAAAGTTAGGTAACAATGTCTACGCCACATTGTTATTTTTTATTTAATGTTTAATAATAATAATAATAATAACAAATACGGTTAACAAATAAACGTTTATATTGGGAATGTATGTGAAGTAGTTCATGCCAAATTTTAACTTTTTCGAAATCGAATGAAACATAAATATGGGAGTTATAGCTATAACTGAACAGATTCTCAACAGAAATTTGAAAAAATTCACTCCATTTGGACTTATATTTAAAACTTGGGGCACAATTAACATGAAATCGGATAAAGTTATAAATATCCAAATCTGAATCGATATTCACCAAAATTTTCAGAAATATTTCTGGACTAAACTTGGCCTGACTGACTAATATGAACCCTCCGGCTATGTGCGTTCATCTATATTTATATATAAAAGGGTAGTGAGATAATTGACTGACCAAAAATCAACGCCCAAACGAAATGTCTGAAGCTTGAATCTTGAAATATTGCACTAGGGCCCTGAAAAAAAACTAGGTAAATAGTATTAGTCATGTACAGGGTGAGATGAAAAAACGACAACCAAATTCAGACTGCTGTCATTTCTAAGCCACTCGCCCGACAGCTGGTAAAATTATTCCAGTGACAGCTCATTATATTCCTTACAAGCGTACAAAAGCATTTTGGTGAGAATTTTCCAAAAACAAAGTTATTTGTGATGGAATTCAAGCGTGATAGTGTGTTTTTTTATATTTTGCTGGAAAACCACAAGTGGCTATCGTTAGAGTACTGCAGCTTTAAATGTGAATACATATTTTGTGTCTCGTACCATCGCTCATTACCGTGATACTGGTAGCGTAGGCCGGCGTCAAGGAAGTTAATGGAAAAAAAAACAGCAACATCAGAAGAAATGGTTCGAAAAGTAAAGAAGCGACTTGATCGAACCCCGAAAAATGATTTGTGAGCTGAACATATCGCAATATTCCATTCGGCAAATATTGAAAAATGAGCTCAAGGTAAAGCCATTGCAATTCGAAAAAGTGCAAGAACTTACACCGTAACAGAAAGAAAATAGACTCAAAAGAGCTAAAGATTTGCTTCGCTTGGTCGAAAGTGGTGAACTGGCGAATTTGATTTTCTCCGATGAGAAAAAATTCTTTGTCTAGTAGTTTGTAAACAAACAAAATGATCGTCTTTGCTTGCCAAAGAGGTCATGAAATTGTGCATCTTTGGTTGGCCACCAGAACTCAAGCGCCGGCCATGGTGATTGTGCGGGCCGCCATAACAGCTGACGGTCCCTCTCCGCTCGTATTAATCGACCGTGGCATCAGAATAAATGCCGAATATTATCGCGAAAATATTCTGGAGGGTGTATGAAAGCCTTGGGCACGCAAATATTTTGGCTGCAGACCTTAGATATAGCAACAGGACTCAGCACGCGCCACCCAAGAATGGTTACAAAATAAGGTTCTCGCTTCATTTCCAGCGCACAATGGCCACCAAAATCTTCGGAAACCAATCCGTTGGACTATTGTGTCTGGAATATTTTAAAAAGCAAGTTTGGCACTAAAAAAATACCAAATTCGCCGGGAATGGGCCGAAATACCTCAGTGCAACATTAGGGGCAGCGTGTGACTATTTCATTGGCCATTTAAAGGCCATAATTCGTGCCAAAGATGATCAATTCGAAAAAATCTAAACTTAAAACTAAACCTAAAATCTCATTTCTTTATTCAATAAAATTAAAAACAAAATGTAAAACTTATGGCATTTGACTATGTTGCAGTTTTTTTTATCTCACCCTGTATATTATTAAATGTTTTAACGATTAATGGTCCATCCGCTTGGTCAATTTTTTCATACTCTTTCTAAAATTTCGGGCGATATCTCATGCATAAATTATACAAGATTGTTTTCCAATGCATAAATTGAAGCCGGCTATTCCGCGTAGGCATGAGCTGTAAGATAACCCCAAAAAAGGTCCAAAACTTATGTCAATTTTTACGCGTGTTGTGTGGCATCTGGAACCGTCTTGTTTAAACTACATGTCATGCAAGTCAAGCTCATATTAGACAGTGGAAAGAATTTGAAAATCTCACGGTATCGCTTTCCATTCATAGTTACATTACGATTCGCAGCATCTTTGAAGAAGTAGAGTCTAATGATGACACCAGCCCATAAACTGCAAAAAACTGAGACATTTTCTGGTTGCATCGATAACTTTTGCAATGCTTCAGCATGATACTCACTCCAAAATCGACAATTTAGCTTACTTATGTACCTATTTAGCCAAAATTGAGCTGGCCATAAAATGGAAAGCTTTACAAATCTGATGAGTCCCAGTTTTTTTTTTTTTTTTTTTTTTTTTTGGAAGAATTTTTCTTCAAATAGCTGTCCTATCTTTTCGGCATTATGACTGGTGCGGCCCCAAATTCAAACCAGATCACCTGTAATTTGATATTTCGGGTCAATTTGGGTAAATTAACTCCTCTCACCGAATAGATAATATAAGTATGGCCACCATATAAAATCACCTCCAAATTTTAGGGATTTGGCCATAAGTCAAGTTTTACGTTGTTCCATCCGATCAAATTAAACGTTATTTCTACTTGTTTTATTTCTAATAGTGATCGACAGATACTACTTATGCACACAATACTACTTAAGCACCACCATAGTATGGAGGGTATATTAAGTTTGTCATTCCATTTGTAACACCTCCAAATACACATTTTAGACCCCACAGAGTATATATATTTTTCATCAGCTTAAAATTCTATGTCGATTTAGCGATGTCCGTCCGTCTGTTCGTCTGTGGAAATCACTCTAGCTTCCGAACGAATTGAAGTAGATTGATAAAATTTTCCTAAAATCTATTTTATGTCTGCAGGACTTGAGGTATTTAAAATAGGCCATGTAGGTTCACGTTTTGGTATAGCCACCATATAACTGTACCTCCCGATATGCTGTACTTTGATGATTTTAGCGATATTTTGCACCGGAATAGTTTCAAATTTGGTATTTAAAGTTCGTAATGGATACTGCAGCCTAAGGCAGAAAATTGTCTGTGCAGGTCCACCTCTTCGTAAAGCCCTCATATAACGGTACCTCCCGATATTCAGTATTTGATTTTAACGACATTATAACCAATGTTTTTTAAGTTTCGCATTTGAATATTGTAATGGCTTTTATTGGTTATTCCTAAAAAAGTGTCTCATTTTCCTTATTTTTTTCTTTTATTTAAATTTTCTAAAGAAATTTAATTACTCAAATAAGCGTCTCAAGGCAAACTTAAATTGATGAAGTTCAAACATTCTACAAATATTTCACTGCGTCAAAGAATCCAAATTAGTTCACATTGCTGGCCACGAAAACGCGTATGCCTCGAAGTCATTTCAAAATGGCTCATTACATCAATGTTATTACTGTCATGTCCGCATTTTCCCGCAAAATATCAATTTGCAATAAATGAAAAGTCATAAAAATAATCGTCGTTTTTCCAAAATTTGCCAACCACAATTGCCAATGGAAAAAAGTGTAAATAAATAAAACAAGAATTGCCAAATAAATTTCCATTCAAAAACTTCTAAAGAGGTTAATCTTGAGGGCACTGAGGATGTTCATTAAAAATTCATTGAACAGTACTTGGCCAAATGGGATTTCATTTCCATTGATATCGATGACAAGCCCCGCTGCTGCTGCTTCTCCTTCTTCATGCCAATCATGGGAAAAACAGAAACAAAACAAGAAATTCATAAAATATTTCAGTCAGAGAGCAATTTCTAAACAATTTCACTCAACAAATAAATTATGAATGCTGCCCCCCTGAGGCATGGGGTGCTGGCAAAAAATGGCAAAGCTCTGTTTGCCACAGATATGAATTGAACTATTGTGCGGTGTTATCCCTTTTCTGCACTGGGTTTTTCTTCTTCGTCTCAAGTCTCAAAAGAAATAAATATCCCAACAAAATGAATAAAAGAAAGCAAAGTTAAAAGAACAATAAATACACAACAAATGCGATAGTAAATGACACACTCAGGGGGATAGTGGCAGCACATGGTTGTCTCTCCTCTCTGTCGCACCACCTCTGCTACTGTTTTCATTTGTAAAAAGATTTTGGAATAACACAGATAACCTTGTGCCAACTCCAGTCAAGTATTGGGGAGAAAAACATATTGCAACACTTATACAGCCCCCCCTCCATCTCCCCCTCACATAAATAATAGCACAGCGAACATCTTTTCCATTTCTCTCAGCACTTGCTACTTTAGAATTTTTAAGCTAGTCATACTTTGGATACTTTTGAGAGTCCCGAACAATTTCCGAGGCAATCAATCTTGTTAACATAATCATGGCGCCGCCACAAAGTCTTGAACTTCAAGACTTCAGCAGTGTGAACATTCCTTTTGGATTGGCCACTTAAGCAGAACACACGGTCATGGCTGCAGGAATTCTTTCCTCTTTTTTGGGAGATATTGTATTCAGAATATCGAACGAAGACAAAAAGCAAAGCTGAGGTTAGCCACGCAGCCAATAACTAAGTAAAGATGTCTGTCAATTCTTTAAGTTGTTCAAGTGTTTCAACATTACCTGTCCCAATCCCCCCCAAAAAAACTACGAACTTGGTCAGTGAGGTGTCAAAAAGGCATGGAACTTGCTTACCTCTCTTTATCAGCTACAAAAGTTAACACAGCTCAACAGACAGACACTCGGAAAACAAGCTTCTCTCTTTCTCTCTTTAATTCCTAGGAGGAAGGAAGGACGGAAGGAAGCAACTCAAGTCAAGCCTCCAAGCCTACACTCAGGAAAAACACAAGGTATTAAATGAGGCTTTAGGGAATTTTGCGCATAACTTGACGCCTTAATGCAGCAGATACACGCAGCAGCAACAACAGCCCCCAATCTCCGTTTGCCCATAAACAGCGACGTGAGCCACATTCGAAATGTGTTCTCATCGTTCGAAGGTACAGAGGTGGCTTGTTTGGCGTAATGGTTGTAAAATATGTCTGGCTTGTTGGCTGCTGTTGGTTGTTCTTGGTGTTGTTGTTGTCTACATCAAAGTGCGAAAGCCGCACACCGTCGTTGGAATCTTTATAGAATTGAGGATATCCATATGAATGTAGTCGGTACCTCGGTTTGGGTAAAAGGTATTGGTGGCTCTTTTTGCACATTTTTCGTTTTCGATTCTTTTTTTTTTGTCTTTGCTTTTTCGTCAATGGCAGTGGAATATCGTCGATAGTATCTGCAGCACACGCACGTAACGTAGCACCAAAATAAATGAATTGTGAATCATAACTCATCAGGAGTATGGATTACGTAAAGAAGTGCCGGTTTAACGGCTGGTTTGCTGGCAATGTTTGATATGTACGGTGGTAAGTGGGGAGGTCCGGAAAGTTGGTTGGGAAGGCGAAAATTATCCAAATTATTCAGAGTTAAAATTAAATGGCGCCCAAATTGGGTTATCCTGTTACATTTTTTTAAGAGGAAGTCCTTCATTTCAAGAAAATTAGATGTCTCGAAAAATTTAAAGACTTTAGCTGAGATACGCCTTTTCCATTAGAACTTCTAGATTATATTGGATCAGGATTTCGATCTATTGTCTATCAAAGATACAAAGTTTTAAAATAAAGTTGGTGAAAGAATTGCGCTAATTTGAATGCCCTGTTAGTAAAGAAGATATAGCATTATCTGAACCGATTCTCAAAAGACTTGAAATGATTGCTTTTAGGCTGAATTCGGTTTTATATACCGAAATATATTTTATTTGGACGAATATTCCTCAAATAACGCACTACAAAATTTAAATCGGACGAAGACATCAAGCTATATCCAAATCTGATTCGATTATCTCCAATTTCAATGGGGATCGTCCTTAGGCCAGACAAAAGTTTGGCCCAAAATTTTATCGCAATCGGACAAAATATGCGATCTGATTACAAAAACACAGGAACAGACGGGTGGCCATGCATAAATCGACTCAGTATGCGATTCTATGATGATAATATTTTGCCTCCTTCTGCATGCTACAATCAAATGTACAAAGACATAGTACCCTATACCACAAGGTGTTACTTAGAGTATAAACAACTTGAGAGTATTACAAAAGTCTATGTCAAATTACAATATTTTACCTTGAAAACTGTAATCTCCCTCTCTCTCTTACGGACTTCGTTAAAGGGCATGAAAAGGAAGCCTATAAAAACTATTTTGTATTTAGTGTGGTTCAGTGGAATCAAAATAATCTAGTTTATGGGCAAGCTTTCAAAACGAATTTCCCGTAAAACTACGATTTATTAGAAGACTTTTTCTTCTTGCTGATCCCTAGCTCAAGAAAATGCATTTGGGATCCCAAAATGTAGTGAGAAAAATCATATAATGCTGAACAAAGGGTGTTCTCATGGATGACTGGTGTGTAATTTCGACACTTTGGTATTTTTAAGTGCCAACCTTGCTTTCCAAAATACTCCAGACACAATAGTCCAGCGGATTGGTATCCGGAGATTTTGGTGGCCGTTGGGCGCTGGAAATGAAGCGAGGAACCTCATTTTGTAACCATTCTGGGGTGGCGCGTGCTGAGTGCGATGATGCTGAGTTCTGTTGTCCAAGATCTGCGGCCAAAATGTCTGCGTGACCAAGGCGTTAATACACCCTCCAAAATATTTTCGCGATAATATTCTGCATGTTTTCTCATCGCAGAGAACCAAATTCAACAGTTCACCACTTTTGGCCAAGCGAAGCAACTCTTTAGCTCTTTTGAGTCTATTTTCCTTCAGATGCGGTGTAAGTTCTTGCACTTTTTGGAATTTTAATGGCTTTATGCCGAGCTCATTATTCAATATTTGCCGAATGGAATATTGGTAGATGTTCAGCTCACGAGCCATTTTTCGGCCACTGCGACACTGGTTTCGATCAAGTTGCTTCTTTACTTTTCGAACAACTTCTGCTGATGTTGCTGTTTTCCGTCCGTCCACTTCCTTGACGTCGGGCTTCGCTACCAGTATCACGGTAAAGAGCGATGGTACGAGAAACAAAAAATATATTCACATTTAAATGCTGGAGTGCTATAACGATAGCCACATGTGGTTTTCCAGCCAAATATAAAGAAATCACACTATCACGCTTGAATTCCATCACAAATAACTTCTGTTCTCTGAAAAATCTCACCAAAATGCTTTTGTACGCTTGTAAACAATATAAAGAGCTGTCACTGGAATAAATTTAACAGCTGTCGGACGAGTGGCTTAGAAATGACAGCAGTCTGAAGTTGGTTGCAAATAGACGTAGAAAAGACAACAAAGTCTATATCTTCTTGCTTTAATTCGCTCTTATGTGCTATAATCCATCCATAAAATATGGTTTACGGATCAGAATCCGTTATTTATAAGAAGTTTTAGCACAGTGTGAGAATTGAAGGAGATGTATGGAAAATGGTTTCCAACTGCCAAATTTTAACTCCCATTTGGCCCAATCTAACCACGTCTTTAGGCTTTCTCCATTGGTCATGAAAACTGGCTTGTGGTTCATATCAGGTCCTCATGTCTAACTGGTTTACTCGACCACAAATTTAGAATAAAAACCAGAATCCATCCATTATCCATTCGTCCTGATATCACACCTTTGGTAAAGGACGAATAAACATATTGGAGCTGTATGCCAGTCCGAACTGATCCTGATTTCTAAGGAGTGAATATTACGTCTATGGGGGGCTTAAATATCAAGTCGGATGAAATATATACATATGGGAATTATTGCTATGTTTCAAACGATTTCCGTATTGGGTTAGGTCAAATAAATGATTTGTGGACCATTTCATCTCAATCGGATTGTAACTGCAATATGTACTTTGCTTAGGGAGTTATAAATACAGACCAATGTCATCAAAATACCGAATAAAGGAAGATACTGTTATGTGTGGTCTATACGAAGAGGTGAACCTGCATTGACAATTTTCTGTCCTAGGATGTAGTACTCATTACGAATTTCAAATACGAAATTTGAAACAATTCCGGTGAATAATGTTTGCTAAAATCAACAAAATATCAAATATAGGGAGGTATCATTATATGGGGGCTATGTGAAGACGAGGATCTGCATGCACAATCTATAGGTGATATGCTGTAGTATCCATCACGACCTTCAAGTATAAAATTTTAAAAAATCTAGCGAAAAATGTCGCTATAGGGAGGTAACGTTATATGGAGGCTATACCAAAACGTGGTCCTATATATACAATGTTCCGCCACACGAACTAGGACCCATTCTGGCCCACAAATACCATTTTTAAGACAAATCAGTGAAAAAATGTGGTAAAAACTATCAAAATACCGAATATCGGAAGGCACCGTTATATGGGGGCTATACCAAATCGTGGACCCATACATGCAATGTTTCGCCACCGGAGCTGGAACCCATTATGACCAACAAATACCAATTTTTAGACAAATCCGTAAAAAAAATGTGGTAAATAATAATCAAAATACCGAATATCGGGAGGTTCCTTTATATGGGGGCTATATCTCATTTTCAATACCAACCATCCTAGACATAATACACATAATTCTGCTAAATTTTGACGCTCTACGTCAAATAATGTGGGCAGACAAACATCGTTAAATCGTCTTAGAATTTTATGCTGATTATGAATATATATATATGGGGGGGTTTACGACGAATATTTAGGGATGTTACAAACGGAATGACAAAGTAAATATACCCTCCTCTCCAAGGTGGAGGGTATAAAAATTAGGTAATATGCAATAATACCGTCTATCTCCTTACGGTACCTTTCCAAAAACGGGTTGACATTTTTAATAATCATAACCCTCATAAGATTCTCAGATTCTCTTCAAACCATGCTTACTCAAATATTTATTTCTTCCACCCTAGCCAAAACCCATTACGAACTACAAATACAGACAAATCCTGTCAATCAGCTTGCATATAATATAAACTTTTCTTTTTAGATTAAATAATGCGGACTCTATCGTGATTCCAACAGACAGACTGCTCGTCGCTCTTTGTTTAAAATTTTACTATCAAATCCAACTTCAATAAATATTTTAAATTTATATCTGTTTAAATAAATTTCTATTTCTACTTAAATATAAGCTAAATTTGATCTGATATACTTTCTTTTATAAAATTTTAAAAATTAACATTCTCAGGAAATCGCCTTCTAATCTGGAATATATATTTTTTTGGGGTCTCCAACAAATATTGCGAGGTGTTGTATGGAATAGGGTATAAAAAAACAATGGTATAATCTTCAATGAAATTCTTTTAAGGCTTTATTTAGTAACTCCTGAAACTTTTTATATCCATATTTCATTTAACCAAATCAATCATATTTCCCTCATAGTAACTATAATCGAAAATCCCCCTGATAAGCAATTCCCACACACCTTTCGATTTAACTCTTTTTGTTTTCTTCCACAAAAAAAAGAGCTTAAGGATATGGGATGTAATGGAAAAAAATACGAACAAAGTGAATAATATTTATGACTGTCATAAATACCAGCCAACAGGAACTGTCAAATTTAACGAAATACTGACTCCCATGGCTCACTACGAAATGGGCACCAGGTGAGACAATGTCACATTTATGGTTATCAATGAAAAAAAGAGAAATAAAAATGGGAACAAAAAAAAAAGAAAATGCGAACAAAAGAGAATTCAGGCGACAATGCAAAATATTTCTCCCTTTCTCCCACCCAAAAATCTTTTTACAAATTTACACAGATATGTGTGTGTGGGTAAATAAACGCAAAAACTCACATTCACAATCTCGCCCATCAACAAATGCCTGCCAGACGCATAGTAAACAAAAACAACAACAACATCAATAATAGGCAAATACAAAAAATAACAACCATAGCTGGCGTTAAATCAATCATGACAAACTTTATTCAATTATTAACTCAATTTCGCATTTTTGCTGCCGTTGTTGTTTTGTTGATGTTGCTCTCATTGCTGTGTTTTGCTCGTATTTTATGGCAAAAAACACAAAACAAAGCTGATATTGAACTTATTGAGAAGTTCAACAAGTTGGAGGATGGCGTCGTAGTTAATTAGTTGAAATCACAAAACTCTCAGGCAAACAAAACACAAACACACACATACAAAAATATTCACATACAAACACACTCTTATCGAATTGTTGGGGGTCTATGCCACAAAATAGGGGGTGTTGCCGGTTGTGCCGTCGTCATAGCTTTTGAAGCAGCTGTTGTTCAGTCGGGGTTTTTTATGGGGCCTTTAAATAAACTGCGTAATTTTTTTCTCTGTGCCACTAAACAACAACAAGAACAACAATAGAACAACGTCGTGAATGGCACATAAAGGAGAACATAAACACAAAACAAATCTCTCCAGAAAAGAAAAAAAAAAACAAACAAAGTTGAGCTGTTTAACATTTAACACTGCCAGTCATCAATAACGCCAGTTGTTACAGCTGTCGCTGCTGTTGAGCTTGTCATCGTTGTTTTTTTTTTTTGTTTTGAAATTCTTCGAGCACCCCTTAATGGTGTAGAAGATTGGAGACAATATCGAGAGAAATAGGGGATTTTCCAATTTCTGAATGAGACAGGAATTGGGAGGATAGCCCATGTTTGAGGCGATCGAAGTAAAAGTTGAAGACATTAAAGATTCTGAGCATGAAATTTTTATAACTCATAGAACCCCAAATACATTGAAAATATTTATAACGTTTGTCATTCCATTTGTAACTCCTCGAAATATGAGTATCAGACCCTATAAAATATACAGGGTGAGATGAAAAAACTGCAACCAACTTCAGACTGCCGTCAATTCTAAGCCACTCGTCCGACAGCTGTTAAAATTTTTCCAGTGACAGCTCATTATATTGTTTACAAGCGTACAAAAGCATTTTGGTGAGAATTTTCCAGAAAAAAATAATTCGTGATGGAATTCAAGCGTGATAGTGTGATTTCTTTATATTTGGCTGGAAAACCACAAGTGGCTATCGTTAGAGCACTCCAGCATTTAAATGTGAAATGGTAGCGTAGGCCGACTTCAAGGAAGTGGACGGAAGCTAACAGCAACATCAGCAGAAATGGTTCGAAAAGTAAAGAAGCGACTTGAACGAAACCTGCGTCGCAGTGACCGAAAAATGGCTCGTGAGCTGGACATATCGCAATATTCCATTTGGCAAACATTGAAAAATGAGCTCGGGGTAAAGCAATTGAAATTCCAAAAAGTGCAAGAACTTACACCGCAACACAAAAAAATAGATTCAAAAGAACTAAATAGTTGATTCGCTTGGTCGAAAGTGGTGAAGTGCCAAATTTTGTTTACTCCGATGAGAAAACATTCGTTGTCCAGCAGTTTGTAAACAAACAAAATGATTGTGTTTACTTGCCAAAGAGGTCAGCTAAATATGTGCACCATCGGGGGGCCACCAGAACTCAAGCCCAGGTCATGGTGATGGTGTAAGCCGCCACAACAGCCGATTGTCGCTCTCCGCTCGTATTAATCGACCGTGGCATCAGAATAAATTATCGCGAAAAAGCATGTAAACATTTTGGCCGCAGACCTTGGACATTCCAACAGGACTCAGCACCACTGCACTCAGCACGTGCCACCCAAGAATGATAAGAAAACGAGGTTCTTCACTTCATTTCCAGCGCACAATGGCAACCAAAATCTCCGGCTACCAATCCGTTGGACTATTGTGTCTGGAGTATTTTGGAAAGCAAGGAATGGGCCGAACTACGGCAGAGCAACATTCGGGCAGCGTGTGACGGTTTCATTGGCCGTTTGAAGGCCATAATTCGTGCCAAAGGTGACCAATTCGAACAAATCTAAACTTTTCAAAATACCGAATATCGGGGGGGGGGGGGGGGGGGGGGGTACCGATATATAGGGGATATAAGATGTCATAGAAACTATATAGAGAACTCCCTGTCGGAGGGTAAAGTGTTCACAAAGAACCCCTTGTGTAGAATTTCAGACAATTCCGTTGAAATACTTGGTTAAAATCATCAAAATACCGAATATCGGGGGGTACTGTTATATGTGGACTATATGATATCGTGGACCTATATAGATTATTCTCTTTTAATGAATAAAGTTGTGCGGATTTTCTCGTTGTGCGGATTTTCAGACCATTCCATTGGAAAATGTGGCTTAAATCATTAAAATACCGAATATCGGGGCATACTGTTGTATGGGGTTTATAAGATATTTTGGACCTATATGGATCATTCCCTTTCAGGGGGTAAAGTGCTCACAAGGAACCCCTTGTCCAGAATTTTAGACAATTCCGTTGAAAAATGTGGCTAAAATCATTAAAATACCGAATATCGGTGGTGGGGGGGTACCGTTATATGGGGGATATACGATATCAAGGACCTATATAGAGAACTCCCTGTCGGAGGGTAAAGTGTTCACAAAGAACCCCTTGTGTAGAATTTCAGACCATTCCATTGGAAATGTGGCTAGAATCATCAAAATACAGAATATCGGGGGTAACGTTACATGGGAGCTATACGATATCGTGGACCTATATAGATAATTCTCAGCCAAGGGATAAAGTGCTCACAAAGAACTCCTTGTGTATAATTTCAGACAATTACATTGAAAAATATGGCTAAAATCATCAAAATACAGAATATCGGGGGTAACGTTATATGGGAGCTATACGATATCGTGGACCTGTATAGACAATTCTCTTTCAGGGGGTAAAGTGCCCACAAAGAACTCCTCGTGTGGATTTTCAGACTATTCTATTAGAAAATGTGGCTGAAATTATTAAAATACAGAATATCGAGGGGTACCGTTATATGGGGGCTATACGATATCGTGGACCTATATACATAATTCTCAGCCAGGGGATAAAGTACTCACAAGGAACTCCTTGTGTGGATTTTTATACAATTCCATTAGAAAATGTGGCGAACACCATCAACATACCGAATATCGGGGTGTACAGTTATATGGGGGCTATACGATATCGTGGACCTATATAGATAATTCTCTGCCAAGAGATAAAGTGCTCACAAAGAACTCGTTGTGTGGATTTTCATACAATTCCATTGAAAAATGTGGCTAAAATCATCAAAATACCGGATATTGGGGGTACCATTATATGGGGGCTATACGATATTGTGGACCTATATAGATAATTCTCTGCCGAGGTATAAAGTACCCACAAGGAACTCCTTGTGTGGATTTTCAGACAATTCCGTTGAAAAATGTGGCTAAAATCATCAAAATACCGATTATCGGGGGTACCGTTATATGGGGGCTATACGATATCGTGGACCGATATAGCCCATCTTCGAACTTGACCTGCCGCAGACAAAAGAGAGATCTGGGCAATATTTAAGCTTTCTATCTTAATTCATTTAGCCTGTAGCGTGATTACAACAGACGGACGGACAGGGATAAATCGTCTTAGAATTTTACGCTAATCAAGAATGTATATATGTTGTTGGGTCTATTATGATTATTTCGATGAGTTACAAACGGAATGACGAACTTAATATACCCTCCATAATATGTATGGTGGAGGGTATACAATTATTAGTTATGTGAGTTATAAACGGAAAAACGAATCTAATATAACTTCCATATTATGTATGGTGAAGGGTATAAAAGGCCTAACACAAGCTGTTGGAGCGAATCTTAAATTTAAAGGTGGACTTTTCGCTGGTGAAGTACCGGATACTTGGTGTAATTCCCATTCCCATCTTCGTTATGTCGATAGCCAAGCAATATCACCAGTGTGAACAACTACTTGAGTTGCCAGCTGGTCATTTATCTCTAAGAGCCACAAGAACATCCCCGTCATTAACAGTTTGTCTCAAGTCACTATGACTAAGTTCATAACTCTGGTAAATGGTATTTCGTGAGCTACTTCATTCACATACCTGCTATACTTGCTATAGCCCGATGGAATTATTATTGCAAGTGCAGTGAACGCGCCATTTTGTCAGAACTGGCAAAATTATACTATTTTGGTATTGTATATTGAACTTTTGAATAATTTGCAAAAAATACCATCTTTAAGTGACGGTCGAATAGTCATCCAGTCCTGCTACTGACTCAAACGACAACACAACTTATATTCTGATTTTATTTTATTAAATGACCTCTTCATATAAATGTACATAACCTCCGAATTTCCAATAATAAATATTATACAACCGACAGTGCGACACTAACAAGATATATAATATTTGCGATTTTTAATGTTAACATTTCATTAATATTTTTTTGAACTTTACTTTTTTGTGGTTCTCGTCATCATCATCAGCAGCAGCAACATCTTCATCAGAACCAACAACCAACTGTGAACCGAATTTGAATTTTAACGCTCATACGTTGACGTAATTTTACCAAAAATAACATTCATTCAGTCATTGCTCCAGTCAGTCGTTCCGTCATTCATTCATTCATTCATTTAGCATAAAGCAACCGCGCAGGCAAACAATGCCACAATCCAAATGAAATGAAAGCAAATTACCACCAACCAACCAAACACAAACTATGGGAAAAAATATTCAGTTGAGGGTTTTTTTTTCCGAAAAAGAAAAAATGAATGGTAATGTTCTGGAATGGTTGGAAGCGTTTTTATTCTTTGTGTGTGTGTGTGTGCGACGTCTG
This sequence comes from Musca domestica, assembly GCF_030504385.1. Lineage (NCBI taxonomy): Eukaryota > Metazoa > Arthropoda > Insecta > Diptera > Muscidae > Musca > Musca domestica. Next base: position 1,233,311 of record NW_026712309.1, on the reverse strand, counting down.
TGAGTGTTTGTTCATTATTTGCCATTTTTCTGTTAATATGACAAATGATTCTGTGTTCCATATATTTGGTTGACGGTTGCTGTTATTGTTGTAATATTCATGGGAAAAACGTACATGTTTACCTTGTCAAGTGAGAAAACTTCTATGGGAATTATGAGCTTTAAAGAGGGAGATACTAAAGAATCAGCCATTGCAATTGATAAGGAAAACGAAAATGATCATAAATATAGTTATCATCCCAGAATTTTTGAAGATATAGCTTTCCTGGGATATCTAATTAAAATATATCCATGCAAAAGAACCAAAAATAAATATATCCCCAGTTTATGATACTTGAGTATACATGATTTTTTAAAGGTGCAGGCGCCGCCTGCACCATTAAGACCGTCCATCTCGTACCGTCACTGGCTACTCGGTATAACTATGTTCATACTAGGTCTTCGGCGTCGGGAAATTTTTTGATTAGCCTCAGACTTCAGTCCAAATTTTTCAAAGTGGATATTCAGAATCGACTCGGAAATATAATTCGGTTAAGATATTACATATAGCTACGAAGCCAATATAAAGCTTTCAGACGGAGGGTATAAAAACCACCACCATTTTACGGAGCGTATATTAACTTTGTAATTCCGTTTGTAACTCCTAGAAATAATTATGTCATACACAACAACGTATATATATTCTTGATAAGCGTAAAATATTAAGTCGATTTAACGATGTCCATCTTTCTAGGTGTCTTTCTGTTGTAAACTCGCTATTTTTCGAAAAAATTGAAATAGAAGGCTAACATTTTGCACACATTTGTATTTTACCTGCGATTGGGTCATATCGGTCCACGTTTTCATATAACTGTACCTCTCAATATTCGGTATTTTGATGATTTTAACGACATTATAAACCGAATTTGTTTTGAATTTCATATTGGTAGATCTTAATTGATACTTCAACCATCGGCAGAAAATTGTCCATGCAGGATCACATCTTTGTATAACCCATATATAACGGTGCCTGCCTTTTTCGGTATTTTGATATTAGCGGCATTATTCATTATACCCTACAACACTATGTGTTGGGGGTATTATAAGTTTGATTGGCCCAGAATTTATGTAACACCTCGAAATATTTACTACCATATAGGAAAGTATATATGGATCTTCCTAGCTCGCCGAGCTGAATCGATCTAGCTATGTATGTCCGTCCGTCCGTCTGTCCATATTAATTTCGTATGTAGCTAGAGTTTAGGGCGGGGAAGAAGCCTACCAATTAGGGTGGTCATCGGATAATATTTAGCGGGTAAAATAGACCATATCTTTTGTGTTGAAAAAATTCAACATTTTTCATTAAACCGCGAATATTTTAAATCCTGGCGAAATCACGAAGCCATGACAAGGTTACTTCTGACCTTTACATTGATGTTAACATCCAACAAATCGGATATATAGCAAAATATGTGCGATATGTATGTCTATCAAAGAAGATATGCTTGAAAGATCTCTTATAAAATCGACAGTTCTCATTAATTCAGAATGGCATCTTGGCAGGAAACAAAAAACGTATCAGGATATCATATACAGATCGCATTTATGGGCCGATCCTTACGAAATTTTGCATGGGGATAAGATGAGGGTCAGAATAGAAGCCTACTCTTTTTGGAGATGATCGCAATATATTTAGGGGTTGAAATGAACCAAAAACTGCAAAATTGTCAGCAGGTCGTAATTATCGCCCGATCCTCACGCACATTTGAATGGAGGTTAACGGACATTGCAAAAGCCAAATAGTTTTGGATGGCCATCCAAAAATATTCAATGTGTGAAATAGTTTGCCAACTTTTGTAGACAAAATACGAAAATGTCCATTCCAGTGACTTTTTGGAGAGTTCACAAATACAGGAAAGACGCATTTCTCACTATTTCGTTAACGCTGATTTCGTGGAAGAATATAGTCAAATGTCTGTATCTCATATAGATGCGTTTCAGTCAAAAACCAATAATAAATATTAATCTTTTGCCACTTCTGAGAGATTATAGGTCTTTGGGAAATATTGGTTCCAGATCTAGGAAGACCATTTAAGTGCAACGTCTACCAATAAATTGGAAATGTACAAATTAGTCTAAGTTGCTATTATTCGAAAATTAGAGAACGAAACCTCATGGTTTTCTTTTATTATTTGTCACAATATATTGTGGAATTCTGTCGAGTATTTCGCCTATAAAAACAGTATGGTTTATTATAGTGTTGTAGGGTATTCAACGGTCGGCCCCGCTCGACTGTAGACTTTGCTTACTTGTTTTAAATTAAGTATTTGAAGGTCCTAATGGGTACTACAGCCTATGACAAAAATGTTTGTATGCATGCCCTTGTCTTCGTATTGCTTCCATATTACGGTTTTCATTTAAACCGCATTTTTCGACGCAATTGTTTTAAAGTTTTTCAATTTCCTTCCAAATGGTGGAAGGTATTAAAACTTAGGATCATAGGTGATTCTTTACTTGCTAAAATTCTTGTCTTTTCCTGTCTTTTGTGTCTCGTACCATTGCTCGTTACCGTGATACTGGTAGCGTAGCCCGACGTCAAGGAAATTGACGGAAGAAAACAGCAATATCAGCAGAAATGGTTCGAAAAGTAAAAAAGCGACTTGATCGAAACCCGCGTCGCAGTGGCAAAAAAATGGCTGGTGAGCTGAACATATCGCATTATTCCATTCGGCAAATATTGGAAAATGAGCCATTGAAATTTCAAAAAAGCAAGAACTTACACCGCAACATTAAGAAAATAGACGCAAAGAGTTGTTTCGCTTGGCCGAAAGTGGTGAACTGCCGAATTTTGTTTTCTCCGATGAGAAAACATTCGTTGTCCGGCAGAGAGATCATCTGAAATTTGCACCTTCGATCTCAGCACGTGCCACCCAAGAATGGTTACAAAATGAGGTTCCTCGCTTCATTTCCAGCGTACAGTGGCCACCAAAATCTTCGGATACCAATCCGTTGGACTATTGTGTTTGGAGTATTTTGGAAAGCAAGGTTGGCACTAAAAAATACCAAAGTGTCGATCACCTCTAGCAAGCGCTTCGCAGGGAATGGGCCAAAATACCGCAGAGCAATATTCGGGCAGCGTGTGACGATTTCATTGGCCGTTTGAAGGCCATAATTCGTGCCAAAGGTGACTAATTCGAACAAATCTAAATCTATTCTAAAATTTGATGCTATTTCCGACATTTGTTTGCTTTTAGTCAATAAAATTTACAAAAAAAAATAAAAATAACGGCTTTTGACCTTGTTTTTTTACTTCACCCTGTATATACCCTCCATACTATATCATATAAAGTGGAAAAAGTAGTCAATGTAGTCCAAACCTGACACGTCGTAATACTTACAACCAAGTAAGGTCAGATGCGAAGTGGGCAATATTGCTCCACCCCATTCGGTGTCTCATATATATACATACATATAAGTATTATTATGGACCCAATTGGATCGTCGAACTCCTATATCCTGAAATGGATACCTTGAACAGACAATTACGGTCTCAAATCGAATAAAATGTAGCAGGAAAAATTGTATATACCCTCGTATGGAATAAAGCTAAAGTCTGGAAATCGAAGATTTTTCTTTTAGAAACTAACCTCTGTAACCACTTCAGCCGCCGATAACCTAGAGGAACCTCTATTTTTAGTCTTTAGTCTATACCTACTCAGAATCCAATAATCAGTTTCAGTTGAGAAATTTATGCAGAGGAGGTTTATTTTTTCCAAGACCTAAAATTTGGTTTTTATATGCATCTAAATCGGAAGATATCGTTATATGCAGTTTATGTCAAGTAATGAGTCAATATTGGACCTCTAAGCTGATTTGGCTGTACACTTTGGCTAAAACACCCAATGCGCTGGAAATGCGAAAATACTGATATTACATGGCGGCAATACCTAAGACTGGATCGATATAGCCCAATTTCTATAATAGCAATAAAAAATATATACAAACTGGCAAATTTAGAAGCCCTTTATAATAAAGAGTAGCCTCCATCCTGATTTCAGCAGATAGACATAGAAACTGTCCTAACATTTACAATTTATAATTAGTAGAAGTGGAGGAGGTGGTGGAGTGTAAAAACGTCCTCATTAACAAAATTGATCTCAAATTCGATTATGCTGCTGTCCTTCTCCTCCAGGAAACTTTTCGTGCCTCATTATTGTTGCCATCGTAGCATTAAAAACAAAGCCACCGCGCCACCATTGACGGTCAGCAATTTAATGTGGTTTATGGTGTCTCATTCTTCATTGCATGGGAAAACCTCATTTCTCCAAAGCTGAAAATAAGAAAGGATGTCAGGTTCCTTTTTCCTCTGTTCTCTTCTTCGTCTTCAACTTCGCGTTGTTCCGTATCATTTGGGTAATGTCCTTCCATCTTTCTCACCCCGTTTTTTTTTTTTGTTTCCTATTTTACTTCATGGACTTCCTTCAAGGAAATTTTGTTGGCATCAACAATAAATAAATTCCTTTTTGTTGGCTTTAGAAATGTAATTAAAAATATGGTGTCCTAGTTTGCCCCGAAAAAAAAAAAACGAAAATCGAGAAACAAAACCAAAGGACGAAATAGTTGTTGTTGTTGCCGTTTTTTAACAAATAAAAACAAACAACAATGACAGACAGCCAAATACACCCAGAATGGAGCGAGCGAGCTAGCATACAAACATGCAGCTGCAGCAGCAGAGCCAGTATTAAGAAGGACAAAGCCGTTTTAAAATACAAACAAAACTGATGAACGGGCCAAAACTTATGTAAACAAACCACTAACCAAGTTTACAAATTGCTGTTGTTATCATTGATTGCAGGGCCGGCCATCATGGCATATGTAGGCATATTTTCCCCCGCAAAAGGAACTTTTGGCAAGCGGGCGAGGGGAGAAAACGAATTTTGACCATATGTGTAGCATGAGGATTTTGGGGCGAGGGGCCTGGCCGACTAGACTATGTATTATATATGCAATTTCCTTTTAACCTTTAACAAATTACATTGACAAAGGCCTATAGTGCCAAAGAACAAAAGTACAGAAATACCCGAAACCCAAACAACAGACTGGCTGACATATCTAAATTTTATGGACAAGCGGGGGGTGGGGGACTCCCACTTCACCACAAAAAACCATTTGAAGAAGACCCCAGCTGTCACATTGGCACCATTTGCCAAAATTAAACGAAAAATGTTTATGTTAGGCATTGCCATACCCCTCTGCATTTGTTTCCTTTGCTCTTTTTTGTTATTTGTTGTTCTTCTTATCCTTGTGGTTACTTTGTTTATGTCCTTACCCCCATTCCCCGCACACATTTCACTTGAAGGACATAATCAGAATCTACCTAGATTTATGACTGTGTCCCATTTCCTCCATTTCCCCAAAAAACAGCATTTGTTGTTTTGGCGTGTCTAGAAAAGCAGGTCATTACTATGATATTATTGCGCCAAAATTTGCCTAAATTTTCACCAAGAGATAATATTTATCCACGGCTTTAGTTTGCTGGAAAAATATAACAAAAATACAGACAACAACACACGGTCGTATGGAGGAAGTTGTGCCAACAGTTTTCTTTTTTTTTTGAGTAGACGTTTAAAAAAACAAATGGATGTTTATGAATTGTGGCGATTGGGATAGGTAGTTTTGGGAACGAGGGTATATATTTCCAAACATGTTGGAGCTTCAAATAAGTAAAAAAAATGTTAAGTCCTGTCGGACCAAACTTTGAATATCTTGTATCATTTGGAAAGACACACATTTTAGAATATGTATACAAGAAAGGCCCAGTATTCAAGCGGTATATGTGTTCTTTCAAATGGCAAAAGCTTTCAATTGAAACAGAGGCAAAAAGTGTCGAATTTTATTTATATTCCAATTAAGAACTCTCAACAGAAAATTTAAAGGAAAGGCAATAAAAAAATGTACCGAATACACAATACAATACAAAATACCGAATATCGGGGATATAGTTATATGGGACCTTTACAAATACTATGATCTATGTAGAAAATTTGCCACTAGTCGGGATTTTAACTAAAATTAAAAAAAAAAAAAAAAAACATAATTAAAAAATTTGTCTGCAATAAAAAACAAGTAACAAAGCAGCTAAGTTCGGCCGCATCGAACTTCCAACGTCCTCCATCACTTGGAGGTAACTTTAAAAAATTCAAAAAAAAAAACTGTCAAAAAATACCCCTTAAATGAAAACCTTAATTTGGGGGTCATGTAAAGTGGTGGACCTCCATAAGTTTTCTGTCATAGGTTGTAGTACCTATTACGAACTTCAAATACGAAATTTGAAACAATTCCGGTCCTTATGTCGCTAAAATCATCAAAAATACGGATTATATGGGGCTATATGAAGACCTAAAACTGCATATGTAATTTTTTCATAAGCTATAGCACCCATTACGAGCTGTAAATATGAAACTTGAGACTATTCCGCTCTATAATGTCACTAGCATCATTAAAATACCGAATATTTGGAGGTATTGTTGTATGGGGACTTTACAAAAATCTGGGGCTGGGGACTTTACAATATAATAACATACAATTTTCTGCCAAAGAAAGCGATATCCATTGCGAATTTCAAATACCGATTTTAACACAATTAAAAAAAAGAAAATACAACCGAAACCACCAAAATACTGAATATCAGGAGGTATTATATGGGGTCTATAGCAGAAGTTGGCCCATATGAGTAGATATTTGGAAATATATTTGCACCCCAATGGGAATTAATTGCCAATTTACAGCGAATTCAGTTAAAAAATATGACCAAATCCCAAACAATACTTTAAAACCAGCTATACAGTTGTGTGATGGCTTTACAAATACTTGGCGATACATTGCTCGTTTTCAATTACAACCAATATGGAAAAGTCGCCACTATGCATACTTAGAAAAGCTCCCGTAACAAAAAAAAACTTCATGTAGATTATACCACATATCAACATTTGGCTTTAGAGCTGTTATAGTTGATGAAACATAGATATATAGGAGCTATAGCTATATCTGAACCGATTTTCTCCAAATTTGATGTACTTGCTTCTAGACTGAATTCGGTCGGACGTAGCAAAATTCAGGATTGGTTGACAGATATTGGCCATTTGGTGCACATTTTACCCAAAATCTGTGGATGATATATGGGAGCTATATCCAAATCTAAAGAGATCTTGATGAAATTTGGCAGAGATATTTCTGGGCTGTATCTGATATCAAATATCATTGTTGTCGAATGCAAATTACGAATGTGGGAACTTAAACACCAAATCGTATGAAATATATATATAAGACCTATAGCTATATTTGAATCAATTTTCTCCAAATTTAATGTACTTGCTTCTAGACCGAATTTTGCCGGATGTAACAAAATTCAGATTTTCTTGACAGATATTGGCCATTTTGTGCACAATCGGTTCGGTTAAAGATATATATATATATATATATATATATATATATATATATATATATATATATATGGGAGCTATATCCGAATCTGAACAGATATTGATGAAATTTAGCAAAGGTATTTCCGAGTTCTATAAGATATCTGGTACCAAATATCATTGCTGTCGAATGCATATTACGGATTAGAGGGACTGAAACACCAAATCGGATGAAACATATGTATGGGAACTATAGCTATGTATGAACCAATTGTCTCCGAGTTCGATGTACTTTCTTCTAGACTAAATTCGGTCGGATGTATCAAAATTCAGGTCTTTTGGACTGATATTGGCCACATGGTGCACTAATAACCCGAAATCGTTTGAAGATAAATGTGGGAGCTACATCCAAATCTGAACCGATCTTTCTAAAATTTGGCCGAGGTATTCCGAGCTCTATAAGATATCTGGTACCAAATATCATGGTTGTCGAATGCACATTACGAATGTGAGGGACTTAAACACCAAACCGGATGAACCATATTTATAGAGCTATAGCTATATCTGAAACGATTTTCTCCAAATTTGCTTTTAGACTGAATTCGGTTGGATGTGCCAAAATTCAGGTCTATTGGACTGATATTGGCCACTTGGTACTTGGTGTTAAACCGAAATCGTTTGAAGATATATGTGGGAGCTATATCCAAATCTGAACCGATCTTTATAAAATTTGGAAGAAATAGGTCATTTGGACTAATACTGGCTATTTGGAGAATAATTAACCTGAAATCGATTAAGGATATACATGGGAGTTATATCTGAACTGATGTTAACAAAATTTGATACACTTATGTCGGAGCTGTATCTGACATCTGGAACCAAAGATCATTGTTGTGGAATGCATATTATACATGTGAGGGACATAAAACCCCAAATCGAATGAAACATATATATGGGAACTATAGCTATATCTGAACCGGTTTTCACCAAATTTGATTTACTTACTTCTGGACTAAATTCGGCCGGATGTGCCAAAATTCAGGTCATTTGGATTTATATTGGCCGTTTAGTGCACAATTAACACGAAATCAGTTGAGGATATATGGGAGCTTTATCTAGATCTGATCCGATTATCACCAATTTTAAAAGGGTTCGCCCTTTTCCCAAATAAATATTGTTTGGAAAATTTTATCTCAATCGGATAATAAATGCGACGTGAATTTTGTTTAGAAAAATACATTAGACGGACAGACGAACTGACATGCATAAATCTACTCAGAAATTGACTCTATGAAGATCCTCAAAAGTAAATATGGGTCTATCTCGCTTCCTTCTCCATGTTACAAACAAAAACATAAAGACATAATACCCTTGCCACTATGTGGTGCAGGGTACAAATACGAGCTAGCTTATACTTTGTCAATTGTATGTGAGACGCTCGACAAAGATGTGAAAAGTCGAAGAAATTCTATTCTGATTTAGAAATGTTTGTTAATCTGAATCTAGTTCTAGTTCAACTAGGAATAGTTCAACTAAACGGATTCGGTTTTGCTCAAATATATTTTAGGTCTTAAGAAAATTTCAAATTGTGCATGGATATAAATCGATTTTCGTCACATTATTCAACCTAATTGTCTATAGCTCTCTTTTGGTAATCCCAAATTCTATAAGTTATACTTACTAAGAAGTGTTTATTAAGGACCAAATTTTGGTATATCCATAACGATACGTGGCCACCGGTTTTAAATAGGTTTATGCAGGTTTTCGATCCGAATTAGCTGTTGATAGGTATTTTTTGTTTCTAGACCCTCTCTAGTACCTAATAAGCACCGGTCCTACTAGCGAAACATAGAAAAATTCGACATATTTATATAGCCCCCATATAAGGGTAACTCCCAATACTTGGCCATATTTTTAGAAGAATTTTCTGTAATTCTCTAGCAAAATATGATTGGCATAAGTGTAGTCTAGACCCCTTAAATCGTCCCCCGCAACTTAAAACATTTTTGAGATTTATTCTACATTTACTACAAAAACTGCATTTAGTAGTTGAAGGTATTAATTGCTAATAATGTTTCTTTCAAACACTTATTAATATGGATCATCGCCTAAAAAAGAAATCAGGACCTACATATCTGTATCACTCTGATAGAAGTAATGTTGCTTATTCACATCACTGTGATTCAGAAATATGGCTGTCAATTTAATTAATTAAGGCTCCACTGTCTGTAAACGGTTTTGATTTTAAGTTTTCATTTTGGTCAGAATTTTCGCATTTCGGTCTTTCTATGGGAATAATATTTTCTCGATAAAATTGTAATAATTGTAACTAAAAGGAATATGCCGATCTAAAGAAGTCTAGATATTAACATTGTATTTTTCAAACAAATTTTAATTTCATACTCTTTAGACCTTTTCTTGCAGGTAAATTTAAACTAAAGTCATTTATTTGGTGGAGAAACGATTCAACTATATATTCTGTTGTTTTGGAGTTTTTAGCAAATTAATTTCACAGTTTCTCCTGCATTTTAGTTGTTTTTGTACTCAGTAAAAGGGACTTTTTTAATAGACATATTTTATATCGATCACTTTCTCATACAGAAATTGCTTCATTCATTGCCAACATTGGAGTTCTACCAATGATTGTCCGTATTAAAGTTTCCCCTTTCTTTCAACTCTCTATTAAAAATTTTCAACAGAGGTCTACGTTTCGGTTGTAAGTGCCTCAAATGGGAAATTATAAGACATTCATATCATATCATTGCGTCAGTCTCCTAGGACCTTAGCTCGTCGTTAAAAACAGTCTGTACTACATAAACCCTGCCCTTGTTGTTTTGAAAATAAAAATATGTTATTAATCCAAAGCTATAATTTTTACCACCTACAACCTAACAAAAGCTTTTCGTTTGCAAACGGTCATCGAAAAAAGAGAACACAACATGCATTCGTTCAATTTCCCATTTAAATTATTCAAGGAGGACATTAAAATTATGTCATTCAAGTTTTGTGTATTGTATAGCTGTCACATGACACTTGACATAAAAAGAAAACAGGAAGACAACAACAACAACAAAAACACATGGCTGAAAACCTTTTCCTCCTCCTTGCCATTGCAATCGAAGAAGCCAAAAAACATTCACCCAAAACTGAGTGTAGTAATAAAAAACAGATCCATATTTTGCCAAGCCTCAGCCAAGGATGTCAACATCATTCTAAAATTTTATGAGCCTATAAAAGCGGAAGTGAGCGTGGCCACAGACAAATCTTGTTGCCGCCATACAAGTACCGCATAGGCGACGGCCATCAATACAGCATCGACAACTGAGTTTTCTGGTTTTCAATTATTTTTTTCTTAAAGTTTATATATTTTTTTAGATTTTCCAACTTCCACCTCCTTTACTCTGTAGTTTTTTGTAATGGTTTTTTTTTCTCAGTTATATTATTGTAGTCGCAACGTTTTGCCGGTTTTTTTTTTTTTGGTAAAGGATTGTTCCAAAAGAGAGAAAAAAATACATATTTTTTATAGATTTGATTTTGCTGGCCTTTTTCCCAGTTGTTTGCTTTCCTCTTCGAATATGTTTTGGGAAAAATTATGACCAACAATAATGTTGGTCCTGCCTTTACCTTACTATTTTTTGCGAAAAAAAAATTATTGGAACGGATGAAAGGAAAAATGGGAAGGGGTAGCAATTTATGTCGGAAAGATTTTAAATATCAGAATATTTAATAGTACTTTGTAAGGTAAAATAGGGATATCTGAAATTGGGTGGAGATTTTAGCAATTCCCATTGATATATTAACATTTTTTACTCAATTTTCACCTACCTTTTAATAATCGTCATGTTCAAAATCTGAAAAATAAATGAAAATTGTCATTAATAATCAAAAATACACATATGAAATGTACAATTATAATTTAAAAATTTTAAATAAGGATGAGATGAAAAAACTGCAACCAAATTCAGACTGCTGTCATTTCTAAGCCATTCGTCCGACAGCAAATAAAATTATTCCAGTGAAAGTTCTTTATATTGTTTACAAGCGTACAAAAGCATTTTGATGGGAATTTTCCAGAAAAAAAGTTATTGGTGATGGAATTCAAGCGTGATAGTGTGATTTCTTTATATTTGGCTGGAAAACCACAAGTGGCTATCGTTAGAGCACTCCAGCATTTAAATGTGAATAAATCTTTTGTGTCTCGTAACATCGCCCGTTACCGTGATACTGGTAGCGTAGCCCGACGTCAAGGAATTGGACGGAAGAAAACACCAACATCAGCAGAAATGGTTCGAAAAGTAATAAAGCGACTTGATCGAAACCCGCTTCACAGTGGCCGAAAAAGGGCTCTTGAGCTGAACATATCGCAATATTCCATTCGGCAAACATTGAAAAATGAGCTCGGGGCAAGCCATTGAAATTCCAAACCGTGCAAGAACTTACACCGCAACAGAAAAAAAAAATAGACTCAAAAGAGCTAATAAGTTGCTTCGCTTGGCCGAAAATGGTCAACTGCCGAATTTGGTTTTCTCCAAAGAGAAAACATTCGTTGTCCATCAGTTTGTAAACAAACAAAATGATCGGGTTTACTTGCCAAAGAGATTAGCTGAAAATGTGCACCTTCGGTTGGCCATCAGAATTCATGCGCCGGCCTTGGTGATGATGTGGGCCGCCATAACAGCCGATTGTCGCACTCCGCTCGTATTAATCGACCGTGGCATCAGAATAAATGCCGAATATTATCGTGAAAATATTCTGGAGGGTGTATTAAAGCCTTGAGCACACAAACATGTTGGCCGCAGACCATGGACATTCCAACAGGACTCAGCACCCTCCACCCAATAATTGTTACAAAATGAGGTTCCATTTCCAGCGCACAATGACCACCAATATCTCCGAATACCAATCCGTTGGACTATTGTGTTTGGAGTATTTTGTCGATCACCTCAAGCAAGCCCTTAGCCGGAAATGAGCCAAAATACCGCGGAGCAAATTTCTGATGCAAATTTCTGATGCTATTTCCGACATTCTTGCTTTCATTTAATAAAATTTAACAAGAAAAATACCCTCCATCATTTGAATACTCTCCACCATTTGGAACAAATTTGGCAATTCTCAAAAACAATAAAATCTATTAAAAATTCTGTTTAAATCTAAAAGATACAAAATGTAGATATTACATTAGGGTCTATACGACGCCATGGACCTGCACAGGTAACTTTTGTTATAAGCCATTACATATTCAATTGCGAAACTTAAAAAAAATCTGTGAATAATGTCGCTAAAATCATCAAAATAGCGAATATCGAGAGGTATCGTTATATGGGTGCTATACGAAGAAGTCGACCTGCACAGAAAATTTTCTGGATTAGGCTGTAGTATCTATTACGAACTTCAAATATCAAATTCGAAACAATTCCGGTGAATAATGTTGCGAAAATAATCAAAATACCGAATATCGGGAGGTACAATTATATGTTATCTACAGCAAAACGTTGTCCTACATGACCCATTTTCAATACCAAAAGTCCGGCAGACATAATGTACATTCGAGCGAAATTTTATCAATCTACTTAATTTCGTTCGGAAGCTAGAGTGATTTCCGAAGACGGATAGACGCATGGACATCGCTTAATCGACATAGAATTTTGTGCTGATCAAGAACGTATATACTCTGTGGGGTCTAAATCCTACATTTCGAGGTGTTACAAACGGAATGACAAACTTAATATGACCTCCATACTATGGTGGAGCGTATATAAAGTAAAACTCAAATATCGGTTTATGCAAAGAAAATATTTTACGATATAGAGAGATATCGAAAAATAGTTATTTTAGCCCAAAACATCTCTTCTCTTTACTGTCTATTACTCCATTTACTGCGACGCATTTTGAAATCCATGTATAACCATAAGGCGCTCAAAGCACAACTTTTATGTAGCATACATTTAGGCCTTTCAACATTTGCACACAAACTACGGTCGCTATTTAGTATATGTAACTTTTTTTTATGATTGTAGATGGATGCATTATCCCATAGTTTTTTATTGTCTTTCTTTTGTTTTGCTCTTTCGTTCGCATTGCCATTCTTGTAGGAAACATGAAATGAATTTAAATACGTTTTTCTTGTTCCGTACACTAATGGAATTGTATCTGCTAAAATATGCACATATAATTACATGCGAAAAAAAACAGTGAGGTAACAGAACAGAACGAAGAGAGTTCAAAAGAAAAGCTATTTCAAATACACGCATACACACACAAAACTTAGGTATGTTTGGAAAGTTTTGAGTTTTAAAGAAAGTGATTTCCCTAAAACACATTTGGCGAACATTTTATTAAGGACCATTGTTAATAAGGATTTTTGTTTTCAAAATAGTGCCGCCAAAAACATGGACGTGATATGCATATGTAAGTGGCTCGACATGACAAACAAATGTTAACAAAATGTAAGTTTTTGAAAGGGCAGTTAAAATTATATCAAATGTGAAGATGCCTTTTATGGGGTATCTAAAATGTAACGCACATGTGGAAAAATCTCCTCCATTGCTCAACCCAACACATGACAATGTTGTGAGCCAAGCCTTTGTAAAACATTTTCCAGAGGTTTTTCTACAAACGTAACCAAGTAAGGCAAATTTTACCTAACCTCTCTGGGAGGAAGTGATGTCGCTTGAATAAGCAGCCCACACACGCAGTGGCCGAAAAATGGCTCGCGAGCTGAAACTATCGCAATATTCCATTCGGCAAATATTGAGAAATGAGCTCGGGGTAAAGCCATTGAAATTACAAAAAGTGCAAGAACTTACATCGCAACAGAAAAAAATAGACTCAGAAGAGCTAAAGAGTTGCTTCGCTTGGACGAAAGTGGTGAACTGCCGAATTTGATTTTCTCCGATGAGAAAACATTCGTTGTCCAGAAGTTTGTAAACAAACAGAATGATCGTGTTTACTTGCCAAAGAGGTCAGCTGAAAATGCGTACCTTCGGTTGGCCATCAGAACTCAAGCGCCGGCCATGGTGATGGTGTGGGCCGCCATAACAGCCGGTGGTCGCTCTCCACTCGTATTAATCGGCATCAGAATAAATGCCGAATATTATCGCGAAATTATGCTGGAGGCTGTATTAAAGCCTTGGGCACGCAAACATTTTGGACGCAGACCTTGAAGATTCCAACAGGACTCAGCACGCGCCACTCAAGAATGGTTAAAAAATAAGGTTCCTCGCTTCATTTTCAGCGCACAATGGCCACCAAAATCTCCGGATACCAATCCGTTGGACCATTGTGTCTGGAGAATTTTGGAAAGCAAGGTTGGCACTAAAAAATACAAATGTGTCGATCAGCTCAAGCAAGCGCTTCGCCGGGAAGGGGCCGAAATTCTGCATAGCAACATTCGGGAAGCGTGTGACGGTTTTATTGGCCATAATTCGTGCCAATTCGAAAAAATTTAAACTTATTCTAAAATTTGATGCTATTTTCGACATTCTTTGCTTTGGCCTCGCAATGAAACGCCATTTGATATTTATGGTCCTTAGCGAGTAGAAGATTTTAGTCCATATTAGATGTTTAATATGTGTATGATCTCTCTCACAGAAAAAATACTCAGAAACCTATTGAGAGAGAATTTTCTCTCCCACGTACAAATGTTGGAAAAAGTTATGGAACAACATTCAGTAAAATCCAGCACTCAAAATAGGTGACCTTAATAAGCTGATGATACCGAACGATTTGTACTAAGGCATTCTTAAAATTAAACATTTGCAAACTATCAGTGACTCAACTGTCAAAATTACTCTCTTCGAAGATAAAGCGTGGTTTAATTGAATGTAATTTTCATTTTTCATTTTTTCTCCTTCTCACCTTTTTTCCGTTTTTTAAATTTCCTTTAACTTTTCCATTCCCTAAAAGTTAAAAGACCACAGTAAACTATCATGCATCTCTTATATATATTGGAAAATAAACCCGCCAATCGAAAATATGTTTAATTTCATTTAGTTTATAAAGCTATTAATTTCAAATAACATTTTCCAAGAAAAACAAAAACAATAGTTTATGGCGGTAGTATTTCCAATTCTATCTCCGAATCATCGATCTCTTTCTCTTGTCTCTTCTCTTTCCTTCAATTCATTTCTTTTTATTAGTCAATTAAAACAGCTGTCGCTGCAAATTTCCTATGTTTCATCCCAAGTAATTAACCATATTTTAAGAGATTTTATTGTTTTGAATTTATTGGGATGTTGGTTCGAACGTTCCTTGGTTTGGTCATTCGATTTCAATAGATGCTCTTCCAATCGCTTTTCCTTCCCATCGAGGAGAAACAAAAAAAACAACAAATTTCAATGATTCCGTACTTTACTCGCTGCTCCTCCACCATAAGACATTTATTTGTGGCACCATAACTGTCGAGTGATGATATTGGAATGATATTAACATTTTGCTGGGAGGGGTGGAAATTGTTATTTTTTCATGAACAACAAGTATTGAAAACAAGTAGCAAAATCGCCGCCACCGCCACCGCCACCGCCCGTGAATTCTGAAAACGATTCTCATTCTGTGGGTGGGTAGCTTTACAAAAATTATTGTATTTCACTACGTTTTGTTTTTCTTGTCTTCCTGCATTGGTTTTGGATACAATTTTTTTCTGCATATTTAAAATGTTTCTTGTGGTGGTTGTCGTTTTGTCCATGGACAACGTTCTGTTGGTTCCTCTGTGAGAGTACATCCTCGTTGTATGTATATGTTTAACATTCGGTGTGTCTGCAGCACACCAGATGAGTTGTTACGGACACCTTTAGCGCTGGTGTTCCATAAATATTGCAAATGAAATGAATAAAATCTTCAAACGGCAATATTGTACAATAAAGATAAAAGTTTCGATTTTGCACCAATGACTGACTACCCACGCCATACTTCGGGCGTATAAAAGAGGGTAACGTATGTAAATGAAGATTTAAAGTGCCACTGGGAAAAAAGAAGGAAATTGAGGGAATGTATTCAATTTTAAGAAATGAATTTGGGAAATTGAGCAGACTAGTCTAAAATCTCCACATCACCTTAAAGTCATGTATAAATTCAAAATTGATATGCAAACAAACAAACTTGGAATATGTGAAGTTTGAAGAAAAACAGAAGAAGTACTCAGTTTTTGGACTTTTCCTTTTCCATAAAGTAATTAGTAAAACTATGGCACAATGGACTCATATTCGATTTTTCTGTCCAAAACTATTTTAACGTCTCCCGATGTAAATCCTAGCAACTAAAAATGACCTGAATATCCTATTTTAGAATTTCAGCTCTGTAATTTCACTCATTACCAAATTTAGTAATATTTTGTACGCATATCCAAAACAATCTAAGATGGAGAGATATCTTAGATGCCAACAGTGATCCAAAATTAGTACCATTTAGTACTTCTGGAACAATTACAGTACCATTTCCCAATTCACCTCCATATCTTAACAACAGCCCCCGACAGCATGCCAGCTCTATTCCTTCACCCAATATCAAATTTAGTAATATTTAGTACACATATCCAAAACAATCATCATCTCTCTATCGTAGAAACCAACAGTGATCCAAATTTTATACTATTTAGTACTTTTCGTACACATATAGTACGCATTTGCAAAACCACCTCCATATCTAAATTCTAGATACCAAGGGAGACCTCGACATAAAATTTGAAAATAAAATTTGATTGCAAGCCCATCACTTCACCCAATTAAGTACCAAATAGTACTTATTGACCAATTGTCGTACACATTTCCAAACCACCTCCATGTTTTAACCACAGACACCAACAGTGACATATATATCATATTTCGGGATTCCGGCTATATTTTTTCACCAAATACCAAATATTGTACAGTTTAGTACTTTTTGTACAATTATAGTACACATTTCCCAAAACAGCTCCATATCTCAATTCCAGATACCATTAGAGATCTCAATATCACGTTTTTTTGAATTTCATCTCTATCCCATTACCCAATACCAAATATTGTACCATTTAATACTTTTCGTACAACTATAAAACACATTTCCGAAACCACCTCCATGTGTTTCATGTACATGCCTACAAGAACAGCGACCCCAATAAAAATTTTCTGATTTCAAGTACTATCTGTTTACCCAATACCAAATTGTACCAAATATAGTACCATTTAGTACTTGTGCGTGCACTTATAGTACACATTTTCATATCCATCTGTTTATAGCAAACCTGTCACCAACTGGCACCGCAATATAAAATTTCAAAATTTTAGCTTCATCCGTCCTCCTTAAACCAAATTTAGAACCATTTAGTGCACTAAGTGCAGTAAAGTACAGGCCAATATAAATTTTATTTCCAAATTTCAGGATTCCAACTCTACCGGTTCACCCAACATTTAAACTGTACCAAAATTTAGTATCATTTAGTACATTTTAGTACCTACTAATCGCAGAATGCAATAAAAGTCTTATTTCTGAATTTCAGAATTCCAGTTCTTTTCACCTAAATCGAAATTGTACCACATTCGGTTTAATCTACTACTTTTCAAACACATAAGTACTAATTTCGAAAAAATCCTTCAGATACCAATCCTACATCAATTTTAATTTCAAATTTCAAGATTTCAGCTCCATCCGTTCTTCCTAATTCAAATTGTACTAAATTAAGCACATTTTGTATACATGAGTACATACTTCCAAAACTATCTTCTTACATCGACTCTACTCCTCAACCATGATTTCCATTCCAATTATTAAGTGGTACTAAGTATAGTACATTTTAGTACTTTTCGAACTCTTATAGTATAATTTTTCAAAGAACCAGCCCCTTCGGACCAAAAGTAACACTCATCCAAAATTTCAAGATTCTGGCTTCAGCCAAAATATTGGCGAACGAATATAGATCGGCTCTCAAATGTCTTGAAATGGACTTATAAAACTATTATTAAGATGAGGCTCATTTTGGCCTTATCTGTAATTAATACCCTCCTCTATGAACCTCCTCTAGATGAACCGTTCTATGGGCGCTGTAGTAAATGTTGGACCAATTTGTTTTTGTAGGGAAAATTGCACCCCAAGAAACTAAAATTGCAAATTATATCTGACTCAGTTGGACACGGTTGCAGGCACCTGCATAAACCGGATTTTACCCTTATATGGTATATTCATCCATGGTACAATGAGGTGGTAAAACAGCTTCGTAAAACTACTGAAATACAGCCCTGAGGCTATGCCCGCTTTCTGTCAAATTTATTCAATATTTCATTTATTCAATATTTTTCTCATTTATAAAATCAGTTAAGCAGCTCGAAAAATGAATGAAATCCCCGGACTTTCTTTCAAAACTATGATCTAAATAGTCCGATCTTTCAATTACATGGCAAAACTGGAGAATAGATACAATGTGCCTCCCGCAATATACGCTTCTTCCAATCATTGATTTTGAAAATATTTTCTTTTTATTTTTCAAAACAATAAATACATGCATAAAGTTGGCAGAAGTCGGGCAATTTTTTTTATTTATTTATTTATTTATTTTTTTTTTTTTTTTGAAGAATTTCTTAGCTTTTTGCGTTTTTTTAACGAAATTTATTTATTTTTTCCTCCATTTCGAAAAAAAAATATAATCGTCCTCCATTGTTGTAAATTGATACTTTGAATAATAGCCACCAAAATATTGCTGTCATATTTCAAAACAACTTTCAAACTTCTTTATATAAATACAAACACATTAATGCATTCAATACTATTTGTTGCTTCAAAGCAAACGGAAAATAACCTCCCTTCAAAAAAGCGAAAAAAATACCAGGCATTATTGGGGACACCCTTGGCATGACATGCAAAACCCAAATCAGTCATTCAATTTCGAACTCCTTTGTGTATTTCATTTCAGAAGAGAACAACGGAATAAAAAAGAAATTAACAGGAAAATAGTGAAGCCAGCATAAAGAAATTATAAATTAATACTAAATAAATGCTGGGCAAAAAATAACTACCATTCACATGACAAAGTAACAAAAGAAAATGGTGGCACAAACCCCATTAGCTAAGGGAATTTTGCAGACCAGTTACCGAAAACCAACTTCCCACACTTAGCGCCTCCATGCAATAATATTTCAAATGGTGACATATCTCCGTGTTAAGGTCCTACCGGGGGAAAAACTAACCTACTGGAAAGTGAGCATTGAGAACTTGTTGGCTCAGTCAAAGGGACGTGGTAGGGGTAACCTTAAATTTACAATTGGTATCTCTGAATTTTTTTTTTTTCTATGTGGAGGTTTATGTGTTTGGAATTTGTGTTCATTTCGGCTTGGTGGGCTTAAATGTTGTGTTGCTGCCTCGGATGGCAAATGATAATGGCGGTTTAACTGCTAGACAGGGTGTCAGCCAAATTGTCATTCTCCTACAGTGAATGGTGGGGTAAATGGCAACATAAAAAAATGAGACCATTGACTACAACTCAACTTGGTAATTTAAATTGATTAATTTCAATGGCTGGATTTCTATGCTGTATCAAAGGCAATTCATCCATCCAACTCCACCATTTTATTTAAACCCCAATTGTTGTTGTTTTTGTCGCGTTGTGGTATGCAGGTATGTGTGCTAGATTTTTTCTAGGAACTTTTCTATGATTTTTTCTAGGAACTTTTCTATGCCCTGTATTTCTGTTTCATCAATTTTACATATGGTGACATTGTAATCGTTGTTCGATGGCGAGGACGCCACAAACTTCTGTAACGGTTCTAACAAGACATTTACTGTTTTTATACCCTCCACCATAAATAGTATATAGGGTATATTAAGTTCGTTATTTCGTTTGTACCTTAGATAAATAATAATTTTAGACCCAACAAAGTATATATATATATATATATATATATATATATATATATATATATATATATATTTATATATATATATATATGTATATATATATATATATATATATAAATATATATATATATATATATATATATATATATATATATATATATATATATATATATATATATATATATATATATATATATTCTTGATCAGAGTAAAATTCTAAGACGATTTAGCCCTGTCCGTCCGTCCGTCTGTTGTAATGACGATAGATTCAAAACGAATAAAGATAGAAAGATAAAATTTTGCACCGATCTGTGTTTTGTCTGCAGGCAGGTCATATTCGAAAATGGGCTACATCGATATCGTATAGCCCCCATATAACGGTACCCCCGATGTTCGGTATTTTTATGATTTTAAGCACATTTTTCAATGGAATTGTCTGAAGTTCTGCAGTAGTCTTCGTGACAACTTTATTCCCTGAAAAATAATTGTCTATATAGGTCCATGATATCGTATAGCCCCCATACAACGGTACCCCTGATATTCGGTATTTTGATGATTTTAGCCACATTTTTCAACAGAATTGTCTGAAATTATACACAAGGAGTTCTCTGTGAGTACTTTACCCCCTGCAAGAGAATTTTCTATATAGGTTAACGATTTAGTATATCACCTTTATAACGCTACCCCGAGATATTCCGTAGTTTCAGGATTTTCGCGATATTATTCACCGGAATTGTTTCGTATTTTAAGTTCGTAATGGGTACTACAACCTACGACGGAAAACTATCTATGAAGGTCTACGTCTTAGTACAGCCCCCATACAACAGTATTCGGTATTTTAATGATATTAGCGACATTATTCACCGGAATTGCGTCAAATTTCGTATTTAAAATTCAGAATCGATATTATAGCCTATCACAAGAAAATACTTATACCGCACCACGTCTTCGTATAGCCCCCATATGAAGGTTTTCATTTGAAGGATTTTTGTTTTTTTTCTTTTTTTTTTTTGAATGGTGGAGTGTGTAAACGTTCGGTCCGGCCGAACTTGGATAGTGTTTACTTATCTGAAAATATCCTTACATACTCGCTCTAGCTAGAACCCTTAGAAATAGAGCCCCTTTATTTTTCATTTCGATAGATTGCAGATAGATAATTTGTACAATTTATTACCAAATGTTCTGTAATAACGCAAAAACGAGTAAAAGAGAGCTTTGTCCAAAGTTGAACCTTTCTATGTTAGAGAAATGTTGTAGATTGTATATTAGGGGTGTGAGGGATTTAAATATAAACTCAGATAAGACGTTTATATGGGACTTATATAGGGTTGTGACAATTTAGTTCGATTCAAAGAATTCGATCTTTATCTAGTTCCGTGGACTCCCGTCGTTTGTATGGGAGCGTATGAGTGATATGATATTTATGAAATCACCCATACGTTTAGGAACAGGTGTATATACCCTCGGTCAAATGGCTAGAGAGGGTATATACAATTTGATAGAACCAAAACGCGCCTCATCGAAATAGCGGCTTTAGACCCTAGGTTTCTTTGGACCTAGATGTCCGTCTGTCTGCCAATCTGGCTGGCCTGATAACTCTGGCGTACGATAACTCTCGAAGGGAGTACCCGATTTGGTCCATACTTGGTACATCCTAATATTATTATCAAACTTAGATTGACTTTGGTGATGAGCAATATGGGTCCACTCCTTCTGATACTTAACCCACAAAAGATCAAAATTCCAAAAAAAAAAAATATTTTACTGCATAGAAAGAGAAGGAATAATCCGATTTTGCTCCAATATTGTGCCATTCCTTTGGAACTTTTTCCATGGAGTGTCAACAATTTGAATAATCATAACATAAGTCAAAATATATTTAATTTTTCTCTTTCAAAGATTTGAATAGAGTCCATGTCCTATGTATATTTTATAGGACCTTATATTCAGTTTAGATCAGAATCCTAGGTAAAATCAATTTCACATTCTTAGTAATACCCTAAAACTTTTGCATTTTTCCTTCCATATAATATAACAAAAAAACATCCTTTTTTAGCTTTTAAGGTGACTATTTTTTTTTTGCCCCGCATATCCTCGAAAACAAAAATAAACAACGGCAAACAAATTCCCTGCTGATTTTAATTAACTCCCATGACCAAATGAAATCGTACATAATTAATGTATGTTTCAAGTAACAGACGACCTGAAATCAAGCAAAAACACAAACTAGAGCTGCTGCTGAACACATATTCAGATCATCGGGCGCCATATACGCCAAGAGCAAAGTTAATAAATTTTCCAGTATTCTGGAACATTTAAAATTCCCATTGCCACAGGAGTCATGCCATGAGATGATAAAATGACAAACAAACAAAGCGCCGAAAAAATATACAAAACACACACACACACGGAGGAAGAGGAAACACGAGTTTAATCATCTCTGACGCTGAATGTAGAACAGACAGTAATGAGATTTTCACGCTCGCTAAGCAGCACAAAGTTAAGTAAAATCCTTGGGAAAAATGTACAAAAAACGACAGCAAAAACAGCAATGTAACGCAGTACTGCAGCAACCGAGGGAGTAAAAGGTCTTAAACTCGTTGCAAAACATAGGTGACTAAAGAACCGACTAATGCCACCAAGCAGCCAGGATAAGGCAGCCACAAACCCCAAAAAAAAAATGTTGAAAACACACACACACACTCAACGAAAAAGCTGGACAAAAAGAAAAAGAGTTGCCTGCCTTAAACAAACTTGGTGTTCCGTAATTAAAAATGATGTGATCAGGTGAGAGAGAGAGAGAGAGAGAAAACTAAAGTAGATGGCATTTTTGTTTTTGGGAATATTGCAAAAAAAAGCCTGAGCGCCCAAAGACAACACAAAAATAATTGAAGAAAAATATTTAAAGGAGATTGAAGTAAAAGAAATTTACCTTTAACACAAATGGCTTGACAAACACCATGGCACATATATATGCGATATAGGAAGAATGTCATGTCGTAGCAGGTGTGATGGCTGCCGGAGAGGACTCAACTTGACTGACTGTCAAGAGTGCGAAATACATGCACACCTACATAGCCAGCACATTAACATGTGTCTTTAATTTCCAACATAATTAAGAGAAAAAGGAAAAAAACTAAAGTGAAATAATGAATATTTGCAATGTTGCGAGAGTGTTCGTTCACACAGATAGAGTGCCTCTTAATATGGCTTTTTGTCGAGCTCTCTGTTGGAATTCCAGTAGATGTTGTGTGCAAAAATAAAAGTGTGCCTTGGTATGCAGTGCATTAAAAAATTATGACAATTCAATTAGCAAAAAGCAAATATCTTTAGGTACATTCGTATGGGAATGTAAAGTCATATATGGAAATTTTGTTACACCAGGAGTTAATGCTTGTAGAAAGTATGGAGTTATCGGGAAAAGGGGTGATGCAATAGAGTAGTCAAAAATCGAGGTATTTTGGCTTGGAGGAGCTCAGAAGCCGGAGCATATACTTTAAATTTTTATGCATTAGGCGAATAGCGACACACGTAATATCGCACTTTTAGGATCAATTACCATTAATGCGAATCTGAGACTACGAATTGCTCACTCGAATTTGGATAGAAGTGACACTTGTAAATTCTCCCTATATTGAGAGCATGGCGATGACCACTAAATAAAACAAGAGTGGAGAGTAAACTACGTATAAGACTCGTACTCGTACTCTTCGAGCACTTCCTCTTGTGAATAAATCTGAGCTCTCCGTTAAACTCATCCCGTTTGAGGATATATACAGGATTATAACTAAACCTGACTCTTGAAATTCAATTTTATTTTGAAGTTAAAATATAGTTTTCAATATAAAATTTGATGCTATTTCCGACATTTTTTGCTTTCAGTCAATAAAATTAAAAAAAAAAAAATTAAAAATTATGCCGTTTGACTTTGATTCAGTTTTTATACCTCCACCATAGTATGGAGAGTATTTGTCATACCGTTTGTAACACCTCAAAAAATATACATTTTAGACCCACAAAGTATATATATTCTTGATCAGCATAAAATTATATGTCGATTTAGCGATGTCCGTCCGTCTGTGGAAATCACTCTAGCTTCCGAACGAATTGAAGTAGATTGATAAAATTTTACTCAAATGTATGTTATGTCTATTATATATATATTAAATACTATTGTATATCTTTGACTGCTCCTGTAATCAAGACTAAAAAGCTGTATCTTAAGCTGTATATACAAGTGTTGGTAATGTGTTGTTAAAACAAGTTAAAAAGTATCGATTTTGCTGACAGATATATACCCTCAGCCAATGTACGATTATTTAAAAATATTTTGACTTCTGTTATGATTATTAGAACTCTTGACCCTCTATGGAGTGGGTTCTGAAGGAATGGGCCAATTATCCACTTCACGTCGTACCTAAATAAATTCGATATAAATATTGCGACGTGCCAGTTTTGGTCTATCTTCTTTATAAAATCCATATTCATCCCAAAATTCTGGTTGAAAGAAATATTTAGATATAGAAAGTTGTAACGAATCGCTGACTTGTTTCGCAAGTTATGGCAGATAAAATTATTGAAAATTGTGACCCTTTGTGGGTGAGATACAAGAAGGGTTTCGTAGATATGTATATATCATCTTCAAAACAGATCTTGCGTTAGCAAAAGTATTTGGATGTGTGAAATTCGCTTGATTTGAGCGTTTGTTTTTCAAAATTTTGAGCCCTATGTGGGAGAGGTACCAGAAGAAATGGTCCGATCTCTACCATCTTAATAACAGATCTTGCGTTGATGAAAATAATGATATGTGCAAAATTTGAATGGAATCGGATGATAATTTCGTGTTTTATGAGCTCCATGGATATTCAAAATTTTGACCCTTTGTGGGCGAGGTACTGGATAAAGTGGACCGATACTGTCCATTTTCGCACCTGACTTAGCACTGATGCAAATATTCGGATTTGCAAAGCCGGAGCCAAATCGGATTGTCGTTTCGCTTACCGTGCAGAGAATATATATTTTCGACATTTTGTGTACCTCCCACACAAAAGGAGTGCTCCGATATTGCCCATCTCGGAACTCGTCCTACGTTTGACAAAGATATTACGATGTACCAAGTTTGGACCAAAACGGATACTCCCTTCGATAGTTATCGTGCGCACCAGCCAGACAACGCTAGATCGACTCCAAATGTCCTGAGACGGATTTAATCCAAAGAGACCTAATGATATATACCCTTCCTGGCCATATGGCTGAGGATATAAAAAACTTGCTTTGCCATTGGTAAATTTTCCGCGGCAGGCAAATTTTTGGAAAAATGATAAAAGGTTTAGATTCCTAGATTCTGAAAGTAGATAACAATTTGTTGGTCGTTAATTTAAAATTGTCTATATCCGGATCATTGTAGGAAAGGAGCTCCATCGGTTGGCCTTTTACATGCATAACTTATTATACGCTTTACCACTCAATGGAGGGTATATTAACTTGGTCATGCCATTTGTAACTCCTCGAAATAATCATAATAGACCCTATAAAGTATATATATTCTCTATCAGTTGCAAAACAATTAGGCTTAATCCCATTATTGTTGTTGGATCAGCGTAAAATTCTATGTCGATATCCGTCTTTCTGGCTGTCTGTTGTAATCACGCTATCTTTCTAACAAATTGAGTGAAGGCTAAAATTTTGCACACATGAGTATTTTGCCAGTAGACAGCTTAAGTTCGTAAATAGGCGTTGTCGGTCCACGTCTTCGTGTAGCCCCAATATAACAATACCTCCTAATATTTGAAGTTTTGATGATTTTAGCGACATTATTCACCGGGATTGTTTCAAATTTCGTATTTAAAGTTCGAAATCGGTTCTACAGCCTATGACAAAAAATTATGCAGATCCACGTCTTCGTTTAGCCCCTACATACGAGTTTTCAGTCAGGCGTTTTTGTTTTAAGTGATTTTTCCCTCCAAATGGTGGAAGGTATTATAAGTTCGGCCCGAGCGAAATAAGCTCCCTCTTTGTAAACAAAGTACAGTTCGCATTTATTGCCCAATCCACATGAAATGTTGCAAAAATCATTTGTTTGGCCCAAGAACGAACCCTATTGAAATTCGAGATAATCGGTCAAAATTTAGATATAGCTCCCATATATATCTTCGTCCGATTTGCCTTTTATTGTGCACCAAACGTGTAATATCAACCCGAATAGTATGGAATTTTGCTCATACAACCAAATTAGGCCGCGGCAGGCAAATTTTTGGAAAAATGATAAAAGGTTTAGATTCCTAGATTCTGAAAGTAGATAACAATTTGTTGGTCGTTAATTTAAAATTGTCTATATCCGGATCATTGTAGGAAAGGAGCTCCATCGGTTGGCCTTTTACATGCATAACTTATTATACGCTTTACCACTCAATGGAGGGTATATTAACTTGGTCATGCCATTTGTAACTCCTCGAAATAATCATAATAGACCCTATAAAGTATATATATTCTCTATCAGTTGCAAAACAATTAGGCTTAATCCCATTATTGTTGTTGGATCAGCGTAAAATTCTATGTCGATATCCGTCTTTCTGGCTGTCTGTTGTAATCACGCTATCTTTCTAACAAATTGAGTGAAGGCTAAAATTTTGCACACATGAGTATTTTGCCAGTAGACAGCTTAAGTTCGTAAATAGGCGTTGTCGGTCCACGTCTTCGTGTAGCCCCAATATAACAATACCTCCTAATATTTGAAGTTTTGATGATTTTAGCGACATTATTCACCGGGATTGTTTCAAATTTCGTATTTAAAGTTCGAAATCGAAATTATAAGTTCGGCCCGAGCGAAATAAGCTCCCTCTTTGTAAACAAAGTACAGTTCGCATTTATTGCCCAATCCACATGAAATGTTGCAAAAATCATTTGTTTGGCCCAAGAACGAACCCTATTGAAATTCGAGATAATCGGTCAAAATTTAGATATAGCTCCCATATATATCTTCGTCCGATTTGCCTTTTATTGTGCACCAAACGTGTAATATCAACCCGAATAGTATGGAATTTTGTTCATACAACCAAATTAGGCCTGCAAATAAATTCGCCAAATTTGATCGAAATCGATTCAGATATAGCTATAGCTCCCATATATATTGTTCATGCGATTTGTAATTTTTGTCTTCCGCAGCCGTAATATGCACTCTGTAACAACAATATTTGGGGAAATAAATCAAATACAGCTCAGAAATACATTTGCTGAATTTTATCGAGATCGGTTCAGATTTGGATATAGCTCCCATATATAACTTCGTTCGATTTACCTTTTATTGTGCACCAAACGTCTAATATTTGTCCAAATGGGATGAAATTTGGCACTTATGAACGAATTGAGTCTAGAAGCTAATATGTCAAATTTGGTGAAGATCGGTTCAGATATAGCTATAGCTCCCATATATATATTGTTCATCCGATTTGTTATATTTGTTACCCACAACCGTAATATGCGCTCCGTAACAACGATATTCAGGGAAATATATCAAATACAGCTCAAAATATATTTGCCAAATTTCATCGAGATCGTTTCAGGTTTGGATATAACTTCCATATATATCTTTATCTGATTTCAAATTAATTTTGCACCAAATGGGCAATTTAAGTCCGAATTTAAAAGATACAAATGCTTCGGCATATTTAGTCCTTTGAATTTTAAATTACAAATATAATCATAGCGTGTATGATTAAATTCTCCCATAAAAACTTTTAATTTTTATGTGGAGCTCTACTAAATTAGCAAAGTTTTGTAGGGTATCATAAAGTTGGCCCCGCCAGACTTAAAGACTTTCTTTACTGTTTTTCTCTTCTGTTTTTTTTTTTTTTTTTTTGAAATTTACTAAATTGATAGGAAGAATTCGACTCAATAATTTTTTTTAAATTTTTCTCTTTTACTATTTTGTCTATCTCTGATCTACACTGACAATATTCTAGCCTTTCTCTCTCTTAATTTAAATGGCAAAAATATGGTGTGGATCTGATATTCATTTTAGAACTATTAACAGCTTGATTCAGTAACTCAGAAATTTTCACGATTTGTATCACACTGTTGAAATTATCCCAGAGAGCAATCTTTATAAAAAATTCTTTTTTTTTTTCTCAAAATTTTCACATAATTTGTATATTTTCCTCGAATCCGTTTTATATATTTGTAATATGTTTATATATCTTTATATAACAATTGCTTGCACTTTCTTTTTAGAAATAGAAGATGTTGGTGTCATCCTTCTGTTTCTTTCTGGCCACAGATAGAGGTATTACTAAACTTTTATAGAAAATCGTTAAGTGGCTGTGTACACTTACATTTCTGAAAAAGCTTCCCCTTTCTTTGGGCCCCACAACAACTAACACATCTGTTGGATGAATTACTAGCAATAACTCCATAACATTTGTAGGTCAGTTCTTAATCATTCGTCATCATTCTTTCTTCTTCATTCGAAGCTTTAGATTAACATATGGAGTGTTTCATATCAATTTCTATGTATTTACCATATATGTTTATCGCTCTAATAGCGTATACATGTGTAACAAAATTTGTATGCCACTATGTTTCTATCTCTCTATATCTGGTAAATTGATGGTTCAGACTATCAAGTCAGTCGGTCGGTTGTGTGTGTGTGCAGTTATACAACTAGACTAGATTTAAAGATACAAACATATGTGGGTACGTACATTATTCGTATGATGTGATATCAGTTCATATGGTAATTTGTATGTGGGCGCCTTGATTTTTGGATTTTTATGAATGAAAAATACAATTTTTTTTTGCTTAAGTAGTTTTCCTCTCAAAACCGAACAAGTGCAACTTGATGTCCGGCTGGCTGGCAGGTTGTCTGGCTGTGTTGGATTTTTCTTTAGCATGATTATGAGACCCAAATTAATGCTTGGGTAGGTGGAAAATTTGGGATTGCCATTAAGCATATGCGTGTGTCTGCCTGATTGTCTCGGCTGGACAACTGACTGACTGCCTTTCAGAATGTTGAACAGTTTTCTGTTTAATTCATGTATTCATTCATGCACTCACTCACACACTTGTTTTGCTTAGTAAAATTCATTCATAGTATTCATTTATGCAATTCATTTTGTGTTGGCTGTTCTCTGTCTGTCTGTCTGTCTGTCTGCCTTTGCCGTTTTCTTTGTTATTGTCAAAGTTGTGTTTTCTTTTTTTGAATTTTGGATACTGGACCAAACCAAGCCAGACTAGACATCCGGTTGCTAATAATGCGGCGACTGCCGGTTTCGCTTGATGCCACTACCATGCATTCCATTTGCATGTCAGACAATTATCACTTGTTTGCGACGTATAAAAATTTCCTTTCTTTTGTGGAAAAAAAGCATAAAGCCACTTAAAACCGTTTGTTTAATATTTGAAAGTAGTACCTTGGCTGATATGTGGCATGGAAGAATGGGGCGGGCTGGCGGTGCGTTGAGTATGTGCCGAGCTACTAAACTTTTGTAGGCATTTTGTCGCGTGCACATAGTATACAAGGTCGCCTCGATGCAAAAGAGGTCAGGGTGCAACGATGCAGCGTTGAGGCTGATAAGATGTGTGGTTGGTTGGCTAGGAAATATATTCAATTGTTTCGTTGGCGATAAGAAGGTTATGCGGGGTTCAGCAAACATTATTTGTGTGTTTGAACAAATCATTTTTTTTCGTCAATGGAACTTCTAGTATTTTCTTAAAACAAAACCATTTTATCAGGAACGCACTGGGAAAGAAATTTCATTTGTTGTTTTTGCTATTCTTCAACACCTTTGAGTTTGTTTTTGTTATTATTTTTTATTTATTTTTTGTTTTTTATTTTGCATTATTTGTTTTTATTTATCTTTATTGTTTCTTTGTTTTGCTGTTTACATTGCGTCGTTGTTGTACACATTGTTGTATAATTTTTTTGTTGTAATAATATCATTGTGGTCATTATTCTTTTGTGTTGTTGTCAATACTATATAGTGTTGTTGTTTTTTCTTCTTGTTGTTGTTACTATTCTTATGAAATTCCACAAGGGTACCGTTAGTTTGTACTGCGCCATTGAAGCCACGAAATGCGAATGCGACTATTATAATCGGCTGCAAACTAAAATTGAACTCACACCAAACGAAAAGTCTATTCTGTCGTAGGCATATACGAAGAGCAAACGAATTCATTTTTCTCAGACATATTGGGGCACTATCACCGAAATTCCGAACAATATTCTTCCATTTTAGGTTATTCGATGATGATGATTCTGATTTATTTGGCTTTTCTCAAATAGAAATATGCCATTTTATTAGCTTTCTATGCTGGCCTTTTTTTGTCTGACAGTCTGTTGTCTCGAACAACCAACAGACGAATGAATGAAAAGAAATGATGGGCTCATACACGACGAGCGAGGTACAATTACTGATTGCCAAACACAAATTTCATTGCTGGCCATACAGAGAGATAGGCCTCTCTTTGTCGTAAACAGTTCAAAGTTGGTTTTGTTGTCTTTGGCCCAAGAGCATAAAGGAGAGAAAGTCACGCACTCACAGAACAAACAGAAACCGGCTTAATAGCCATGCTCCACTTTGGCAAATATCATTCTCTTTGATTTGTTTTTGTTGCTCCCTTTCAATGAAGCTTCGGAAAAATGTCTTTGCAAAAAAAAACCAAAAACAAAAAAGAAATGAAAAACAAACAACTGAGCGACTCCAACAAAACGGTAAAAAGAGAGTGTAGGTCGTCTAGAGGCCGTTTGATTACCTTTTATCATTGTGTGAATGTTGTTCGGTAAGTTATTCATTGCTTGTGCGATGTACTCCGCCAGGGATGGAAATGCTTCAATTCCATTTGGAGTAATTTGGCATATATGAGTTAAATGGAGAACAAATTTTTTTACGAAAAAACCAAGTTCCCCTGTCGAAGAAGGTTCCAACAGTCCTTAACTCCAACGAAGATAATAATACACGATCCAGAAGATCCAGGAAAAGAATCCATAATACGAACTTTTAAACCATTTTGTAAGTCCTTCCTCTGAAGGCAAATATTAGTTTGTTTTGGAGTACAACAGGGAATTTTAGCTCAACGTTTCGAATGCCGTTTATATACTCTCCACCATAGCTATTTAAAGTTCGTAATGGATATTACAGCCAGAACATGGCAGAAAATTGTCTGTGCAGGTCCACTTCTTCGTATAACCCCCATATGATGGTACGTCCCGATGTTCGGTATTATGATGATTTTAGAGACATTATTCAAAGCAATTATTTCAAATTTGTTATTTGAAATTCGTAATGGTTACTACAGCCTAAGACAGAAAATTATCCCTGCAGGTCCCCGTCTTCGTATAGCCACCATATAACGGTACCTCCCGATATTCGGTATTTTGATGATTATAGCGGCATTAATCAGCGGAATTGGATATTACAGCCTATGACAGAAAATTGTCTGTACAGGTCCAAGTCTTCGTATAGCCCTCATATAACGGTACCTCCTGATATTCAGTGTTTTTATGATTTTAGCGACATTATTCAACGGAATTGTTTCAAATTTTATATTTGAAGTTAGTAATAAATATTACAGCCTATAACAGAAAATTGTCTGTGCAGCTCCACGTCTTCGTATAGCCCCCCATATAACGGCACCTCCCAATATTCGGTATTTTTATTATTTTTGCGACACTAATCAGCGGAAAAAAATTTGATATTTAAAGTTCGTAATTGATATTACAGCCTATGACAGAAAATTGTCTGTGCAGGTCTACGCCTTCGTAAAGACCCCATATAATGGTATCTCCCGATATTCGATATTTTGGTGATTTAATCGTCATTATTCACTGGAAATGTTTCAAATTTGGTATTTGAAGGTCGTATTGGTGACAACAGCCTACGACAGAAAATTGCCCGTGCAGGTCCACGCTTTCGTATCACCCTCATATAACGATACCTCCCGATATTCGGTATTTTGATGATTTTAGCGACATTATTTACCGGAATTGTTTCAAATTTGATTTTTGAAGTTCGTAATGGATACTACAGCCTAAGACAGAAAATTGTCTGTGCAGGTCCACTTCGTCCTATAGCCCCCATTTGGCGGTACGTCCTGATATTCGGTATTTTAATGAATTTAGGGACACTATTCACCGGAAGCCCCATGTATGGCTCATGACAAAAATTGCCTATGCAGGTCCACGTCGTCGTGTGGGCCCTAATGTAACGGCTACATTCGGTATTTTTAAGATTTTAACAAAATTTTTAATGATTTTTTTTTTGTTTTTTTTCTTTTTTTTTTTTAATTGTCAAATTCTTTTCATATGGTTAGGGGGTATTCAAATTTCGGCCCGGCCGAAATTACAGCTTGTTTTACATAAAGAGCATCTTTATAATATTAGCATAGTAGACTAATTTCTCCAAGTTTTTTTTCGGCCACTACATTAGCTTTTTCTTGGTCTCAAGTCCCCTATAAGTAACCAGTTCCTATTGTCAATTATATTTAACGTTTCCCAACCCTGGCAGCACTCCAAACTCAAGACCGTATCCCCCTCCTATAGACCAGGGTTGGGCATATTGCACTAAATTTTTAGTGCACTAAGAATCAAATAATTAGTGGTAGTGCAATTTTTAACTCCACTACCACTAAAGGGTTAGTGGTAGTGAAAAATAAATTGCACTACCACTAACACTTTAGTGATATTTAAAAAAAAATTGCACTACCACTAAACTTTAGTGGTAGTGAAATTTTAATAGCACTACCACTAAATTTAGTGATTTTTCAAAAAAAATTTGCACTACCACTAAAATTTGGCGAAGCCAAAAAAAAGCACTATGTATATAAATATTAAACCAGCTATAATGAAGTTTATTGAAGTGAGTAGGGAACAACAATCCAGAATATATAGTACATATTCATAAAATTTGATTACTTTTCTAAATAGCACTAATTTAGTGCTATTTTTTATGAAATACCACTAATTTAGTGCAACTTTTTTCAAATACCACTAAATTTAGTGGTAGTGCTATTGAAATTTCACTACCACTAAAATTTAGTGGTAGTGCAATTTTTTTTTAAATATCACTAAAGGGTTAGTGGTAGTGCAATTTATTTTTCACTACCACTAACCCTTTAGTGGTAGTGGAATTAAAAATTGCACTACCACTAAATGAACAGTGATAGTGAAATTATTAGTGCACTAAAAATACAGTGCATTATGCCCATCTCTGCAATAGACAACAAACAAGAACACAAATTGCAAAATTCACAGCGAATTGCCAATCAGTCAAGCTCATAAGTATTTTCTCTTCTCTCTTAAATGCCGGTTGAACTTCTCTTTCGTATCTCTCTCTTCATCATACGCCATACCAAACAGAATAAATAAGCCAACGCCGACACCGAATCATATGTTTTATTGCTGTGTGTATGTGTGTGTTTTTAGCTCAGTTTGTAATCGTTCGTTTGTTCGTCCGTTTAACTGCAAATCAAAGTCGAGGTCGTTGTACGACCGAAAGAATGTTGGAATGGTGCTGATGATGTTTAATATTTTTCTTGTTGTTGCTGTTGCTGATTTCTTTTCTTTGTTGTAAGTTCATGTGTGCGGCTGATTTTTTTTGCGGCACGAAGAGTTTGCTTGTTTTACCGTTGCTTGTTGTCTGCTGATAGTTCAGTTTGTTTCCATCTGCTTAATGCTCCGTTGTTGTCGGTTGATTTCGTGGTCGTCATAGGTTTGCTGGCTTTAGCAGTGCGACGTTACAGCGCTGCCCCAAAGGTAGCTGCTTCTGTACATTCTCAGTTGTTTGACACAGTGTTTCGTTGGATAAAGTGTTGTGGTAGGATTTATGAGTAACGGGAACGAAAGTTCTTTTATTTTGTGAATTGTCATTGGGGATTGGATTCGGATCGGATCAATTTTGAGGAGGAGTGGGTATTTTCGTTACAACTGAAATATC
The DNA here is from genome assembly GCF_030504385.1 of Musca domestica. Lineage (NCBI taxonomy): Eukaryota > Metazoa > Arthropoda > Insecta > Diptera > Muscidae > Musca > Musca domestica. The sequence continues at coordinate 1,199,162 of NW_026712309.1, read as the reverse complement.
GCGGTGCATCGTATTTTTTTAATAAGCGCAGAAATGGGAGCTTTGCTTACATTTTCAGATTCTTTGAAATGGTTTTAAGTCCAAAAGTTCGTAATTATTTATGTCCAAACAGGAGTTGCCGGGTTAGCACAAAGCAGCTCAGAGAAAGTTCATAACGCCCGATATTGGAATTATCTTGTGAAGGTCTAAACAATGAGAACTATATCACAAATTGCATAGTTCATTTGAACTAAACTATCCTTAGAGATACCAGCAAACCATAAATAGACTAAGGATGCAATTGTTATTGGAAGAACTATCAATGGAAGAATTAGATATATCCGACGAGGCAATACCACAGTTTACAAATATCGATATAAATTACGAAGTATCAACGAAAAATCCTTCAAATCACTAAAATCCAAAATCACTATTATGCGGAAAGAAGTACCTTTTTCCACAAGGGACCTAAATAACTAAGGATGATTATAAGGAGCATCTGAATCGATGCTTAACTCTTTCGCTGTAAAAAAAGATCAGAGCTCCTGAAGTGCAGAGGCACAGGATTCTGATCGCAGGATCAATGGAGTTCTAAGACAGATCTGAGGGACTTACAACACGATAATTAAGGACGTTCTGCATTGCAGTCTGGGCGCAGAGACACTGGGGACGGTGAGATACCTACACCATTAAATGTTACCCTTGTCAAAAATGAAAAAAATCATAGAAGATGGGACGAGCAAGTCGTGTATTATTAGGTCCTAAGAATCCCATCTACTTGCGGATCTATGCTGAATACGATAATCTGATGGACCACATAAATGCAGTCCAGAAGTATTGCTATATTCAATGTCTCCGGTATAAACGATATATACTAACAACATTTCTATGCTAATACAGGATCACCATTTAAACTAAAATTAAGTTTTCTTTTCTCCCTAGAGCTCTCAACGTCGGAAGCAACTTTACTGAAGCAGGAATGGGAACATGTACCTGATCCCGGTATATCTACCGTTCGACACAACGATATCTTAAGTATTAGGAGAGATTGCCACAGTTCAGCAGACATATCCATCGTGTTTCTAGGTCTGAAAATGGCAATTCGCCTAGGCTCTGACCAGCCCACTTCATAAAAATTAAAAAAAACACCGTGCTATTCTTAACCATGGAAATGTCAATTGGCAAGAACTCAGGGAATACACCATTCGTCGCTTCAGAGAACTGCCCAACACATGTGATATTCAGGTATCAGATGTGTGTTTCCGGCACATCATGAACGGTGCAGTTTTTGCCGAAAACCTGAGATAAAACCAAATTTTAACCTAGACAGAGTAAATTGGAAATATGTGCAATGTGTTCTGTCCTACGAACTCGAATGATGTCAGAATCAGGGAAGTAACTGTGAACGGAAATAGGTTAGTTGACGAGCATCAGCGGAAAGAGTTGCCAGAGCATCTAAAGCATTGCAACATCATTACCGAATCGAGTAAACAGTGGACAATGGTAAAATCGCTATCTAACCCTGGAAAAAGATCATCGGACGTCTGGAGTGCCTTCGGATATATGATTGTCATAGAAATCATGATCCGAAGGGCACACGAGTGACAGAGGGCTGAAAGAAGAAGTCTACGTCGTTTACGATATCTTCGAGCAGAGGAGGTACCACCAAAACATACTCCGATACTTATTTACTAACTTATGATATTAAAAACCCTGTGGTAACTTCAATTATAAAAATAAATATGTATTTTTGTGGATTCCCCAGAAGATGCAATGTAATTCTGCAATGCAAATATCGGAAATTAATAAAGGAAACCCAGATCTCAAGCTCAAAGAAAATTAGACAAGGTCGAATAAAAAACCAAAGCTGAAAGATGTTGCATTTGTCATCAGAAGCGCAAAGCCATTCAAAGCACTTTGTTCTGACTTGGCGCTGTTGAAGCAACAGGATGAAATGCTGTCGATGCAATATATGCTGTTACAAACAGAGCTGTCTCAGTCACCAACTGGTGGATGGGAAACTTTCGCCCAGGCACGTAAAAAAATATATTCATGGTTTAGAGAGAGGTACAGAGATATAAAGAGAGTGTCTATAGATCAACAGGCCTATTAAGTAGAACCAAATAGTATTCAGACGGTTACAGCAGTTATAAGGGTATACAGAGTGAAGTGCATATTCAGAGATCATCCGCCAACCATCCCAGCTGAAGAACGGGAGTTACGTATAATCATACTACCCCTGATAAAATTGATAAGTTCTTGGAAACAATTAGCCAATAAAACGTGTACAATTATTGCACTGTAAGCATAAGTGAATTTGACATTCTTTAGTTTGACTTTATTTTATTTTTCCAGTTAAAACTGTCTGGAGCTGAGTATACAATTATTTACAAAAGTGTGTTAATCAAATTTCATTTAAAATAAACTTATGCTAACACTGCAATAATTAATTAACAAATAATACCTGTAGAATAAGTAAATTAAAAATGTAAAAGTTAGTCTTAGTTCCATCCTCTTAGTCGCAAGTCGACGAATAAATAAATAAAAGAAAGAAAAAAAAAAAAAGAAAACAATTTTTTTTTTTAATAAACATAATTAATCAGGTTATCTAATTGGCGCAGTCGGTAGGATCCTTTAGGAATTAAAAAGGATCCAGTGAAACGTACCTAAATTATAAATAATTAAATAAATTCTGCGAATCCTACGGGACCCTCCAGGATTATAAAATAAACAATAGTGCAGTGAATAATTCAAAAAATTAAACACCACTAAAATAAACAATAGTGCAGTGAATAATTCAAAAAAATTGAACACCACTAAAATAAACAATAGTGCAGTGAATAATTCAAAAAATTGAACACCACTAAAATAAACAATAGTGCAGTGAACATTTAAGTTAAGTGGACACCACTAGATAAAGGAAGTCAATCCTTTTTTTTTTTCTTTTAAAAGTGTATTCGCAAAGGCAAAAAGTCTTCGACAAACGAAGAAGAATGGAGGAACAAGCTCACATCGCATCCGTAAATGTGGCAGAAGAACTAGCCAGAAAGGATCAACAATTGGAACGGTTACGCCAAGCATATCTAGAATTGCAACAGCAAACACAAGAACTACAACAACAACAGCGTAACCCGGTGTTATATGATACACAATCAAATAATGCAAAAGACAACATTTTAAAAACGATAAATCATCTACCCATTTTCACCGGCACCGGAGAAGTAACGGTGAACAGCTTTTTTAGTAGCACTGAATACTTGCTGTCAACTATACAAGATGAAAATATTAAGAAGGAGGCCATAAGAACAATATTCTATAAAATAATCCAGGGACAAGCTAAAGACGTCATAATAAACATACCCACACCGGACAACTGGCAACTAATCAAAGAGACTTTAAAACTAAGGTATAGACCGAACGTGGAACCACACAATATATATAGGATGATAGCCAACTTAAAAGTAAATTCGGTAAGTGAATTAATAATAGAGTTGCAGAATCTAAAATATAAGGCAGATGAGTTAATAGTTTATTACCGAAATGACCACTATATTGACTTATCAAACGTGGACAGTCTTTTAGTAAATACAGTTAAGGAAATGACACAAGGTACACTGTTAGACAAAATTTACGAAGAAAGAAACATTAATGATATATTAAAAATATTAACAAGAAGGAGATTTGAAGACACATGCATTAGGCCAGAATATAGGAAGTTTAGGACTAAAGACGACGTAACATTTAGACAAAATCGGTCGCAAAATAGGAATAATTTTAATCCGCAGATTAACAGTAATAACCAGGGATATAATCAACGGAATTGGTTAGGACAAAATAATTTTAGGTCGGATATTAGACAAGAACGAAATAATAATGATAATAATAAAACCTATAATAATAATAATAACGATAACTATAATAGGAATAGAAACTTTAATCATTCAGGACAGTATAGAGTCCAACAAAATAACAGTTATAATAATAACTATAATAATAGGAATCAAAATGGAAATTTTAATCATTCAGGACAGTATAGAGTCCAACAAAGTAACTATAATAATATGTCGGGAAATTTCAGAAGGTTTCAGCAACAGGTAGGAAACCCTAGGCCAAATTTCAGCCAAAATCGCTTGAATCAACCTAGGCAAGACCAGCAGGAACCTATGGAAATAGACAATATAGAAGTAGATAATTATCGAGTAGTAGGAAACTCTGAACCAAATTTACATCAGGATAACGGACAAGACCAAAGACAAAATAATTTTTTTCGGAAACAACCTCCGATTGTTTACCTACCATAACCATTACGATTAATAAAAGGAAATATAAAGCTTTGATTGATACAGGCGCAAACTTAAGCCTGATTGACAGTAAGGTAAAAGATTTTGAACGAGTTTTACTAAAACAACCTATAGAATTTAGCACCATAACTAGGAAGGACATAATTAAATTTGAAGTTATAACTGACGCACCTATGGAATTTAACTTACCAAATTATACAAAAATTAAGTGGAAAATGCAAGAGTTAAAAGGAAGAAAGTACAATTTTATTATAGGAGTTGATTTACTAAACCATTTTAACACGATGATAAATTTAATAGACGGACACATAACATTTAATAACAAGATTACACAATTTTTAATTAATCCATATAAGGATTTGGAAATATGTTCATTGGAAAAACTGGAAGTTGACTTGGACAGAATTCAGTTGAATCATTTAAATGCAGAGGAGCATTTAGAAGTTACGAGAATTTTAAGAAGATTCGACAAAATATTTTTTAAAGAAGGGGACCAATTGACAAGTACAATGACAATAAAACATGAAATAAGAACGACAACAAATGAACAGATAAATTCCAAATTATACAGATATCCGCCACAACATGAAGAAGAAGTACGACGACAGATCAGGGAAATGGAGGAACAGGGCATAATTAGGAAAAGTTGTTCAAGATATTCAAGCCCATTAATAGTAGTACCCAAGAAAATAGATAATTCTGGAGAGCGTAAATATAGATTAGTGGTAGATTATAGGAAGCTTAATGAAGTGACGATCGATGATAAATATCCACTACCGAACATAGATTCAATTTTAGATAAACTAGGACGAGCACAATATTTTACTACCTTGGATCTAGCCAAGGGATACCATCAAATTCTAATAAGAGAACAGGACAGAGAGAAAACAGCTTTTGTGACACCTCACGGATTATATGAATTCATAAGAATGCCATTTGGGTTAAAAAATGCCCCAGCGACATTCCAACGATTAATGAATGAAACACTAAGAGATTTCATTAATAAAACATGTGTAGTTTATCTGGACGATATACTTATTTTTAGTACTTCTCTTAAGGAACACGTTAAAGCCATAACGGACATTTTCACGGTATTGGAACGGGCAAATTTAAAAATACAAATCGACAAATGTAATTTCATGAAAAGAGAGACAGAATTTTTGGGGCATATTCTGACAAAGGAAGGACTAAAACCAAACCCCAATAAAATTAAGGTTATTCAAGAATTAGATTTACCTAAAACAGAAAAACAAATCAAAAGTTTCCTGGGATTAACGGGATATTATAGAAAATTTGTGAGAGATTATGCTAAAGTCGCACAGCCAATAACAAAATACTTAAAGAAAGGTGTAAAAATAAATTTAAGGGACCCTACATACATAGAAGCTTTTGAAAAATTAAAATCTTTAATTAGCTCTCATCCAATTTTAAGATACCCAAATTATGAAAGACAATTTACATTAACTACAGATGCGTCGAATTACGCAATCGGTGCTGTCCTGTCACAGGAGGGACATCCAATTTGTTTTGCATCAAGAACGCTTAACAATCACGAAAGAAATTATTCGGCAACGGACAAAGAATTTCTAGCAATATTATGGAGCGTTAATTATTTGAGACCATACCTCTATGGTCGAAAATTTAAAATATTTACGGATCACCAACCCATCAGATTTTTACACACAAAATATAGAGGGAAAGACATGTCACCCAGGCACCAGCGATGGTTTTTGAAATTAGGAGAATACGATTTTAATATAGAATACATAAAAGGCAAGGAAAACAAGGTGGCAGATTTTCTAAGTAGAATTGAGAAAGATAATGAAGATGATACCATTTCAGATAAGGTACAAAATTCGGAGAATAATTCAGAATTGAGAATAATAAATAATATTGAGGATGATGATGATGTATCAATGATTACAATTCATTCAGCTGATGAAAATTTACAAGATCATTTCTTTATAAAAGAAGAAATAGTGAATAAGTACAGGACACAGATTATACTTACAAATGAAAAAGTTCAGGAAATAAAACATTTACATAATAAAAGGATAATTTTCATAGCGGAAAGTGATTTTCACGAAATGGGGGAAATATTTAGAAAGTATATTACCAAAGGAAAAATAGGTATATTTTCGGAAGTATCGGAGAGAAGCTATAATACTGTTCAGGAAAAACTAATAGAAATGTACTCTAATGAGAAACAAGTGGAATTTATTAAATGCACTATCAGGGCTCAAGATATAGAAACAGAAGTGGAGGCGGTGAAACAGATATCATTATATCATGTAAAAGAAAGTATGCACTCGGGCATACAGGAAACCTATAACCAACTAAAAAATAAAATTTATTACCCAAGATTAATGGAACTAATTCAATTAGTTATAAATCAATGTGAAGTTTGTCAGGAGATAAAATATGATAGAAATCCAATTAAATTGAAATTCTCATACACAGAAACACCGTCGACGAAAAACGAAATAATACATATTGACACATATGTGATTAAAAGATTTCATTTTTTGACAATAATTGATAAATTTTCTAAATTCGGTGCAGCGTATCCATTGAATGATAGAAATCATTTAACAATAATGGAGCAATTAGATGATCATTTTACAAAGGTAGGGAAGCCAAGGAAAATAATAGCCGATAATGAATTTAACGCCACTAGACTAAAGGAATTCTTAGACAATGAAAATATAGAATTGCATCTGACCAAACCTAATAGTCACACGGGAAACGCCGACATAGAACGATTTCACAACACAATTGCGGAAAAGTTTAGGATAATGTATAAAGCAAATAAGGAAATACCGGTGAAACAATTAATTCAGAGATCAATTAGAAATTACAACGAACGATATCACTCAACTATTAAATGTACTCCTAAAGAGGTTCAACAAGGAAAAATGGATGAAAATAAAGTTAGAAAGTATTTAGAGGACAGTAAAAGAAAAATAATAGATAAAATAAATAACTCTAGAGAAGATTATAAGGAAAATAGAAAAGAAGGGTTTATAAAAAATTATAAGGCCGTCCGACATAAGGAACAACCGAAATATAAAAAGACAAAACTGGAGCGAATACATCCGTGCAATATTAAAAGACCTTTGAAATTTGCAGATTTGGACAATACTGATGATACTAATATGGATACCACAGACTAGAGGGATAATTACTACAAAATTTCTGACAGAACAAAGAGGATATATGGACATTTGCATGGGAAATCAGAAAATTGTTAATGAATCGGACATAATTTTACATATAATCAATCTTCACGAAATTGAAACAATTTTAGATGACATAACAGATAACATTATTCTAATGAAAATCGAAAACAAAGAATTACTTGAGTTAGAACTATTAGATGCCAGAAATAAATTAATGACGTTGATACCCAAACAAAATAGAAAAAGACGTGGACTAATTAACGGTATAGGAAGTATGACCAAATGGTTATTTGGGACGATGGACGATGAAGACAGACGGAACATACAAGAACATCTTCTTAATATTAATGAAATTAAGGAAAATAATAATCAACAGATTGTAATTAATGATTATTTCAATATAACTTTAAGTCATTTAAAGATGGTAATTAAGAATGATAGAAAGAAAATAGAACAAGAATTAAACTCTATAAACAAATTTTTAGAGGAAGAAAATAATAAAAGTTTATACTTAGAACAATTGACTAATATACAATTAATTAAGAATAAGATAGAGCATTTGCAAGACAACGTAATTTCTGCAAAATACGGGATTGTACACCCAAGTATTTTAACAAGTAGAGAAATAAGAAAATATGAAATAGATTATAACAAACTTAAATATATTCAGTTTGGAACAACATTTCTTAACAACTCTTATCTTGTGTTTGGAATAAAAATACCTAAACAATTTATAACAGTAAAATTAAGATTTATTGTACCAATACCAGATAATGAAAATAATGAAATAGAATCTAATATGGAAAGATTTTTTGAATTTCAAAATAAAACTTATAAATTTGAAGAGAATAAACATTTAAAAGATTTAAAGTTAAGTCATCATTGTTTAATAAAGAATAATTGTCAATTGATAAAAAATAAAGACTTTGAAATTATACAGTTAGATATAGACACAATTATAATTAAAAATGCAATAAACACGACTGTAAATCAAACTTGTAACTTTGAAAAAATTTTGTTAAATGGAAATTATTTAATTAATTTTAATAATTGTTCAGTTAGGATAAAAGATTATTATTTTTCAAATATTGCAGAAATTACAAAAGAAAGACAAATAATTGAAAATACAAACAAAACTCAAAATTTTAAACATAAGATATCGTTCGAACAAATTGAAAAAGAACATCAATACAATGTAAGAAATATCGGAAAATTAAAATACCACACTAAAATAACATATGTATGTAATATTTCTATAGTAATTGTAATAATTATTTTAATTTTCATAATCATAACAAAACATAAATATATAACTGTAAAATTAAATAAAAGAATTCAGGAGAATTCTAGTCTAAAGGGGGGAGTAGTTACGTATAATCATACTACCCCTGATAAAATTGATAAGTTCTTGGAAACAATTAGCCAATAAAACGTGTACAATTATTGCACTGTAAGCATAAGTGAATTTGACATTCTTTAGTTTGACTTTATTTTATTTTTCCAGTTAAAACTGTCTGGAGCTGAGTATACAATTATTTACAAAAGTGTGTTAATCAAATTTCATTTAAAATAAACTTATGCTAACACTGCAATAATTAATTAACAAATAATACCTGTAGAATAAGTAAATTAAAAATGTAAAAGTTAGTCTTAGTTCCATCCTCTTAGTCGCAAGTCGACGAATAAATAAATAAAAGAAAGAAAAAAAAAAAAAGAAAACAATTTTTTTTTTTAATAAACATAATTAATCAGGTTATCTAATTCGGGAGCTGCCTCAAAGACTAGAGTTGTTATGGAGCAAATGAGATATGAATGGTGCAGCGGCCTCATTTTGTATTGGGAGCAAATAAATAGCACTAAGATCACATGCCCATTATGTGGTCGAAACAAACCTATTCACCTAACAAAAGTATTGTTATGATAAAAGTCAATGCAGATCGCGTCAGTCTTAAAATTGGAGTTAGAAGTAGAGACGATTAGGGATAAATCAGAATGAACACAACAATACGAGCTGTTACAACAACAATCAACTTCCGAACTACAAGGAAGTTTCAACAGGTAGTTATTTTGCCTTATATAGCCATTTTCTAGAAATCAAGTCCTCTGAAAAAACCTCTGCTTCCTCAGCTCGTAAAAACAAACTAATGCCGAAGTAATATTTAAAAAACTATACCCTCCGCTTCATGAGTAAGGAGGATATCTATCATTTTTATCCACCACAGTATATAGGCTATATAAAGTGTGTCATTCGGTTTGTAACATCTCGAAATATACATTTTGGGTCCTACAAAATATATATATTCTTGGTTAACATAAAATTCTATGTCGATTTACCGATGTCCGACCGTCTGTGGAAATCACTCTAGCTTCCGAACGAATTGAAGTAGGTCGATAAAATTGTATTCAAATATGTGGTTGGTCTGCAGAACTTTTGATATTGAAAATGGGCCATGTAGGTTCACGTTTTGGTATAGCCCCCATATTACTGTATAGTCGGTATTTTGATGATTTCAGCGACAATATTCATCGATATTCTTTCAATTTTGGTATTTGATGCTCGTAATGGATGCTACAGCCTATGATAGGAGATTGTCTGTACATGTCCACGTCTTCGTATAGTCCCCATATAACGGAACCTCCCGATATTCGGTATTTTGATTATTTTAGCTGCATTATTTTCCGATTTTTTTTAAAGTTTTGCATTTGAATATTGTAATGGCTTATGACAAAAGTTCCCTATGCAGGTCCATGTCGTCGTATAGATCCTAATATAACAGCTACATTCCGTATTTATAACATTTTGACAGAAATTTATTGTTTTTGAAAATTGCGAAATTCATTCCAAATGGTGGAGGGTATCCAAAGTTTGGCCCGGCCGAACTTACAGTTTTTGTACTTGTTTATATTTGGCTGGAAAACCACAAGTGGCTATCGTTAGAGCACTCCAGCATTTAAATGTTAATAAGTCTTTTGTGTCTCCTACCATCGCTCGTTACCGTGATACTGGTAGCGTATCCCGACGTCAAGGAAGTGGACGGAAGAAAACAGTAATATCAGCAGAAATGATTCGAAAAGTAAAGAAGCGACTTGATCAAAACCCGCGTCGCAGTGGCCGAAAAATGGCTCGTGAGCTGAACATATGTATATCGGTATCTCACTATACTCGATATTTTGATTATTTTAGCTAATTGGTTTAAGTTTCGAATTTGAAGTTCCTAATAGGTACTGTAGCCTGTCACATAAAATGGTCTATGCAGGTCTTCGTATAGACCCCAATGTATCGCTAACTCTCTATGTTCGGTATTTTTTAAAATTTTAACAGAATTTTTCAACGGATTTTATTTTATTTACTTATTTGTGATAATTTCCAAATTCGTTCCAAGCGAGGAAATGTATCGATATCTGAACAATATCGACCCTTATCCAAAAATTTCGAAATTTGGATTAAACATAAATCTAAACATTAGATTTATATATATTTTTGACTAATAGTAGATTCGACATAAGGAGCTCTAATATCGATAAACTTCTCCGATTTTTCTCCCATAAAAAGTAAACATTTCAAAAAAGTAATATATCACCCTTAAAGCAAAAGATTTCTCTCATGTAGTCCCCAGAATCATGTATAGACAATTCGCATAAGATTAACTATCCTTTACTGTCACTGCTTATCCTTTTGTTGCATTTAACCAGATTTACAATGGCTTTAATTACTCTTGCTGCCCACATTTCAATGGCAACCTTGTTGCCACTCTTCCACTAAACCTTCTTAATAGACAAATGTGAATGTATGTTTGGGGGGGTATTAATGTATGACCAATAAAAAGAAATATATGTTGCAACTTTGTTGTTTCCACAAAAAAAAAAGAAAGAAAAAAACTCGTTTCAATGACATTAACAAAAGAAGACCCGTTTTCCTTACGATTCGCGACATTAAGTTGTCTGTGGAATGTTGTCATTCATTGTCATTTGAAGTTTAGCGGAGAATGGAATAGGAGAGTAAGAGATTTAGTAGCAGCAAAAAAAATAGAAGAAACAGCCAGCCAGCCAAGCAACCATCCTACCAACCAACCAACCAGGCAGTAAGGCTGGCATTCAAAGAAAGCCAAGACAACGAAAAAAAAGAGATCCAAACGAACGAAAGACGTAAATCTTGTATTAGCCGTTGCAACAGTAATATAAATTGTTAACTATGTGCCGCATATAACGGTCTAACGGCTGTTAGACATAACAGACCAAACAACGGACAGACGGACGGACCGACGACCAAACAGACTGGCAAAGTAGTTTTGGAATATGTTTTAGTGTGGTGATGATTCTATTTTGTATTTTTTTTTGTTCATTCGTCTTGGTTTCGGTCATGGCTAGTTAAAAATGAGGACAAGAGCAACGACATATCCGGGTAATCTCGATTGAAATGAGATTATACCGCCAACATGCTCATGGTATTTATTCTAGTTGTTGTTTCTGTTGCTGTTGCCGTCGTCGACTTAAGTAAACAGCAGCTGATTTGTTTTAATTATATGCCGCTAATTTCATGTTGGAATGCCTGCCTCATGTTTGAAATTTTGGAAACAAGGCGAAAAGGGGATAGGGAGAATGATAGAATTGCATTATATGAAAAGGGTTTCACAGGATTCCTTTAGATAGATTCGCTGCACTACTAATTTAAGTGAGTCTTACATTTAATTTCTTCTACAGCCAAGGAATTACAGGTCGGGAAAATAACACAAGTTCCAATAAGCGTTTGTATAACTAGACCGTGTAGAAAAACAAATTAAAAAGTATCACTCGGTTTTGCCGACAGATGTATACCCTCAGCCAATGTTCGATTATTTAAATATGTTTTGAATGCTGTTATGATTATTCAAATTGTTGACCCTCTATGGAGTTGTTTGAAAAAAAAATGGAATACTGTCCATTTCGTATCGGACCTAAATAAATATGACATAAATATTGCGACGTTTCATGTTTGGACAATATTGGTTGCTTCCTTCACTTTATATGAGATATGTAATAATTTAAAAAAAAAATTATAAACATGTGCGTGAGGTACCAGTCGACCAAAATATTCCATCTTCATACTTCATCTAATACAGATAAATTTATTGGTATGGGCAAAATTAAAGAATATCGAATACTTATTTCAAATTTTATGCGAAATCATGAATATCGTATTCATCTCAGGTTTCTGGTTCAGAGAAATATTAATATCAAAGCGAATTGTGAAGAATCCCTGACTTGTTTCGCAAGTTATGACAGATAAGAATATTGAAATCTGTGACCCTGAGGTCTGGTAACAGAATGGATTCGAAGATATGTATCATCTTCACAACATATCTTGTCTTGTGAAATTTAAAGAGAGTTGGATGCTTATTTCGCTTTCTTCGAGCGTTTTGATTTTCAAAATCATGAACCCTATGTAGGGGAGGTACCAAAAAAAATGGTACGATCTCCACCATCTTTATAAGGGATTTTATGTTGATGGGCATATTGAGATATATTGAGATATTCAATATGTTGACATTTGTGTAAAATGTATAATGTAGACGGACGGATATCGCTAGATCGACTGCGAATATCCTGAATAGGATTAGGTCCAAAGAGACCTAGGGCCTGAGACCGTTATTTCGACGAGGCACGTTTTGACCGTATAACACTATATACACAGGGTGAGATGAAAAAACTGCAACCAACTTCACCACTAAACCTAAAACCTAAGCCACTCGTCCGACAGCTGTTAAAATTATTCCAGTGCCAGCTCATTATATTGTTTACAAGCGTACAAAAGCATTTTGGTGAGAATTTTCCAGGAAAAAAAGTTATTCGTGATGGAATTTAAGCATGATAGTGTGATTTCTTTATATTTGGCTGGAAAACCACGAGTGGCTATCGTTAGAGCACTCCAGCATTTAAATGTAAGTAAATATTTTGTGTCTCGTACCATCGCTCGTTGCCGTGATATTGGTAGCGTAGCCCGACGTCAAGGAAGTGGACGGAAGAAAACAGCAACATCAGCAAAAATTGTTCGAAAAGTAAAGAAGCGACTTGATCGAAACCCGCTTCGCAGTGGTCGAAAAATTGCTCCTGAATTGAACATATCGCAATATTCCATTCGGCAAATATTAAAAAATAAGCTCGGGGTAAAGCCATTGAAATTCCATAAAGTGTAAGAACTTACACCAGAGTACAGAAAGAAAATAGACTCCTAAGAGCTAAAGAGTTGCTTCGCTTGGCCGAATGTGTTGAACTGCCGAATTTGGTTTTCTCCGATGAGAAAACATTCGTTGTCCAGCAGTTTGTAAACAATCAAAATGATCGTGTTTACTTGCCAAAGAGGTCAGCTGAAAATGTTCACCTCGGTTGGAAACCAGAACTCAAGCGCCGGCCATGGTGATGGTGTGGGCCGTCATAACAGCCGATGACCGCTTTCCGCTCGAATTAATCGACCGTGGCATCAGAATAAATACCGAATATTATGGCGAAAATATTCTGGATGGTGTTTTTTGGCCGCAGACCTTGGACATTTCAACAGAACTCAACACCATCGCACTCAGCACGCGCCACCCAAGAATGGTTACAAAATAAAGTTCCTCGCTTCGTTTCCAGCGCACAATGACCACCAAAATCTCCGGATATCAATCGGTTGGACTTTAGTGTCTGGAGTATTTTGGAAAGCAGGATTGGCACTAAAAATACCAAACGTCGATTACCTCAAGCAAGGGGCTTCGCCAGGAGTGGGCCAAAATATCGCAGAACAACATTCGGGCAGCATGTAACGGTTTCATTGGCCGTTTGAAGGTAATAATTCGTGCCACAGGTGACCAATTAGACAAATCTAAACTTATCCTAAAATTTGATGCTATTTCCAACATTTTTGGCTTAAATTCAAAAAATTAAAAGAAACAAGTTAAAAAGCAGTAAGTTCAGCCTGGCCGAACTTTGAATACTATCCACCATTTGAAACGAATTTGGAAATTTCCCTAAAAAAATCCGTTAAAAATTCTGTTAAAATTAAAAAAATATTGGGGTCTATACGATGTGGTCATATGCCATTACTATATTCAAATTCGAAACTTGAAATAAACGGGTGAATATTGCAGCTAAAATCATCATACTACGGTATATAAGGAGGTGCTGTTTTATCGGAGCTATACTAAGACCTGGACCTGCACAGACAGTTTTCTGTCTTTGGCTGTAGTATTCATTTCGAACTTCAAATACCAAATTTGAGACAATTCCGCTGAATAATGTCGCTAAAATCATCAAAATAACGAATATCGGGAGGTACCGAATATTGTGCGGAAGCTAGAGAAAAATGCGCTGTTTTCACTTGTTTACTGTATTTACAAAGGGATTCTATAATGTAGTGTGGCAACTTTACAAATTTATAACAAATCTAACTACTTTGCCTCATGTGGCGCAAAGTTGAACGAATTACAATAATACATTTCTGTTAATTTTTAAAAATTCCAAATACAGCCGTCCATTGGGGTCTATACGACGTGGACCTACATAGGCATTGTTTGTCATAAGCCATTACCATATTCAAACTCGAAACTTGAAATAAACAGTGAATAATGTAGCTAAAATCGTCAAAATATCGCATATAGGGAGGTACCGTTATATCGGAGCCGTACGAAGACCTGCACCTGCATAGACAATTATCTGTCACAGGCTGTAGCATCCATTACAACTTCAATTACGACATCTCAAACAATTTCGGTGAGTATTATACATAAAATCGTTAAAATACCGAATATCGGGGAGTACTTATACGAAGACCTTCACCTGCATAGACATTTTTCTGTCACAGACTGTATATTACTGTACATTACGAACTCTAAATACGTAATTTGAAACTACTCCGGTGAATAATGACGCTAAAATCATCAGAATACCGAATATTGGGAAGTACCGTTATATGGGGGCTATACGAAGACGTGGATCTGCACAGACATTTTTCTGTCTTAGGGTGTAGTATCCATTTCGAACTTCAAATACCAAATTTGAAACAATTCCGGTAAATAATGGCGCTAAAATCATCAAAATACCGAATATATGGAGGTACCGTTATATGGGTGCTAGACGAAGACGTGGACCTGCACAGACAACTTTCTGTATTAGGGTGTAGTATCCATTTCGAACTTCAAATACCAAATTTGAAACAATTACGGTGAATAATGTCGCTAAAATCATCAAAATACCAAATATTGGGAGGTACCGTTATGTGGGGGCTATATGAAAACGTGGACCTACATGGCCCATTTACGAATTTAACCTGCCTACTGGAAAAATAAACATGTGTGCAAAATTTTAGCTATCTATCTCAATTCATTTGAAAGATAGCGTGGTTACAACAGACAGACAGACGGACATCGCTAAATCGACTTAGAATTTTACGCTGATCAAGAATATATGTACTTTATTGGGTCTGACATGATTATTTCGAGGAGTTACAAACGGAATGACAAAGTTAATATACCCTCCATAGTATGGTGGAGGGTATAAAAATTAAAGAACATGCTGACCTACAATAGTTGGTTGGAAGAAAATAGCAATTACGATAAGTAAAAGTATAAAAATACATTAACCCTCTCCAATATTTTTTTTCATTCGCAAAAATGTATGTTACTGTCAAACAATTACATTACAATCCGACCTTTTTTGCCTTTGCCAATCAAAATTGACAGTTTTTGCCATTTCATTATCATTTGAATCATTGTCATGGTCTTTGTCATTAACAATCGTCAATGAAATCAACAGCACCGGCTGTTGCTTCTGCAACTGTAGTAACAACATTGTTATCACCATTTCAATTGCATTACATTATCATCCTTATCATTAAAATTATCAATCATACGTTTTCACTAACACACACACACACATACTGTCATACATGCACAGCATTCATACGTAATAAATGTTCAATCAATGTTTATTATCGAAACTATCAAAATAAGCTTTTTAAAAACAATAACAATGTCGTTGTCATTTCACTTAAGTCAAGTGTCATTTATGGTTGAAAGAGTATTTAACAATTCTACTCTTTTGGGAATGCATTCTAGAGTCTGGGAATTTTATGAGAATATAATTCGAAAGAGGGGTACCTATTTGCACACAATTCTTTAAGTGTGAGATTAAGAGAACTATAAATTCCAATTTTTACACTTCATCCTCCTGCAATCATCTGAGGATCTTTAGATTAGGAATTTCGTCCACATTTGTAGGAGGATTTAAATTCAATTTTAGTCTTAGGTTATATGAGGGTTCTGTTAATTCATTAGGATCTTTATTACCCAAATCAAAACCGTCTTTACTTGTTAATCCCCACATTGTCATAATAATCTGAATCGCACTTTTTTGTAAGGAGTTTTTTTTTTTCCTTTCAGGGGCATATAATTTCAATATAGGGTAAGTGTACCAGTAGTCGGCACTTTTAGGATTTTCGCGTTTTTAATCGCTCACCATTCTGAGTGGAACTTTTCAATTATTACAAAGTTAATTTATTCAGATTCGAAATTTTGTATAGTTTTTGCAATAATAAATAAAGTTTTAATAACTTTTTATTAAATTTCATAAATTTTTAGTTTTATTAAAACAATGCTTTTTTGCCAGTAGTCGGCACCACTTGCTAATTGTCGGTATGGCATGTTCCAACAGTCGGCATACCAATTTTTTTGTTAGAATAGTGAATAATAATAATAAATTAATTCATTAAAATATAATATTTTTGTTTAGTTAAACTGATTCGACGTCTTTATTGTACTTTTCTTAAGAATATGGATTGTTGAGGACCTTCAAAGACAAAAATTTAATTTTCATTAGAATAAATCATCTTTTCTTAGCGAAATTGTACACAAAGATAGCTGACAATATATTTGAAGTAAACAAAATATATTTAGTTGTAAAAGTTTCATTTATTTGGGCTTAAAAATAAAAAGTGCCGACTATTGGGACATGCCGAACTTAGGCACACTTACCCTATACTCCCCTATCCTTTTTTGAATCTCACAAATGGTCCATTCTCCACTTTTATTGCTTGAATATTAAGGGTGCATAGTTTTTGTGCTTGGCATCTTCGTAATATAATCCTGTGCTCTCTCCCACACCCGCGCTCTCTTATTACAAGGATAGGTGTGGCATTACTACCGACCGCCATATAAATGCATCCCAATGGGAAATTTCTTTACACAATTGCCCCGTCAACAATAACAATTTTTTACTTTCCCCCCATTTTACTATTTTACCATTCGAATCAATCTGCAGCTCTTGGCTTTTGGATTTGTTTGCATGTTGTAGGGGGACACGAAGAGAGGGAGGATGTTGCGGATATCGGGAATAAATATTTGCAATAAATGTGTATTGTTATCAATTCGTTTTGTTATTTTCCGTGGATGCAAACAGGGGGGAGTGGGGTTAGCGAATCTATTGTCTGGTTTGTCTCGAAAGGTGTTGTTATTCGTTGCGGGGAGAAATGCATGGAGTGCCAAAGCCAATAATACCAAATGATGGCAATAAAAACAATTGATTTTTTCCTCGTTCTTTGAAGAGAGAGCTTTAAAGTGAAATGATCATTGGCAGCGATTTAAATTCCATTTTTTTTGAAAATTCGCGATTTTGTTTTACAATTTTTATACATTTTCCCATTCTATGAAGGGTATATTAGCTTTGTCATTCCATTTGTAACTCCTCGAAATATTCATAATAGACCCAACAAAGAATATATATTCTGGATCAGTGTAAAATTCTAAGACGATCTAGCGATGTCCGTCTGTCTGACTGTTGTAATCACGAACGAAAAATTTTGCATACATGCATAGTTTACAAGTAGGCAGGTTAAGTTAGTAAATGGGCCATGTCGGTCTACGTATTCTGATACCCCCCATATAACGGTACCTCCCGATATTCGGTATTTTCATGATTTTAGCGACATTATTTACCGGAATTATTTAAAATATCGTATTTGAAGTTCGTAATGGGTACAACAGCCTATGACAGCAATTGTTGTATGCAGGTCCAAATCTCCGTATAGCCCCCATATAACGATACCTCCCGATATTCGATATTTTGATGATTTCAGCAACATTATTCACCGGAATCGTTTCAAATCTCGTACTGGAAGATCCTAATGGATACTACAACCTATAGCAAAAAAATTTGTATGCGGGTTCAGATCTTCGCATAGCCCCCATATAACTCGATGTTTTCATGATTTTTGCGACATTATTCATCAATGTTGTAACAAATTTAAAGTTCGTAATGGGTACTACAGCCCATGGTACAATGAAGAGAAGGTAGGTCAACTTTGAAAAAATTGCAAGTATAGAGGTCTACCTGTTTGGCTTGTAATGTCAGAATTAGTATCAAAACAATAAAAAATCAAACAACTTGTTGCATTTATTTTGAAAAAATAATTGAAAACCGCGATAGTTGAATGAAAGGTCAACACTTCTTTTCAAAATCATGTACTATATATCTCTAAAGGATAATTTCGCTACAAAAACTCTAGATTTTGTCGATGCATACGTTGAAATAAACATTTTGAAAACACCCGAATTTGAATGTTTTCTGAACAATTTTTTTGTTATTGCAAAGAAAACACATACATAAACAAATAAAGATGACATATTAAGCCAAGAAAATAAAAAAATTGAAATCATATGGTAGTTCTGCCCTACCTTGATATCATTGTACCATGCTACAGCCTATGACAAAAATTGTTGTTTGCAGGTCCAAGTCTTCGTATAGCCCCATACATAACGGTACCTCCCAATATTCGGTATTTTGATGATTTCAAAAACATTATTTACCGGAATCCTTTCAAAATTTGGTATTGGTATGTCTTAATGGGTAATACAACCTATGGGTCATACAGCCTCCATATGACGGTTCCTCCCGATACTCCGAATTTTCATGATTTTTGCGACATTA
This sequence comes from Musca domestica, assembly GCF_030504385.1. Taxonomy (NCBI): domain Eukaryota; kingdom Metazoa; phylum Arthropoda; class Insecta; order Diptera; family Muscidae; genus Musca; species Musca domestica. The sequence goes on along the minus strand of NW_026712309.1, from coordinate 1,179,769 downwards.
TTCACCGTAGTTGTAACAAATTTCGAATTTGAAGTTCGTAACGGGTATAACAGCCTATGACAAAAAAATTCGTGTGCAAGTCCACGTCTTGAATGGTCCCCATATAACGGTTTTCATTTAAGTGGTAGTTTTCGGAATATTTTTTTACATTTTACAATTTCCTTCAAAATGGTGGATGGTGCAAAAAGTTCGTCCCGGTCGAACTTAGCTGCTTTTTTACTTGTTTAAAAAATGAACGTAATATAGAATGATTATCTCATTTTATATATATTTTGGCCGATCTCTTCCCTTCAGAAGGTGCAGTACATAAATGTCAGATTTTTACTGTCAAATTTCACGTTAAAAAATTCATGTGGAGGGACTGTTATCTACAGATCTGTGGAAAGTCCTTTATATGTAAAAAGCCTTTGGAAGTTTTTGTGTAGAAAAAGAAACTGAAAGAAATCGGTAAATTACATCCCGGATATATTTTGTGTATAGGATACCCGTCATGGCCGCATTTATAAGTCACTGACACATGATGATAAAGAAAGAAGTAAAAACCTCGCCATGAGCAAAATTAAAAGGATACTTCCAAATCTCTTCTCAAAACTCTTCAAATTTTCTTCTAGTACTACATCCCATCCCAAAAATCTGGGGGATGTACAGGCTGATATAAAAAAACAACAAAGTCAAACGCCATAATTTTTACAATTTTTTAAATTTTATTGAATGACAACAAAAAATTTCGGAAATAGCATCATATTTTAGAATAAGTTTATATTTGTTCGAATTGGTCACCTTTATCACGTATTATGACCTTCAAACGGCCAATGAAACCGTCACACGTTGCCCGAATGTTGCTCTGCGGTATTTTGGCCCATTCTCGGCGAAGCGCTTCCTTGAGGTGATCGACACTTTGGTATTTTTTTAGTGCCAACCTTGCTTTCCAAAATACTTCAGACACAATAATCCAAAGGATGGGTATCCGAAGATTTTGTTGGCCATTGTGCGCTGGAAATCAAGCGAGGAACCTCATTTTGTAACCATTTTTGTATGGCGCGTGCTGAGTGCGATGGTGCTGAGTCCTGTAGGAATGTCGAAGGTCTGCGGCCAAAATGTTTGCGTGCCCAAGGCTTTAATACACCCTCCAGAATATTTTCGAGATAATATTAGGCATTTATGCCACGGTCGATTAATACGAGCAGAGAGCGACCATCGGCTGTTATGGCGGCCCATACCATCACCATGGCCGGCGCTTGAGTTCTGGTGGCCAACCGAAAGTGCACATTTTCAGCTGACCTCTTTGGCAATTAAACCCGATCATTTTGTTTGTTTACAAACTGCTGGACAACGAATGTTTTCTCATCTCAAAACAAAATTCGGCAGTTCACCACTTTCGGCCAAGCGAAGCAACTCTTTAGCTCTACTGAGTCTTTTTACTTTATTTTCCTGTGTAAGTTCTTGCACTTTTTGGAATGTCAGTGCCTTCAACTCCAGCTCATTTTTCAATATTTGCCGAATGGAATATTACGATATGTTCAGCTCACTGCGATGTGGGTTTTCGAACCATTTCTGCTGATTTTTCCGTTTTCTTCTGTCCACTTCCTTGACGTTGAGTTATGCTACCAGTATCACGGTAACGAGGGATGGTACGAGACACAAAAATTTTTTCGCATTTAAATGCTGGAGTGCTCTATCGATTGCCACTTGTGGTTTTCCAGCCAAATATAAAGAAATCACAATGCTTTTGTACGCTTGTAAACAATATAATGAGATGCCACTGGAATATTTTTAACATTCGTCAGACAAGTGGCTTAAAAATGACAGCAGTCTAAAGTTTGTTGCAGTGTTTCATCTTCACAACAGATCTCGTGTCAGCAGAAATTATTGTATGTATGAAATTTGAAGAGAGTTGGATGCTTATTTTGCTTTCTTAGAGCGTTTCGTTTTTCAAAATCATCAAACCTTTGTGGGGGAGGTACTAGAAGAAATTGTCTGACCTCTGCCATCTTTATAGCATATCTTGTGTTGATAGAAATATTGGAATGTGCCAATTCTGAATGGAATAGTATGTTAATTTCGCTTTTTATGAGTTGCATGGATATTCAAAATTTTAATCCTTTGTGAGAGAGGTACATGCTGGGGTGGACCGATATTGTCCATCTTCACATCAGACCTTGAATTAATAAAAGTATGGTCTACGCCTCCTGTTTCTCGGTAGATGGCAATAAGTTATATTGTTATTACAAAAAGTCGAAGTGGAGTTACTTTTTTCAACTCTGAATTCTGAATCTTGCCTCGAAAATTTTGCATTTTAAAAAAGATTTGTTTACAGATTGTTCGGTGATTTTAAATTCGAAGAGTAAATCCCAGATTTGTTGGTTGAAGTTTCAAATCAAAGTTGTGTGTGAGAACCTGAAATATAGTACTATATTGTACAAGTGCTACAGTTCTGGGACTTTGCGCCCAAAATTATAGAATACCAATTAAAAACCAGATTCCTGTACCTATCTAATCAACAATTCTTTGTTTTAAAAATACATATTTTCCACGAAACTCTTCAGTTCTATAACTAACATATTCAGGAATATCAAGTTTATTCATCAGTAATCCCATTTGTCCAACTGATCAACATATTTTCACATTTATATAACTAAATTGCTGTTCGCTGTTTTCTTGCAATAAATTATGTAAACTGCGTTTTTTTTTTCTAGCCAACATTTCAAACAACAAATACAAGTATACCGCCTTCTGTTTCCTGTCAAAACTTGTCACAAACCGTTGTAGACGCGTCTGTCAGCAAACCGTTTGACAAGACAACAGGCCGACGAGGTGTTAAACACAAATAAAAAACTCATAAATGATGCCGCAGTTGCTGATTTTAAATAATTTACTTACCTTTCACAATATGTCTGTCATAACAGCGGTAGCACTGGACCAGCGGCAGCAGCAGGGAAGCTTGTTGCGTCTCTCTCGCAGACAGCAACCAGTTCAAATAAAAAAGTTGCAGATTGGCCAATACACTGAGTAAATGTTGCTCCAATTAACATTTCATTAAAAACAAAATTCTTATTCACCAAAATGTTCTTCCTTAAAGGCAATTGCGGTGGTGGTGGTGCAGCAGGATACCAATAACTCTGGTCAACGATGACGAAGGCGGCGGCGGCTACAACGAAGGCTTTATCGTTGAATTTAACAAACATCACTGACTCACACACACACTCTCTCTCTCTCTTTTACATTTCTTATGCCAAATTTGTGTCTTGCTGTTTCTGATGTTGTTGTTCTTATTCTTGTTGTTGTTGCAGATAAATACACTAATTAGCTTCAATTTGCATAATGGGGGAAGACTGCTGTTTTATATTGGCCTGGCTGTGTTGTCTAAATGAAAAGTTGTTCAACAAAAAGAGAGAGAGGCAGGCAATGAGAGAGAGAGAGACGAAATGATAAACAAGCGGAGAGAGCGCAATATTCTTGTGTGCTTGTGTTGTACTTTAATTGTGTTAAGTTCTTTCTTTCTTTTTTTTGCGATTCATTCTTTCTTCGCGAATTTGATTTAATGAAAGGAAGGCATTAAAACTTTAACTGTTGGTCAAATGTTTCTTGAACAAGTTTGGACCGTTCGTTTTTATTAGATTTCTTGCAATTGGCAATTAAAACCTAAGTAGTGGGAGAGGTATGGGGTTTGATTGTCAGTGAAGTGTCAGTAGTTAATTTATAGTTCTTTGAGAGTGTGTTACTGTGATTTCTGAGAATGGCAGGAGGTTAAGATATAATGTTGTTGGTTAACTACTGACATATCAAGGTTTGACAAACACTACCAAATCTAGGATTTTGATAAAGTTCACACTTACAGTAAAACTGGCAATATTATTATTATTAAGGTCTTCATATAGCCTTGACCATACTCAAAGAGACCCATATATTTTGAGATATATTTCGCAACAATTATTATAGTGCTTTGAAAATGTATACTTTATACTTGGGGTACTTCAAGAATCATTGTGTTTTGTACGGTCTCAATATAAGTTTGAGTTTAGTTTAGTCATATTTTCATTTAATATCGACAAGTTTTGAATTTTGAATTCTAATAATGTAAAAACACTACGTTTTGGCACAATCTTATATAAAAATACCCCCGACTTTAGTTAGGGGTATGAACTACAAAAATGTTTGGGATTTATCTGAAAACGGAGTGCCATGAAATCGAATTATAATTTTCTTCAACCCAGACTGGTAAGCGACTGTGATATGATACGTAAATTAACAGTAAAATCGGAAAAGTGTAAAATTTTCAGAATATTTTGATTTGTTCAAAGGGAGTTTTTAACCATGGAAAAAGAACAAAATAACAAGTTAAAAAGCAGTAAGTTCGGCCGGGCCGAACTTTGAATACCCTCCGACATTTGGAACGAATTTGGAAAATTTCAAAAAATAAAATCCTTAAAAAATTCTGTTAAATTTTAAAAATACCGAATATAGCCGTTATATTGGGGTCTATACGACGTGGACATACATAGGCATTGTTTGCCATTAGTTATTACCATATTCAAATTGAATAATGTAGCTAAAATCATCAAAATATCGTATATAGGGAGGTACCGTTATATCGGAACTGTGCGAAGACCTAGACCAACATAGACAATTATAGCATCCATTACTAACGTCAAATACAATATCTCAAACCATTTCATTGGGTATTGACCTAAACTCATCAAAATACCGAATATAGGGAGGTACTGATATATGGGGCCTATACGAAGATCTGGACCTCACAGACTGTACTTCCAAATACGAACTCTAAATACGCAATTTGAAACAATTCCGGTGAATAATGACGCTAAAATCATCAAAATAACGAATTTCGGGAGGTACCGTTTCGGGGTACCAGACGGACATGGCTAAATCGATTTAGAATTTTACGCTGATTAAGAATATATATACTTTGTTGGGTCTGACATGAGTATTTCGAGGAGTTACAAACGGAATGACAAAGTTAATGTACCCTCCATAGTATGGTAGGAGGGTATAAAAAAACCTTGGTTACTTGCTTGAGCTTTAGCATTTTGGACCAAAACTACCCTCCAATTATAATCATAGGTGAAGATATAATATATACCTAGAATGTCGGTATTTCAAGGAACCTTTATCTCAAAATTTCAAAAACTTTGAAGAGGCGAAACTAATCTCCACTTTGTAAGTTACTATGCTATGTAAATTTTCAAAATGCCGATATATATATGTCCTATTTTGTTTTTAGAACTACTTCCATAATCAACTGAGCTTTACTTGTTTTGGACAGAAATTTCGAAATCGGCTCCCATATTACTGTCGCACTCGATTCCAGATATTTTGGAGCTATATTGTCCACCATACTGTGGAGGGAATATTAACTTTGTCATTACCTTTGTAACTCCTCGAAATACTCATGTTAGAGTCAAAAAAGTATATAAATTCTTGATCAGCGTAAAATTCTAAGTCGATTTAGTGATGCCCGTATGTCTGTTTGACTGTCTGTTATAATCACGCATCTTTCGAACAAATTGAAATTGAAGGCTAAAATTTTGCACACATGTGTATTTTGCCAATAGGTTAAGTTTGTCAGTCCACGTTGTCGTAAAGCCCCCATATAACGGTACCTCTTAATATTCGGTGTTGTGACGATTTCAGCGACATTATAGACCGGAATTGTTTCAAATTTCTTATTTGAAGTTCGTAATGGATACCTCAACCTATGACAGAAAAGTATCTATGCATGTTCACTTCTTCCTATAACCAATATAAAATGGTGCCTCCATTTATTCGGTATTTTAATGACACAAGCTTCATTATTCACCGGAAATGTTTCAAATTCCGTATTTGAAGTCCGGAACCGTTATTACAGCCTATTGTTTGTAATACCTCAGCAACGCCATAACTTTTGACAGAGATGTCACATCACTTAATGACATACCGCGTTTGAAGCGTCAGTCCAAGCAGATTTTTACCATGAACCAATACAGGCGCTCTGAAATAGTTGAAATTTACATTCAACAGAAGAAGTCAATTGTGAAAACTCAACGTACTTTTAAAACATTAAAAAATGTGAGAAGTGCGCCTTCTAAGAACACCATTAAGCGTTTATACGAAAAATTTTCGACTGGTAAGGCTCTTTCTAATCCGAAGAGGCCATATAAAAGTCGACCAAGGCGATCGGCCGAGAATATCGCTGCCGTACGAGCCAGTGTTGAGAGGTCCCCAAGAACATCCCAAAAACGCCATTCTCAGCAGTTGGGCATGGCTCGGTCCACTTTACAACGGATTATTCGCATTGATTTGCATTTGTTCCCTGCGGACAAGCCTCGTCGATTGAAATGGGCCCAAAGAGTCATCGAAATGGCCGAAAAAAACATGGGTCCGTCGAATATGGGCAACCCTGTATATTCGTCGTAGACCCCATAAAGTGTATATATTCGTGGTCAGGATAAAATTACAAGTCGTTTTAACGATGCCCATCCGTCTGTCTTTTGAAATTACGTACAGTGCAGGTAATTTGACGCAGAGCTTTGACATATGGCACGATAGCTTTTATTGTGTCTAGGATGGTTGGTATTGAAAATGGGATATGTTGGTCCACGCTTTCGTATATCCTCCATAAAATGCTACCTCCTGATATTCTGTATCTTAATGATTTTACTCACTTTTTTCGAAGGAATTGTTCTACATTTGCTTTAAAAGTTTTACGCCCGGTGGCAGAACATTCTGCATATATCTATATGACTTGGACATGTATAGGCAATTTTCAAACAAATGACTTAGTACCCATTACGAACTCCGCATAGCCAATTTGTCATAATTCCTTTAAAAAATGTTACACCGATTTTCAAAATACCGAACATTGGGAAGTACCCTTATATGGTGGCTATGCAAAGGCGTGGATCTTTGCACGAATTTTTTATAAGCGAATATATCACCTAATTGAATTCGGTTCAACAATGCGATTATAATCATCAAAAATCGAATATGGGGAGATACCATTGTATGGGGGCTATACGAATTCTTGGGCCTGTATTGGCAACTTCCTGAAATAGGAGAGAGTGTGCATTTCCAACTCCAGATACCAAATTTGAGACCATTTCGATAAAAATATTTGACAAAAATTATTTAAATTTAATTTAAAACTATAACTTAACACCCAACTTCGAAACCTATACCTACGTGAACCATTGCCAATACAGAAAATTCTACGGACCTAAAATATATTCGAGTAAAATTTTGTAAAATCAACTTCATTGTTTTTTTCTTCTTTTTTTTTTGGAAACATGAAAGTGATTTGTACAGACCGATGGATAATCGACATAGAATTGTACACTGATTTAGAAAATATATAATTTGTGGGGTCTAATTGAAGATGGTGTAATTGAATGACAACCTGAATATATGCTATATTTATGCTATAGTGAAGGGCATAAAAATAGTACCAATGGAAATTGACTTCTGTAATTAAAAAATTCTATCTTAAGCAGTTTTGTGTTGAAGTTATTGTAACATTAAATTATATTTTCAGGTGGCTAGAGGCTTTGAAATAGAAGTCCTTGTCACATTTGCAAACCAATTTGGGCATATTCTAATAGCCGGGAGTATAAAAAGTTTAACACGGAGTTTAAGTTTATCTGTTAATTATTTGACCTACTCATTCTAATGATAGCTAATATCCCATTATTTTGTTAAAATATATCTGAGAAAGATGACAAAATTCTCGACTCGGGGTCCATGTGGTGATTGTGTTGCTCTGAGTATTTTAATAGTCATCGATTGCAATGAAAACTGGTCGACGATAAGACAAGTATTTGGTTTACAAATTCCATCCAATACCAAATCAGGTCATACTGCAAACCTTAGGTCTGTTAAAAAATAAAAGGACGGATTATAAGCATGTGTATCCTTACTTTACCATCCATATTATTATTTTGCTTTCACATATATAAACAAATTTTATCTAGATGTCTATTTTTACTAGGTCCAGTTTTCGATATTGCCATTATTGCGATTTAAAAACATTTATTTCTTTAATAATATTTCATATAATGTTTGTGTGCTTTTATGACCTTTGGACTCAATTTTCTTTTTTTATTTTAATTTGGCTCGTTTATGTTTTTAAATTTTTATTTCCAATATTTCGATCGGCATCGATGATCATCATCAGGGATTGAAATTAGAACATTGGCGCCCAATGATGATCGTCGATGCCGATCGAAATAGTGGAAATAAAAATTTAAAAACATAAATAAATGTTTTTTATTCTACTGACCTCGAGCCAAATTAAAGTAAAAAAGAAAATATTTCATATAATTTAAATTTTATACTGGAAAAATTAGCAAGCAGTAACCATGCATAGAAGCCTGAAATCCTTACCTACGCCCCACACTAACCTGCAAGAACTCTCCCCAACACAACCCGGGTCATTTTCAAAATGTAAAATGAAACCATTTTTGTTTGGGCGCCAATGTTCTCATGCGTAAGATTAGAGCAGCGTATTTAGAGCAATGCGTACACGACAGATTATTGTTATCTGCCAGCCTAGTTGGCTGGCTGGCTGTCTGTTGGTCTGTCTGACATGTTTTCTATTTCGCTTTTTTTGCAAACATTCTCCGGTACTGCCAGTCACAGACGCCCAAATACCTGCACTTTAAACATTTTCTATTAATGTTAACAAGGAACACAAGAAACATATAACTATATAGATATCGGTTAACTTGGTTATAAGTAGCGTGAGTTTTTTTAGCTTGGTCTGTGAGTGTGGATGTCGGTTTGTAGCTGCTGGTGCATGTTGCCCGGCCATCAACAAGATGTGTACTTCTCCAGTCTGCCACCATCAATTCTGCAAGAGTATAGGGAGCGGGGAGGTGGACAAGTCTCGTATTTGTGCTAAGTTAGAAACCGCAACGTTCAACGACCGTTGGACAAATGATTTCAGTTACGGCAAACGTCATGCAATAAAGCCATAAAAGCAAATATGAAACAACGAAGAGTACAAGAAGAGTTTTCTTGGCCAGATGGTTGGTTGGTATTTTCTGCTGCTTGTCTGGCCTGGAAGTCTTGTTTTTTTTTCTTTTTTTTTGGTGGCATTACTTTTGTGTGCTGTGCCAGTGACGCGTCGGCTGCTGTTTCAGCTGGTCGTGGTGGTGCTGCAGCTGCAGCAACAGCAGATTACTCTTTGACGTTTGGTTTTGTGGCCCATTACTACCATTAGATGGTAGACAAGAATTTTCAAACGACATCATCATCGTCATCATCATCATGGCCGTTATCATTGGTCGTCGACTATCTATTATTGTTATCATGAACATTGTCATAATGGTATTTGGGTGGGTGAAAATCTATTTCGAGAATAATTGTGACTAAATTATTGATCCAGTCTTGTTGATATGAAATGGGAACTATAATAATTTTAAGATATGCGTTTGCAGGGTTTCAGAACCTGGTATTTAAAAAACGGAGTATCATTTATGTACTTTGAAATCTCCACATCCTTAAAATGCGGAATATGCATATTTGGGATATAAATAGATTTCTATTTTTGATGTTCAGTAATTATTTGACTGAAAATAACTAAGCAGCTGGTTTATAAATTATTAGGCCATATGTCACAAAAGTAGATGTAGTAGTGTTCGCCTGAAATCTAATAAAAAGATATCGCATAGTAATGAAATTTGTGGAAGAAAAGATTTTTTGAAGATTTTGAAGATTCCCAGATCCCAGTAAAATCCACTAAAGCGATACGATAAATTTTAAACATTTTGAACCCCAACTCCATTTTCTAGTCGAATTTCATTTTTGGAATCTCATTAAAAAAATAATAATAAGTAAAACAGGCCTAAACTCGGCGGGGGAACTGAAATCATAAAAAAGTATGTCATAATGAACCTATTCCAATTTTGATAAAATGCAAATAAATATTTCCATACGAGACCTATTGACACAAATTTTTATGCCCTGTGACTTGGGACTACAGAGTATTGATGCACAGGGAGAGAAGCGGCCTCACAATAAAATTAAATATTTAATTAATAATATATTTAGTTAAAAAATAAAATTAAATATATAAAATTAAAGAAAGGTGCTTGCTATTTTTTTAATTATTGGAGAGGATAAATTAATAAAAACATAGTAACAACTAGAAAAATTTTACTTGGTTCGGCCGATCCGAACTTTTAATACCCTCCACTTTTTGGGTGCAACATATAAAATGTATAAAAATAACATTGATATATGCCACTATAATTTCAAAAATTTCGAATATCTAGCGTTAATGTTACATGGGGTGTGGACCTTTAGAGACGATGATTCTCTGCCATAGAACGATGTATGGCTAATGAACTCCAAACAACAAGTTTAAGATACCGAATATTGGGAAGTACCATTATATGGAGGCTTCATTTGAATTGTGAATTTGTACGTGCAATTTTCTGTCATAGGTAGCAGTACCAACTGCGAACTCAAAATTTAGAAGTGTGACACAAATCATCAAAATGCTGAATATCTGCAGATACAGTTATAAAGGAGCTGTAGGAAGATGTGAACTTGTACAGGAAATTTTCTCTTATAAGAAATAGTACCCGCTGAGAACTGCAAATAGTCAATTTGAAACAATTCCGATTAAAACTGTGTCACATTTTGCCGAAATGCTGAATATTTGGTGGTACACTTATATAGGGCCTATTTGAAACCAATATCGGCCAGAGAAGTGGTGCCTATTAAGGGCTACAATACCAAATATGCGATAGGTCTTTTGAAAAATCTGGCTACATCCATCAAAATTCCGAATGTAACGTGGTAGAGTTATATGGAGACATACGACTGTGCCATACCGGCAATTTTCATTCATAGAATGAGGTCTATACCAAACATGGCAAAACATATCCTCAATTTACAGCAATTTTGGTTTGCAATAGTGACTTAAACTCTGAAAACACTTAAATCTATCGGTACAATTGTATGGGGCCTATGTCAAACGTGAATCTATCTATACAACCCATTTTCAATGCCAAAAGATCGGCAGACCTAAAACACCTCTGAGAAATTTTTTTTGGGTACTGGAGTTATGTCCATAGTCGGTCAGACGGATGGATATCGCTTAATAAAAAAAAAACAAATTAAAGAAGGAAATGAATAATTTTCCTCTTATCGAGAAAATAGTATTCAATACAAACGTACTGTTTTGTCCATTAACAATACAGTGCGAGTATATTATCATTTTAGGGACAAAAATGTGAATATGGATTTTAGAACACATTCCTCTTTTGATGAAATCCATTTCCCGATAGTCAGATTCGTTGTAGGCCTATTATGTCCTATGGAGTAGTAGTTAATTAAAAGTTTCAAATCTCATACACCAAATTTTCAAATTCATTTCCATCATGAATTTCCATCAGTTTGAGAATAGATGTGTAAATATTCTAAGCAGTACAAAAATTGTCAATATAAAAAAAAATTAAAAAATAAAAACAAGTTTAGTCTGATAAAATAAATATTTAAAACTTTTAATTTGAAACTTGTCTTTAAAGAAAAATTTTGCATTTGCTTATTGATTGTAGAAGCACATACTTCCAATCGCTATTGCAGTTTGGCATCATGGATTATGGGACCATTAGACTGTCCATCGTTATATATGTGTCCAAGTGGAAAAAATGACAAATAAGTTCATGAAAGTTGACAATATTGATCAACTTAAATATTCAATGAATATTGTGTTTGTGTACCCAACTTTGACTCCTTGCGAAGACTGACTGCACAATCCCGAATACTTTATACTCCTACATAATATATAAACAATTAACAGTTTGAAATAAATCTAATGACATGGTAAGAGTGTATGTATCTTTAGCATTGAGATTATCGACTAACAATTTCTGGTACCACAAAGTGGAAACAAAATAAAAAAAAAAAAAAAACATTACGGAGTAGGTTTCCGAATTAATCGACTATATATATAGGAATAATTTTATACCTTCCACCATAGTATGGAGGGTATATTAAGTTTGTCATTCCGTTGGTAACACCTCGAAATATACATTTTAGACCCCACAAAGTATATATATTTTTTTGATCGGCTGATCGGGTCTTCTCTATACCGTTGCCCCATGAAACGGTACCTCCCGATATTCGGTATTTTGATGACTTTAGCTACATTATTCACCGATTTTTATACCCTACAACACTATGTGTTGGGGGTATTATAAGTTTGATTGGGCCAAAAATTATGTAACACCACGAAATATTGATTTCCCACATAGGAAAGTATATATGGATCTTCCTAGCTCGCCGAGCTGAGTCGATCTAGCTATGTATGTCCGTCCGTCCGTCTGTCCGTCTGTCCGTCTGTCCATGTTAATTTGTAATCACTCTACAGGTCGCAATTATGGTCCGATCTTCACGAAATTTAAAATGGAGGTGGGGCTAGGGTCAGAATAGAACCCTATTTCTTTTGGTGATGATCGCATAATATTTAGGGGTTGAAATGGACCAAAAACTGAAAAAATTCCTGGTTTTGCACTTGCTCTACAGGTCGCAATTATAGACCAATCGTCGCGGAATTCTGCATGTAGCTAGAGTTTAGGGCAGGCAAGAAGCCTACCCATTTGGGTGGTCATCGGATAATATTTAGCGGGTAAAATAGACCATATCTTTTGTGTTGAAAAAAATCAAAATTTTTCATTAAACCGCGAACATTTTAAATCCCGGCGAAATCACAAAGCCATGACAAGGTTACTTCTGATCTTTACATTGATGTTAAGATCCAATAAATCGGATATATAGCAAAATATATGCGATATATATGTTTATCAAAGGAGATATGCTTGAAAAATCTCTTATATGTCGAGAACGGCTGAACTAATTCAGAATGGCCTCTTGGCAGGAAACGTAAAACGTCTAAAAAAATCGCATAAAAATATCTCTCTAAAGATGAAAATATTGATTTTGTAAAATTTTCTCATATTTTTTCAATTTTGTCATATTTTTGGCATATTTTCATTTTGAATTAAACATTTGGTAATATTTCTACAGCTAACAAAACTAAGTAGTTAGGATATCAGGATGTCATATACAGATCGCATTTATGGCCCGATCCTTACGAAATTTTGCATGGGGATAAGATGAGGGTCAGAATAGAAGCCAACTCTTTTTGGAGATGATCGCCATATATTTAGGGGTTGAAATGGACCAAAAAACTGCAAAATTGTCGGCAAGTCGTAATTATGGGGGTTATCGGACATTGCAAAAGCCAAGCAGTTTTGGATGGCCATCCAAAAATATTCAATGTGTGACTATTTCGCTAACGCTGGTTTCGTTGAAGAATGTAGTCAAATGTCCGTATCTCATATAGCTGCGTTTCAGTCAAAAACCAATAATAAATGTTAATCTTTTGCCACTTCTGAGAGATTATAGGTCGTTGGGAAATATTGGTTCCAGATCTAGGAAGACCATTTATGTGCCAAATCTACCAAAAAAATTGGAAATGAGCAAATTAGTTTAAGTTGCTATTATTCGAAAATTAGAGAACGAAACCTGATGGTTTTCTTTTATTATTTGTCACAATATCTTGTGGAATTCCTTCGAGTATCTCGCCCATATTAACTGTATCGTTTATTATAGTGTTGTAGGGTATTCAACGGTCGGCCCCGCTCGACTGTAGCCTTTGCTTACTTGTTTTTTCTAAGTTTCGCATTTGAATATTGTCATGGCTTATGACAAAAGTTACCTATGCAGGCCCATGTCGTCGTATTGACCCTAATATAACAGCTATATTCAGTATTTCTAAGATTTTAACAGAATTTTTAACGGATTTTATTGTTTTTGATAATTGCCAAATTAGTTCCAAATGGTGGATGGTATTCAAATTTCGGCCCAGCCGAACTTACAGCTTGTTTTTTTGTATATTTCCCAATTCCATAAAATTTCTATAATAGGGTATGATTTGGTAAAGGAAATAAATCCTGTGAATTGCATGAGTTTATTTTGTGGTAAACAAAAATTGTACCGTGATCTATTTAAATAATTTCGTTGCCTGCAGATAAAAAATATAGAATTATAAAAAAAGGACTTATTAACAGAATATTCAACTTCAATAGAAATTACGTGAATATTTGATAGGTTTTTGCAAGCTTTTACAATGAAGTGCGTTTAAATTCTATATTAACAAATTAAAAAATATCAGTCGGTTTTGGCGACAGATGTTTAACCCTGTTAACCCTTTATAGGAGAGGTTTTAAAGAAGTTCGCCAATATTGTCCATTTCGTATCTGACCTAAGTCTGATATAAATGTGCCAGATTTTAGGCTATATCGACTAATTCATTCCCTTTACATGAGATATGAAATCTTTTTTGGGAAATTAAGAAATGTGCATGAGTTACCAGATGTAGTGGCCAGAAGTACTACACTTCATCTGGGATGAGCATCTAACATATGTTTCCAAGTTTATGCGAATAATTGATCAAAATTAAAACTTGTTTTGGATGCGGGAGGGGGGTTTTGTTTACCAGAGGGGTGTGTAGATATCTATCATCTTCACAGCAGATCTTGTGTTAATAGAAATATTGGGATATGTGAAATTTGAAGGGAATCGAATACTTATTTCGCAAATTATAAGACATATAATTATTCAAGATTTTCACCCTTTGCGGAGAAGGTACCCCATGGAGTGGACGGGTATATTCCATCTTTACTTTAGAACATGTGTTGATAGAAATGTTTGAGGGTGCCTAGTTTTAATGGATTCGGTTGCTTATCTCGCGTTTTTTTTAACTTAATTATTATTTTAAATTTTGACCCATTGGGGGAAGGTACCAGAAGGATTAGTCCGATATACTCCATCTTCACACAAGATCTTGTGTTGGTAGAAATGTTAAAAACTGCCAGATTTTAAGACAATCGGATCCTTATTACATATTTAATAAAAGTTGTAATTATTCAAAAAATTGACCCTTTATGTGGGAGGTACTTGATGGAGTGAGCCGAAATTTTTCGTTTCACGAATAGACATGGCTAGATCCACTCCAAATATCCTGAAATGGATTTGGCCCAAAGAGGATCTAAGACCGTTATTTCAACTAGTATCAAACGATATATACCCTCTCTAGCCATATGGCTGAGGGTATAACATTGTAAAAGGATTTGCTTAAATAATGTCTTATGGGTAAAGTGTATTGGTTTAACATTTTAATGTGTTGCAAGTTCCAAAAAGAGATATTTTGGTGAAACTGATGACATTTTTCAAGACTTCAAGTTATTCTGTCTCATTCAAAGCCACATATCGAATCCAAGAATTTAATAGAAGAAGAATAATGCCTATAAAAATATATTAAGTCCCTTATAATCAATTTTACTAGCAAGAAATATGGCCATCTTGGGAAGTGTTTTCAGAGCAACTATATATAACAATTGAAATGCCAAATAAAAGGTAATCCTGGTAAAAATATAGAAAAATTAAAAAAAAAATTAAAACCATAACTGTTTTTTTAAAACGTGAATTTATTAATTGAGAAAAATTGCAATGTTTACCAGGCTGTAAGACAGCTTCTAGGGAAAATATTCTCAGGAAAAAATACCAGGAAACTGACGGCGATTTGGGTTTTTTTTTGGAAACCACAGTCATTTAAGCCGACCCCCTTTCATTATTCTTTATTAAAAAACAAGCGATTTTTTTATAAAAACAATAAAAATGGGATCTATCAAACATAGAAATAACGAAATAATTCCGATATTCCAAGTTATAAATACCAATACTGCTCAAAACACAAAATCCAAAAATCAGGGGTATAAAATCGTAATTTTTGTTTTGAAATAATAAAAATTAGAGATATTGATTTTATCGAAATTATACTAATCAATTAGAATTTGCAATATGTACCACTTTTGAAAAAGCGTTCTATAAACTAAAATGTCTAAAATCGTGGTCGAACTTTTAAAAAGTAGACTCTAACTGTAATTTGATTTCTGCCAATTTTTTTTTTTTTAAATTGGGCCCTGTTTTTATACGTTTGACTATACCATAACTGGTACTAAAATGAACAATTTGAAAGCGTTTTCAAGATTAGTTCCAGTTTTTTACCCTGTGAAATTCTAAAATGGTAACATAGCGCCAAAACTTTAATATATAATAATAATTTCTGACCATAATAATTTGTATTTGAAAACAAACAAAGTTCAAATATAAAAAAATGTGGGGACATATCTGAGTGGTGATTAAGCCATTGCACAGCCCATCCTGACAATGCATTTTTTGTTAAAGCCAATTCAATTTTATTTATTTTGACTTAGACAAATGTTTGCTAATCTGCTGTACAAATTCCTACAAATGATCATATTTTCTTATTCAAAAACCACAAAAAATTTTATTTGAATTCCCACAATTTCCTAATATTGAAATACCCAAATGCTTTAAGACTCTGAACCTAAGACAATTCGTAATTCCCATAAATGGGGATACCCTTTCGCGAATACAAAACCTACTGATCGTATGAAATTAATGTGCATGATACTGGTACATGTCCTTGAATGATTAGCGTTATGTTCGAAACGAACTCCAATCAATTTATAGAATGTAAAAAATGACTATAATGACAATTAAATCTTAAAACATACCTTAAAATTTAGTGTTGAAAAATCAATATCACGTTACGTTTTTTAAATTGGTATTCATTTATCACGAGATTCTCATTTTCAAATTTAGATTAAAAAAAAAAAAACAAATCTTCTTGATCATGGATCTTGCAGTAAACACATCTGGAAATTATGTGTGACATACATAGTTTGAAGTATTGAATTTTGATAGTTTTGAATATGTTTCTATAAAAATTAAGAATTTCATTAGAAATCAAAATATCGAGAATAACCACAAAATCTGCATGTATTCTTTTCGTTATATCATATAAACAAATTTAGACTCACATTATCAGCATCAATCAGGTTCCAGCATTTTCATTGTAGTTTTCAAAATTTTCAATTTAAGAAAACATTTTGAGTTTTTAAGATATAAATTTGTATCGTTTGTGTAGTTGGCACCATTTTGTCTGCGGTTTACTTCAATGACTTTCACAGGATTACGTTTACGTTTCGTTTTTGTTAAGAATCCTCAAAAATTAGTTTTATTTTCTTTTCTCTTCGTACTTGCAAAATAAATTGAATAAAAAATTTCCATTTTCTTTCACAAATATTTTCACTGCACTTGACAACAAAAGGCTTGTTCCTATGTTTTGAAAATTTTCTGTGTACAAATAGCAGTAGTCTGTGTTATCAGTTCGGTAACTACATTATTTGTGCTTGATTCCAAACATGACACCGTGTCTTGACCGGGGTTTCTTATCAATTGTCAATGTAGTGGCATGGCAGCAGGCAGCAGGCAGCAGCAAACCTCAAACGCTCACAACACCAACGCCAACAAAAAAACCCGCAAATTTTGTTGTTTTTTTAGTTCAAATCACAGCGGCACTTCAACACACAAATCAAAATCACTTGATACCATTTCGAATCTTCAGAATTTATTGCCATTATCCGTATTATTAAAATGTAATCATGGTAGGATTTCTTGCAGACTTGGTAAGTTTTTCAAATGTTTCCAGCGATAGAATTCTTTCTTTTTTTGCAAACAAATTATGCATTTTTTTTGTAAGTTGAAATTTTTTCTATTTGTCGGCACAGGCAACCTAGGCAAGGCTAACTGGTTAGCCAGCCAGTCATTAGACAAGTTATTTTTTGAACCGTTCCTTGTGAAAGTTCCGTTTTAACTGAATCGCTTGCATGCCAGACTACATCTTGAAGCAACTCAACGAGAAATGTCTACATTGCAATTTTCTTTGGTCTTTGGGCCGTTTTCACCAAAAAATGCCCGAGCACCGTTGCCTGTCTGTGTCTGCTGTCTCGTGTGCTGCCTGAACAACGATGCAACATCGTTGTCGTCGTTGGCTTCGTTGATGTCGTCGTCGCCGCTACCGTTATCCAGCTAACGTCAAAAAACTCATTGCTGCATTTTGTGGGTTGGCAGAAACCGGGTGTCATACCAACGCGCCACACAACCCCGTGGCAGCAGCAGCAACAGCAACATCGGTGGCAACAACATCAACATAAGCGGCAATTCCATTCAATGCATTCTGGTTTCATTCTACAAAAAGGCACATCAAGAGAATGAGCGATGATTGTATGGTAGTTATTTTGGGGTGACCAAATCGGATAATTTGGTTTTCGAATGGATGGGAATTTTAATTCCTTTGTTTCTAGAAATATTTGGTATTTTGTGTCGGTAGATTATGTCCGCATTATAGTACCCTATGCCACTCTCGGGCGTAGGGTATTATGTCTTTGTGCATTTTTTTGTAACATGCAAAGGCAAACAAAATATACCCATAGTTCCTTTAGATAGTCAGTATAAAATCGCATTCTGAGTCGATTTATGCATGTCTACCCGTCCGTCCATGTATTTTTGTAAATAAAGATCACATTTATTGTCTGGTTAAATTTCCACAGGTCATTTGCTTGGCCCAAGGTCGAATTCTATTGGTGAGAATCGGTTCAAATTTAAATATATATTCCTGTTAAAGGGAGTTTTTCTAAGAGCTTGCAGGTTTGAAATAGTAAGTCTAAATGAAAAAAAAAAATGCAAAATAAAACATCAATATTGTACATTTTAAAATTCAAAATGAAAATATTCAAATTTCTCTTTTGTACGTGTTGTTTTAGTTTATCCTTTTCTGCCAATAGACAATTCCGAATTTGTCTGAATCGTTAAAATCAGATCAACTTTCTTTTATATATAGATTACTAGCTGACACATGCGCAATTATGAAATGACAAAAAAAGTTTATTTAGTAAATAATTTATTGTCATTTATCAATTAAATAAAATTTCAAATGTCATTTAACATTTAAATAAAAATAGTCCATTGTTTCGCAGTAGTATGAAAAGTGGCACCACTCTTTTGAACCCACATTTCATCTACATCCATATGTTGAAGTCTGAGCAAGATAAATTCATAGATCATAATTATATATCTATTGTCAGTAAAGGGCTAAGTACATAAGAAGCTTGAAGTCATGGCTAGGCATATTTTGTGACCAAGGTAGATCTAACAGGTAACCGCATCGGCGAATTGCTACAACAAAGCAACTTTTGTGGTCCCCTCAAATGTCAAAATAGGCATCTAAGTCGAAAAACACAGATTCGCCATGGCATTTAAAGGTTGCGGCAAATTTGTTTCAACCAATCAGAAACGTGGTATTTGTTTACATTTTATTTTGTGTGCCTCTCGTCGTAAACGTACGTCGCAATAAAAGTTTTTATTGTAAAACAAATAAGAGTAAAATAAGTATTAATTGTAGTATTGCGATATTTTTTAAACCAAGAAACTTATAATGACTATATTTTACTGGTTTAAACCGAAAGTTTTCCGGAACTGCAAATGACAAGAGTCGAATTCTTGCACTACTTCCCGTGATGTGCTTTGGGAATCTTAGATGTTGAGTCTAACTTAATTCTTAAAGCTGCACTCCATTCTAACCTCCTTCCTTCATTTTCTTTTAATTTTTTTTACTGGTTTCACTCTTAACTTGCTCTTAAATTATTTGAAATATTATAAAAAGGTACTTTTAGGGAAGACAAAATAAACTAATTTGTTGTTGCATTCATTTAGGGTGAAGTCTTCATTACAACAATTTGTTTTGACATTTAATGGTGCCGTCAGCTGGGCTGATGCGACTACCTAGTACATCTACCTTGTTTGTGACATTTCCCAAAGGTATTACAGAGCCGCACTAAAATCCAGCCGTCGTTTTCCATTATAATTTTACATTAATATGCCTAGCCATGACTTCATGCTTCTGTACTTAGCCCTTAAGTGTGACGCGTCGTCCTTACTCACTTTTAAACCAGTAAAGAAAGTCCTAAAGTCGGGCTGGTCCGATTTTATGATACCCTACACCACTTTGTTAATTTAGTTGAGCTCCCCATAATAATTAAAAGTTTTTATGGGAGAATTTAATCATACACGCTATGATTATAATTATAATTTAAAGTTGAAAGGACTAAATATACCGAAGCATTTGTATCTTTTAAATTCGGACTTGTATTGCCCATTTGATGCAAAATTAATTTGAAATCAGATAAAGATATATACGGGAGCTATATCCAAATCTGAACCGATCTCGATAAAATTTGACAAAGATATTTTTGAGCTGTATTTGTTATATTTCCCTGAATATCGTTGTTACGGAGTGCATATTACGGCTGTGGGTAACAAATACAACAAATCGGATGAAAAATATATATAGGAGAACCGATCTTCACCAAATTTGGCATACTACCTTCAAGACTCAATTCGGTCGTATGTGCCAAATATTAGACGTTTGGTGCACAATAAAAGGTAAATCGGACGAAGTTATATATGGGAGCTATATCCAAATCTATCTATATTACACGTTTGGTGTACAATAAAAGGCAAATCAGACGAAGATGGGAGCTATATCTAAATTTTTACCGATTATCTCCAATTTCAATAGGGTTCGTCCTTGGACCAAACAAATGTTGTTTGGAAAATTTCATCTCAATCGAATAATAAATGCAACCTGCATTTTTTTCACAAGAATACATGGACAGACGGACGGACAGACAATCAACTCAGAGATTTATGCATGTCAGTCTGTCTGTCTGTGATTCTATGCAGATCATCAAAAGGAAATATGGGTCTATCTCGTTTCCTTTTGCCTGTTACAAACAAATGCACAAAGACATGATACCCTGACCACCTTGTGGTGTAGAGTATAAAAAATTATAAAAAACAACCTCTATATATCCGTACGATTAGTGTATGTTTTTACCTTCTAATAGGATGTACATAGCAACAGAACTCAGCCTAGAAGCACGGCTAGAGAGGGAATATATCATTTTATACGGTCAAAACGTGCCTAGTCGAAATAACAGTTTTATACCCTAGGTCTCTTTGGACCAAATCGGTTTCAGAACAATTGGAGTCGATCTAGCGATGTCCGTCCGTCTTTCTGACTGCTGGTGCGCATGATAACTCTCGAAGGCAGTATCCGATTTGGTCCAAACTTGGTACATCGTAATATTTTTGTCGAACTTAGACTGAGTTCGGACAATTGTACCTCCCCCACAAAAGGTCGAAATTTTCAAAAAAATATATCTTCTGCACAGAAAGAGAAACGCTATTCCGAGTTGGCTCTAACTTTGCAAATCCTAATATTTGCGTCAGTAATAGGTCAGGTGCAAAAATGGTTAATATCGGTCCAATCCATCAAGTGCCTCCCCCACAAAGGTTCATAATTTTGAATAATCATAACTCTTATAAAATGTGATGTAAAAACCGATTGTCTTAAAATTTCACAAATCCCTTCTTAAATTTCACGCATAACATTTTGAAAAACGGTCCCCATTAAACTTGCAGACATAACAAATTATATCTATCTTGATTAATGCCTTCAAAAATTAAAGTAATTGTCACAGAACATGTGGGAGTGGACGTCGCCTGAAGGCGGCAGTCGAGAGGACTGACCATTTTATACCGTATAACACCATAATCCACCTTAATATTTATATAGTCGTGATTTCCTTTGACAAAACGGAAATATTTTCTCAGGTTATTGCGATACATAATTGGTTTCCAAAAACCAACGATATCAAAAAATGGCGAAGGTAAAACTTCAGTATTTGACACTGTAGAAACATCACAACAAATTGACCCCACAGAAAGAAGATAAATTTCACATTCAAAAATTTTTCAAGCATATAAAAACATTTCATATATAGTAATGTTAAAAAGGGCAGTCATATGTTTGCATTTTTTTTTTTTTTTTCAAAATTTTACTTTTGACAACATTTCAACGTCCAAATATTTATTTATATAACCCCTTCTATATACACCTGTTTTCCATGAAGTTATATTTGACAAGGTACGTTAGAGAACAAGTAAAAATGCTGTAAGTTCAAATTTGACAATTTTCAAAAAAATAAAAAATCCTGTTAAAATCTTAAAAATAACGAATATAGCCGTTATATTGGGGTCTATACGAAGACGTGGACCTGCAAAGGCAAGTTTTTCATAGGCCATTACAATTTTAAAATACGAAACTCGAAAAAAACTGCTTAATAATGTAAATAAAATCATCAAAATACCGCATATGGGGAGGTACCGATATATGTGGCCTATACGAAGAGCTGGACCTGCATAGACATTTTGCTGTCACAGGCTGAAGTACCCAAAAGGAACTTCAAATACGAAGTTTGAAACAATTCCGGTGAATATTGTACCTAAAATCATCAAAATTCTGAATTTGGGGGTACCTTTGTATGAGGGCTATACGATATCGTGGACAAATCTCTTCCAGGGGGTAAATTGCTTAGAATGAGCTTATTGTGTGGATTTTCTGACAATTCCATTGAAAAATTTGTCTAAAATCATCGAAATACCGAACCTATCCCAATTTGGTACCGTTATATAGCACCAAATTGGGATAGGATATACGAAATCGTGGACCTATAAAATCAATACTTTTCCAGGGGGTAAAGTACTCAGAAGGAACTTCTTCTGTGGATTAGTCAATTTGATTGAAAAAAGTTGGCTACAATCATCAAGATACTGAATATCGGGGGTACCGTTATGTGGGGGCTATATGATATCGTGGACCGATATATTTATTTTTCGAACTTGATCTGCCTGACGCAAAGGTCTACATTAGAATTTTACGCTGGTAAAGAATATATATGCTTTGTTAGGTTTATAATTATTATTTCGATGACTTGCAAAAGGAATGACGAAATTAATATATCCTCCATACTATGTATAGTGGGGAGTGTAAAAAATAAAATGTTTACCTCTATGGAGTTTAATTTACCCTCCACTATTTTCGAGGACATCAAAACATATCTGGTAACCCCAACAAACATTTCGTTCAACATACAACTAAAACTAAATGAAGAAAATGCCAATGCTGATTCATGCAGCCCGACGAGAACCGCAGACAGGCAGAACGACAACGTCCTCGAGAACAGCACTGACACCCCACCAAGCATTCCACACAGTTCTTCTACGGGTTTTATGTGCAAAAACCTTTTTTTTAAACGAAAAAGAAGTCAAAATCAAATCTAGGCTCACAAAAGAATGTTGCACCGAACTATAAAACGAAGCGAAACAAAAAAGCTACACTATGCAAGGAAGAACAAGAAGAAGCATTCGCAATCGTTCGTTCGTAAAACGGACCGTTAGCGCACAGTCTGGCGAGTATGGCTGACGCCGTCACTGTCGTCGAACAGACACACGAATCGCAACGAACCAGTGCAAGGCCAAGCACCGCAATATGCGTCGGCGCCTTAACACCATCGTAACTTAACAATGCCGATACCGACGATTGTGTGTCGGTATGAATAGTACCGTTCGTTTTTTGGTGTCTGTGGCACAGAGCAAGGCATGCAGCGTATGTGTGTGTGTGTGTGCGAATGGTTGTCTGCTGCAAATGTTCCGTGAGTGTGGCTTGTTCTACAATACACTCTCGTATCAGTCACTGGAACAATAAACTTTTGCCAGTCACACCAAACATTATCGCATCGCATGCCGACAACAGACGAACGGCAAACAACTACGATGACTGCAACGTACGTCGACATCACAGTTGGCGGTCACGACGCCGTTGACGCAGTACAAGGCCTGCAGCGCCTGACGCTGTTTCGACTTTCTTCTTCATGCAGCAGACAACCTCAAACCATTATCTTGCCTTAACATTCCACTCATTCCGCCGAACAACTTCGTAAGCTGGTGTTTTGTAACACGCGAGTTACGTATAATCATACTACCCCTGATAAAATTGATAAGTTCTTGGAAACAATTAGCCAATAAAACGTGTACAATTATTGCACTGTAAGCATAAGTGAATTTGACATTCTTTAGTTTGACTTTATTTTATTTTTCCAGTTAAAACTGTCTGGAGCTGAGTATACAATTATTTACAAAAGTGTGTTAATCAAATTTCATTTAAAATAAACTTATGCTAACACTGCAATAATTAATTAACAAATAATACCTGTAGAATAAGTAAATTAAAAATGTAAAAGTTAGTCTTAGTTCCATCCTCTTAGTCGCAAGTCGACGAATAAATAAATAAAAGAAAGAAAAAAAAAAAAACAATTTTTTTTTAATAAACATAATTAATCAGGTTATCTAATTGGCGCAGTCGGTAGGATCCTTTAGGAATTAAAAAGGATCCAGTGAAACGTACCTAAATTATAAATAATTAAATAAATTCTGCGAATCCTACGGGACCCTCCAGGATTATAAAATAAACATTAGTGCAGTGAATAATTAAAAAAAAAAAAAAAAAAAAAAAAAAAAAAAAAAAAAAAAAATTAAACACCACTAAAATAAACAATAGTGCAGTGAATAATTCAAAAAATTGAACACCACTAAAATAAACAATAGTGCAGTGAATAATTCAAAAAATTGAACACCACTAAAATAAACAATAGTGCAGTGAACATTTAAGTTAAGTGGACACCACTAGATAAAGGAAGTCAATCCTTTTTTTTTTCTTTTAAAAGTGTATTCGCAAAGGCAAAAAGTCTTCGACAAACGAAGAAGAATGGAGGAACAAGCTCACATCGCATCCGTAAATGTGGCAGAAGAACTAGCCAGAAAGGATCAACAATTGGAACGGTTACGCCAAGCATATCTAGAATTGCAACAGCAAACACAAGAACTACAACAACAACAGCGTAACCCGGTGTTATATGATACACAATCAAATAATGCAAAAGACAACATTTTAAAAACGATAAATCATCTACCCATTTTCACCGGCACCGGAGAAGTAACGGTGAACAGCTTTTTTAGTAGCACTGAATACTTGCTGTCAACTATACAAGATGAAAATATTAAGAAGGAGGCCATAAGAACAATATTCTATAAAATAATCCAGGGACAAGCTAAAGACGTCATAATAAACATACCCACACCGGACAACTGGCAACTAATCAAAGAGACTTTAAAACTAAGGTATAGACCGAACGTGGAACCACACAATATATATAGGATGATAGCCAACTTAAAAGTAAATTCGGTAAGTGAATTAATAATAGAGTTGCAGAATCTAAAATATAAGGCAGATGAGTTAATAGTTTATTACCGAAATGACCACTATATTGACTTATCAAACGTGGACAGTCTTTTAGTAAATACAATTAAGGAAATGACACAAGGTACACTGTTAGACAAAATTTACGAAGAAAGAAACATTAATGATATATTAAAAATATTGACAAGAAGGAGATTTGAAGACACATGCATTAGGCCAGAATATAGGAAGTTTAGGACTAAAGACGACGTAACATTTAGACAAAATCGGTCGCAAAATAGGAATAATTTTAATCCGCAGATTAACAGTAATAACCAGGGATATAATCAACGGAATTGGTTAGGACAAAATAATTTTAGGTCGGATATTAGACAAGAACGAAATAATAATGATAATAATAAAACCTATAATAATAATAATAACGATAACTATAATAGGAATAGAAACTTTAATCATTCAGGACAGTATAGAGTCCAACAAAATAACAGTTATAATAATAACTATAATAATAGGAATCAAAATGGAAATTTTAATCATTCAGGACAGTATAGAGTCCAACAAAGTAACTATAATAATATGTCGGGAAATTTCAGAAGGTTTCAGCAACAGGTAGGAAACCCTAGGCCAAATTTCAGCCAAAATCGCTTGAATCAACCTAGGCAAGACCAGCAGGAACCTATGGAAATAGACAATATAGAAGTAGATAATTATCGAGTAGTAGGAAACTCTGAACCAAATTTACATCAGGATAACGGACAAGACCAAAGACAAAATAATTTTTTTCGGAAACAACCTCCGATTGTTTACCTACCATAACCATTACGATTAATAAAAGGAAATATAAAGCTTTGATTGATACAGGCGCAAACTTAAGCCTGATTGACAGTAAGGTAAAAGATTTTGAACGAGTTTTACTAAAACAACCTATAGAATTTAGCACCATAACTAGGAAGGACATAATTAAATTTGAAGTTATAACTGACGCACCTATGGAATTTAACTTACCAAATTATACAAAAATTAAGTGGAAAATGCAAGAGTTAAAAGGAAGAAAGTACAATTTTATTATAGGAGTTGATTTACTAAACCATTTTAACACGATGATAAATTTAATAGACGGACACATAACATTTAATAACAAGATTACAAAATTTTTAATTAATCCATATAAGGATTTGGAAATATGTTCATTGGAAAAACTGGAAGTTGACTTGGACAGAATTCAGTTGAATCATTTAAATGAAGAGGAGCATTTAGAAGTTACGAGAATTTTAAGAAGATTCGACAAAATATTTTTTAAAGAAGGGGACCAATTGACAAGTACAATGACAATAAAACATGAAATAAGAACGACAACAAATGAACAGATAAATTCCAAATTATACAGATATCCGCCACAACATGAAGAAGAAGTACGACGACAGATCAGGGAAATGGAGGAACAGGGCATAATTAGGAAAAGTTGTTCAAGATATTCAAGCCCATTAATAGTAGTACCCAAGAAAATAGATAATTCTGGAGAGCGTAAATATAGATTAGTGGTAGATTATAGGAAGCTTAATGAAGTGACGATCGATGATAAATATCCACTACCGAACATAGATTCAATTTTAGATAAACTAGGACGAGCACAATATTTTACTACCTTGGATCTAGCCAAGGGATACCATCAAATTCTAATAAGAGAACAGGACAGAGAGAAAACAGCTTTTGTGACACCTCACGGATTATATGAATTCATAAGAATGCCGTTTGGGTTAAAAAATGCCCCAGCGACATTCCAACGATTAATGAATGAAACACTAAGAGATTTCATTAATAAAACATGTGTAGTTTATCTGGACGATATACTTATTTTTAGTACTTCTCTTAAGGAACACGTTAAAGCCATAACGGACATTTTCACGGTATTGGAACGGGCAAATTTAAAAATACAAATCGACAAATGTAATTTCATGAAAAGAGAGACAGAATTTTTGGGGCATATTCTGACAAAGGAAGGACTAAAACCAAACCCCAATAAAATTAAGGTTATTCAAGAATTAGATTTACCTAAAACAGAAAAACAAATCAAAAGTTTCCTGGGATTAACGGGATATTATAGAAAATTTGTGAGAGATTATGCTAAAGTCGCACAGCCAATAACAAAATACTTAAAGAAAGGTGTAAAAATAAATTTAAGGGACCCTACATACATAGAAGCTTTTGAAAAATTAAAATCTTTAATTAGCTCTCATCCAATTTTAAGATACCCAAATTATGAAAGACAATTTACATTAACTACAGATGCGTCGAATTACGCAATCGGTGCTGTCCTGTCACAGGAGGGACATCCAATTTGTTTTGCATCAAGAACGCTTAACAATCACGAAAGAAATTATTCGGCAACGGACAAAGAATTTCTAGCAATATTATGGAGCGTTAATTATTTGAGACCATACCTCTATGGTCGAAAATTTAAAATACTTACGGATCACCAACCCATCAGATTTTTACACACAAAATATAGAGGGAAAGACATGTCACCCAGGCACCAGCGATGGTTTTTGAAATTAGGAGAATACGATTTTAATATAGAATACATAAAAGGCAAGGAAAACAAGGTGGCAGATTTTCTAAGTAGAATTGAGAAAGATAATGAAGATGATACCATTTCAGATAAGGTACAAAATTCGGAGAATAATTCAGAATTGAGAATAATAAATAATATTGAGGATGATGATGATGTATCAATGATTACAATTCATTCAGCTGATGAAAATTTACAAGATCATTTCTTTATAAAAGAAGAAATAGTGAATAAGTACAGGACACAGATTATACTTACAAATGATAAAGTTCAGGAAATAAAACATTTACATAATAAAAGGATAATTTTCATAGCGGAAAGTGATTTTCACGAAATGGGGGAAATATTTAGAAAGTATATTACCAAAGGAAAAATAGGTATATTTTCGGAAGTATCGGAGAGAAGCTATAATACTGTTCAGGAAAAACTAATAGAAATGTACTCTAATGAGAAACAAGTGGAATTTATTAAATGCACTATCAGGGCTCAAGATATAGAAACAGAAGTGGAGGCGGTGAAACAGATATCATTATATCATGTAAAAGAAAGTATGCACTCGGGCATACAGGAAACCTATAACCAAATAAAAAATAAAATTTATTACCCAAGATTAATGGAACTAATTCAATTAGTTATAAATCAATGTGAAGTTTGTCAGGAGATAAAATATGATAGAAATCCAATTAAATTGAAATTCTCATACACAGAAACACCGTCGACGAAAAACGAAATAATACATATTGACACATATGTGATTAAAAGATTTCATTTTTTGACAATAATTGATAAATTTTCTAAATTCGGTGCAGCGTATCCATTGAATGATAGAAATCATTTAACAATAATGGAGCAATTAGATGATCATTTTACAAAGGTAGGGAAGCCAAGGAAAATAATAGCCGATAATGAATTTAAAACCACTAGACTAAAGGAATTCTTAGACAATGAAAATATAGAATTGCATCTGACCAAACCTAATAGTCACACGGGAAACGCCGACATAGAACGATTTCACAACACAATTGCGGAAAAGTTTAGGATAATGTATAAAGCAAATAAGGAAATACCGGTGAAACAATTAATTCAGAGATCAATTAGAAATTACAACGAACGATATCACTCAACTATTAAATGTACTCCTAAAGAGGTTCAACAAGGAAAAATGGATGAAAATAAAGTTAGAAAGTATTTAGAGGACAGTAAAAGAAAAATAATAGATAAAATAAATAACTCTAGAGAAGATTATAAGGAAAATAGAAAAGAAGGGTTTATAAAAAATTATAAGGCCGTCCGACATAAGGAACAACCGAAATATAAAAAGACAAAACTGGAGCGAATACATCCGTGCAATATTAAAAGACCTTTGAAATTTGCAGATTTGGACAATACTGATGATACTAATATGGATACCACAGACTAGAGGGATAATTACTACAAAATTTCTGACAGAACAAAGAGGATATATGGACATTTGCATGGGAAATCAGAAAATTGTTAATGAATCGGACATAATTTTACATATAATCAATCTTCACGAAATTGAAACAATTTTAGATGACATAACAGATAACATTATTCTAATGAAAATCGAAAACAAAGAATTACTTGAGTTAGAACTATTAGATGCCAGAAATAAATTAATGACGTTGATACCCAAACAAAATAGAAAAAGACGTGGACTAATTAACGGTATAGGAAGTATGACCAAATGGTTATTTGGGACGATGGACGATGAAGACAGACGGAACATACAAGAACATCTTCTTAATATTAATGAAATTAAGGAAAATAATAATCAACAGATTGTAATTAATGATTATTTCAATATAACTTTAAGTCATTTAAAGATGGTAATTAAGAATGATAGAAAGAAAATAGAACAAGAATTAAACTCTATAAACAAATTTTTAGAGGAAGAAAATAATAAAAGTTTATACTTAGAACAATTGACTAATATACAATTAATTAAGAATAAGATAGAGCATTTGCAAGACAACGTAATTTCTGCAAAATACGGGATTGTACACCCAAGTATTTTAACAAGTAGAGAAATAAGAAAATATGAAATAGATTATAACAAACTTAAATATATTCAGTTTGGAACAACATTTCTTAACAACTCTTATCTTGTGTTTGGAATAAAAATACCTAAACAATTTATAACAGTAAAATTAAGATTTATTGTACCAATACCAGATAAGGAAAATAATGAAATAGAATCTAATATGGAAAGATTTTTTGAATTCCAAAATAAAACTTATAAATTTGAAGAGAATAAACATTTAAAAGATTTAAAGTTAAGTCATCATTGTTTAATAAAGAATAATTGTCAATTGATAAAAAATAAAGACTTTGAAATTATACAGTTAGATATAGACACAATTATAATTAAAAATGCAATAAACACGACTGTAAATCAAACTTGTAACTTTGAAAAAATTTTGTTAAATGGAAATTATTTAATTAATTTTAATAATTGTTCAGTTAGGATAAAAGATTATTATTTTTCAAATATTGCAGAAATTACAAAAGAAAGACAAATAATTGAAAATACAAACAAAACTCAAAATTTTAAACATAAGATATCGTTCGAACAAATTGAAAAAGAACATCAATACAATGTAAGAAATATCGGAAAATTAAAATACCACACTAAAATAACATATGTATGTAATATTTCTATAGTAATTGTAATAATTATTTTAATTTTCATAATCATAACAAAACATAAATATATAACTGTAAAATTAAATAAAAGAATTCAGGAGAATTCTAGTCTAAAGGGGGGAGTAGTTACGTATAATCATACTACCCCTGATAAAATTGATAAGTTCTTGGAAACAATTAGCCAATAAAACGTGTACAATTATTGCACTGTAAGCATAAGTGAATTTGACATTCTTTAGTTTGACTTTATTTTATTTTTCCAGTTAAAACTGTCTGGAGCTGAGTATACAATTATTTACAAAAGTGTGTTAATCAAATTTCATTTAAAATAAACTTATGCTAACACTGCAATAATTAATTAACAAATAATACCTGTAGAATAAGTAAATTAAAAATGTAAAAGTTAGTCTTAGTTCCATCCTCTTAGTCGCAAGTCGACGAATAAATAAATAAAAGAAAGAAAAAAAAAAAACAATTTTTTTTTAATAAACATAATTAATCAGGTTATCTAATTCGCGCGAATTAGATAACCTGATTAATTATGTTTATTAAAAAAAAATTGTTTTTTTTTTTTCTTTCTTTTATTTATTTATTCGTCGACTTGCGACTAAGAGGATGGAACTAAGACTAACTTTTACATTTTTAATTTACTTATTCTACAGGTATTATTTGTTAATTAATTATTGCAGTGTTAGCATAAGTTTATTTTAAATGAAATTTGATTAACACACTTTTGTAAATAATTGTATACTCAGCTCCAGACAGTTTTAACTGGAAAAATAAAATAAAGTCAAACTAAAGAATGTCAAATTCACTTATGCTTACAGTGCAATAATTGTACACGTTTTATTGGCTAATTGTTTCCAAGAACTTATCAATTTTATCAGGGGTAGTATGATTATACGTAACTACTCCCCCCTTTAGACTAGAATTCTCCTGAATTCTTTTATTTAATTTTACAGTTATATATTTATGTTTTGTTATGATTATGAAAATTAAAATAATTATTACAATTACTATAGAAATATTACATACATATGTTATTTTAGTGTGGTATTTTAATTTTCCGATATTTCTTACATTGTATTGATGTTCTTTTTCAATTTGTTCGAACGATATCTTATGTTTAAAATTTTGAGTTTTGTTTGTATTTTCAATTATTTGTCTTTCTTTTGTAATTTCTGCAATATTTGAAAAATAATAATCTTTTATCCTAACTGAACAATTATTAAAATTAATTAAATAATTTCCATTTAACAAAATTTTTTCAAAGTTACAAGTTTGATTTACAGTCGTGTTTATTGCATTTTTAATTATAATTGTGTCTATATCTAACTGTATAATTTCAAAGTCTTTATTTTTTTTATCAATTGACAATTATTCTTTATTAAACAATGATGACTTAACTTTAAATCTTTTAAATGTTTATTCTCTTCAAATTTATAAGTTTTATTTTGAAATTCAAAAAATCTTTCCATATTAGATTCTATTTCATTATTTTCATTATCTGGTATTGGTACAATAAATCTTAATTTTACTGTTATAAATTGTTTAGGTATTTTTATTCCAAACACAAGATAAGAGTTGTTAAGAAATGTTGTTCCAAACTGAATATATTTAAGTTTGTTATAATCTATTTCATATTTTCTTATTTCTCTACTTGTTAAAATACTTGGGTGTACAATCCCGTATTTTGCAGAAATTACGTTGTCTTGCAAATGCTCTATCTTATTCTTAATTAATTGTATATTAGTCAATTGTTCTAAGTATAAACTTTTATTATTTTCTTCCTCTAAAAATTTGTTTATAGAGTTTAATTCTTGTTCTATTTTCTTTCTATCATTCTTAATTACCATCTTTAAATGACTTAAAGTTATATTGAAATAATCATTAATTACAATCTGTTGATTATTATTTTCCTTAATTTCATTAATATTAAGAAGATGTTCTTGTATGTTCCGTCTGTCTTCATCGTCCATCGTCCCAAATAACCATTTGGTCATACTTCCTATACCGTTAATTAGTCCACGTCTTTTTCTATTTTGTTTGGGTATCAACGTCATTAATTTATTTCTGGCATCTAATAGTTCTAACTCAAGTAATTCTTTGTTTTCGATTTTCATTAGAATAATGTTATCTGTTATGTCATCTAAAATTGTTTCAATTTCGTGAAGATTGATTATATGTAAAATTATGTCCGATTCATTAACAATTTTCTGATTTCCCATGCAAATGTCCATATATCCTCTTTGTTCTGTCAGAAATTTTGTAGTAATTATCCCTCTAGTCTGTGGTATCCATATTAGTATCATCAGTATTGTCCAAATCTGCAAATTTCAAAGGTCTTTTAATATTGCACGGATGTATTCGCTCCAGTTTTGTCTTTTTATATTTCGGTTGTTCCTTATGTCGGACGGCCTTATAATTTTTTATAAACCCTTCTTTTCTATTTTCCTTATAATCTTCTCTAGAGTTATTTATTTTATCTATTATTTTTCTTTTACTGTCCTCTAAATACTTTCTAACTTTATTTTCATCCATTTTTCCTTGTTGAACCTCTTTAGGAGTACATTTAATAGTTGAGTGATATCGTTCGTTGTAATTTCTAATTGATCTCTGAATTAATTGTTTCACCGGTATTTCCTTATTTGCTTTATACATTATCCTAAACTTTTCCGCAATTGTGTTGTGAAATCGTTCTATGTCGGCGTTTCCCGTGTGACTATTAGGTTTGGTCAGATGCAATTCTATATTTTCATTGTCTAAGAATTCCTTTAGTCTAGTGGTTTTAAATTCATTATCGGCTATTATTTTCCTTGGCTTCCCTACCTTTGTAAAATGATCATCTAATTGCTCCATTATTGTTAAATGATTTCTATCATTCAATGGATACGCTGCACCGAATTTAGAAAATTTATCAATTATTGTCAAAAAATGAAATCTTTTAATCACATATGTGTCAATATGTATTATTTCGTTTTTCGTCGACGGTGTTTCTGTGTATGAGAATTTCAATTTAATTGGATTTCTATCATATTTTATCTCCTGACAAACTTCACATTGATTTATAACTAATTGAATTAGTTCCATTAATCTTGGGTAATAAATTTTATTTTTTATTTGGTTATAGGTTTCCTGTATGCCCGAGTGCATACTTTCTTTTACATGATATAATGATATCTGTTTCACCGCCTCCACTTCTGTTTCTATATCTTGAGCCCTGATAGTGCATTTAATAAATTCCACTTGTTTCTCATTAGAGTACATTTCTATTAGTTTTTCCTGAACAGTATTATAGCTTCTCTCCGATACTTCCGAAAATATACCTATTTTTCCTTTGGTAATATACTTTCTAAATATTTCCCCCATTTCGTGAAAATCACTTTCCGCTATGAAAATTATCCTTTTATTATGTAAATGTTTTATTTCCTGAACTTTATCATTTGTAAGTATAATCTGTGTCCTGTACTTATTCACTATTTCTTCTTTTATAAAGAAATGATCTTGTAAATTTTCATCAGCTGAATGAATTGTAATCATTGATACATCATCATCATCCTCAATATTATTTATTATTCTCAATTCTGAATTATTCTCCGAATTTTGTACCTTATCTGAAATGGTATCATCTTCATTATCTTTCTCAATTCTACTTAGAAAATCTGCCACCTTGTTTTCCTTGCCTTTTATGTATTCTATATTAAAATCGTATTCTCCTAATTTCAAAAACCATCGCTGGTGCCTGGGTGACATGTCTTTCCCTCTATATTTTGTGTGTAAAAATCTGATGGGTTGGTGATCCGTAAGTATTTTAAATTTTCGACCATAGAGGTATGGTCTCAAATAATTAACGCTCCATAATATTGCTAGAAATTCTTTGTCCGTTGCCGAATAATTTCTTTCGTGATTGTTAAGCGTTCTTGATGCAAAACAAATTGGATGTCCCTCCTGTGACAGGACAGCACCGATTGCGTAATTCGACGCATCTGTAGTTAATGTAAATTGTCTTTCATAATTTGGGTATCTTAAAATTGGATGAGAGCTAATTAAAGATTTTAATTTTTCAAAAGCTTCTATGTATGTAGGGTCCCTTAAATTTATTTTTACACCTTTCTTTAAGTATTTTGTTAT
This sequence comes from Musca domestica, assembly GCF_030504385.1. NCBI lineage: Eukaryota > Metazoa > Arthropoda > Insecta > Diptera > Muscidae > Musca > Musca domestica. The sequence continues at coordinate 1,145,309 of NW_026712309.1, read as the reverse complement.
TGGCTGTGCGACTTTAGCATAATCTCTCACAAATTTTCTATAATATCCCGTTAATCCCAGGAAACTTTTGATTTGTTTTTCTGTTTTAGGTAAATCTAATTCTTGAATAACCTTAATTTTATTGGGGTTTGGTTTTAGTCCTTCCTTTGTCAGAATATGCCCCAAAAATTCTGTCTCTCTTTTCATGAAATTACATTTGTCGATTTGTATTTTTAAATTTGCCCGTTCCAATACCGTGAAAATGTCCGTTATGGCTTTAACGTGTTCCTTAAGAGAAGTACTAAAAATAAGTATATCGTCCAGATAAACTACACATGTTTTATTAATGAAATCTCTTAGTGTTTCATTCATTAATCGTTGGAATGTCGCTGGGGCATTTTTTAACCCAAACGGCATTCTTATGAATTCATATAATCCGTGAGGTGTCACAAAAGCTGTTTTCTCTCTGTCCTGTTCTCTTATTAGAATTTGATGGTATCCCTTGGCTAGATCCAAGGTAGTAAAATATTGTGCTCGTCCTAGTTTATCTAAAATTGAATCTATGTTCGGTAGTGGATATTTATCATCGATCGTCACTTCATTAAGCTTCCTATAATCTACCACTAATCTATATTTACGCTCTCCAGAATTATCTATTTTCTTGGGTACTACTATTAATGGGCTTGAATATCTTGAACAACTTTTCCTAATTATGCCCTGTTCCTCCATTTCCCTGATCTGTCGTCGTACTTCTTCTTCATGTTGTGGCGGATATCTGTATAATTTGGAATTTATCTGTTCATTTGTTGTCGTTCTTATTTCATGTTTTATTGTCATTGTACTTGTCAATTGGTCCCCTTCTTTAAAAAATATTTTGTCGAATCTTCTTAAAATTCTCGTAACTTCTAAATGCTCCTCTGCATTTAAATGATTCAACTGAATTCTGTCCAAGTCAACTTCCAGTTTTTCCAATGAACATATTTCCAAATCCTTATATGGATTAATTAAAAATTTTGTAATCTTGTTATTAAATGTTATGTGTCCGTCTATTAAATTTATCATCGTGTTAAAATGGTTTAGTAAATCAACTCCTATAATAAAATTGTACTTTCTTCCTTTTAACTCTTGCATTTTCCACTTAATTTTTGTATAATTTGGTAAGTTAAATTCCATAGGTGCGTCAGTTATAACTTCAAATTTAATTATGTCCTTCCTAGTTATGGTGCTAAATTCTATAGGTTGTTTTAGTAAAACTCGTTCAAAATCTTTTACCTTACTGTCAATCAGGCTTAAGTTTGCGCCTGTATCAATCAAAGCTTTATATTTCCTTTTATTAATCGTAATGGTTATGGTAGGTAAACAATCGGAGGTTGTTTCCGAAAAAAATTATTTTGTCTTTGGTCTTGTCCGTTATCCTGATGTAAATTTGGTTCAGAGTTTCCTACTACTCGATAATTATCTACTTCTATATTGTCTATTTCCATAGGTTCCTGCTGGTCTTGCCTAGGTTGATTCAAGCGATTTTGGCTGAAATTTGGCCTAGGGTTTCCTACCTGTTGCTGAAACCTTCTGAAATTTCCCGACATATTATTATAGTTACTTTGTTGGACTCTATACTGTCCTGAATGATTAAAATTTCCATTTTGATTCCTATTATTATAGTTATTATTATAACTGTTATTTTGTTGGACTCTATACTGTCCTGAATGATTAAAGTTTCTATTCCTATTATAGTTATCGTTATTATTATTATTATAGGTTTTATTATTATCATTATTATTTCGTTCTTGTCTAATATCCGACCTAAAATTATTTTGTCCTAACCAATTCCGTTGATTATATCCCTGGTTATTACTGTTAATCTGCGGATTAAAATTATTCCTATTTTGCGACCGATTTTGTCTAAATGTTACGTCGTCTTTAGTCCTAAACTTCCTATATTCTGGCCTAATGCATGTGTCTTCAAATCTCCTTCTTGTCAATATTTTTAATATATCATTAATGTTTCTTTCTTCGTAAATTTTGTCTAACAGTGTACCTTGTGTCATTTCCTTAATTGTATTTACTAAAAGACTGTCCACGTTTGATAAGTCAATATAGTGGTCATTTCGGTAATAAACTATTAACTCATCTGCCTTATATTTTAGATTCTGCAACTCTATTATTAATTCACTTACCGAATTTACTTTTAAGTTGGCTATCATCCTATATATATTGTGTGGTTCCACGTTCGGTCTATACCTTAGTTTTAAAGTCTCTTTGATTAGTTGCCAGTTGTCCGGTGTGGGTATGTTTATTATGACGTCTTTAGCTTGTCCCTGGATTATTTTATAGAATATTGTTCTTATGGCCTCCTTCTTAATATTTTCATCTTGTATAGTTGACAGCAAGTATTCAGTGCTACTAAAAAAGCTGTTCACCGTTACTTCTCCGGTGCCGGTGAAAATGGGTAGATGATTTATCGTTTTTAAAATGTTGTCTTTTGCATTATTTGATTGTGTATCATATAACACCGGGTTACGCTGTTGTTGTTGTAGTTCTTGTGTTTGCTGTTGCAATTCTAGATATGCTTGGCGTAACCGTTCCAATTGTTGATCCTTTCTGGCTAGTTCTTCTGCCACATTTACGGATGCGATGTGAGCTTGTTCCTCCATTCTTCTTCGTTTGTCGAAGACTTTTTGCCTTTGCGAATACACTTTTAAAAGAAAAAAAAAAAAAGGATTGACTTCCTTTATCTAGTGGTGTCCACTTAACTTAAATGTTCACTGCACTATTGTTTATTTTAGTGGTGTTCAATTTTTTGAATTATTCACTGCACTATTGTTTATTTTAGTGGTGTTCAATTTTTTTGAATTATTCACTGCACTATTGTTTATTTTAGTGGTGTTTAATTTTTTGAATTATTCACTGCACTATTGTTTATTTTATAATCCTGGAGGGTCCCGTAGGATTCGCAGAATTTATTTAATTATTTATAATTTAGGTACGTTTCACTGGATCCTTTTTAATTCCTAAAGGATCCTACCGACTGCGCCAATTAGATAACCTGATTAATTATGTTTATTAAAAAAAAATTGTTTTTTTTTTTTCTTTCTTTTATTTATTTATTCGTCGACTTGCGACTAAGAGGATGGAACTAAGACTAACTTTTACATTTTTAATTTACTTATTCTACAGGTATTATTTGTTAATTAATTATTGCAGTGTTAGCATAAGTTTATTTTAAATGAAATTTGATTAACACACTTTTGTAAATAATTGTATACTCAGCTCCAGACAGTTTTAACTGGAAAAATAAAATAAAGTCAAACTAAAGAATGTCAAATTCACTTATGCTTACAGTGCAATAATTGTACACGTTTTATTGGCTAATTGTTTCCAAGAACTTATCAATTTTATCAGGGGTAGTATGATTATACGTAACTCGCGCGTACTAAATTCTTGACATCTCTTGATTTTCTTGGCAATTCTCTTTGCAAATTGAATGCCCTCGTCACTCTCTCTCTCTATCTGTTTAACTCTCTCATTCTCAGAGACATGGTTTTGAGGTCGGCTCATCAATGTTATTTTTAGAAGTCATGCGCCCAACTTGAATGCCTTCTGTGTGTGGTCTCGGTCTCCCTTTGACACTGTCCATTATGCAAACTCAGGCGCACACACACAGAGACATACAGCCGAACTCTGGTGTCGTTCATAGTCTGGGTTTATGCCAATCTATCCGAAGTTTTCTACATGGGGCCACACCGCTCCCTGCCTTATCAATGACACTGGGGGCCACACTCATAGCAGTCGTAGTCGTCGTCGTTGTCGTCATCGTTATGATGTGAACTAGACGAACATGCTCTGTGTGTGTGCATACACGATTACCGAGGAATTCCCCGAAATCAAGCGCCGTTTGTTAGACTTTGGACCGCATTTAATTGTTGGAGGTAGTTCATTGTCGTCGTTGTTGGTTTTCTTATTACGCAGCAACAGAATTCATTGTTGTGGCGTTGTTTTTGTTATAGCTTGTCTTTTTGTGGGGTTTCCATTGCTACAATGGAGGTACATATGTATGTTGGTTAGTATATGGTATTGCTGGGCACATATCGTTCGGATGTGCTCTTAATTTCTGGCCAAAAACTCATGTGAGTTTTGAACTATAGGGGACTCTCTTTCTTTGTGGCTCGCTCTCCCAGTTGGTTCGGCATCAATTACGAAGGGATTTTTTTCGTCCATGATTTCGTGTTGTGTTTTTTGTTCAAACTGACTGACGCCCTTTGGTCCTTACTCAATTTTTGATTATCGTTTGCCCCCAAACGGGTAAGGTTTGTTTTGCGGACCGGCTACCATACTCATACGCTGTGGCAGCAGGTTCGTCAGCTTTTTGGCCGAACCGACTGTTATAATATTTGCATCTGTTATTGGAACTTGAGAATAATGTTGACTGCAACCAACGCTCGCTCAATGGTCTTGTTTTCGTCGGGCCGCGCCGTGCCTTTTTGGTTTTATTTTGTTTTCATTTCTTTCGTACACCACCAACCACCAGTCTGTGACATATTTCAAATTGGGATAGGTTAGGCCTCACTGGGCATGAGTGTGTGTGTGTGTTTGTGTGTGCGGAACACACTTCTTTAATGGAACAGGGTTTGCTGATTGTGTCGAGGTCTTACTTTACCTATAGTGAGCAAGTGATGTGAGCAAAAGGCGAGCCTTTTTTGGGTTTCTCCACACAGTTCCTTGTCCTACTTCCAAATGCGAGTAAAATATTTCAGGCTGTTGTATTGATTTGGTGTTATTTTAATTTTCAAAATATTGCGTTCTAGAATTCGAAATTTTGTTTTAATTATCGTATATCAAACACGGGATATTTAATCGAAAAATAATTTACCACTCAAGGAAAGTGTCTCAAAAATACGTAGTGCATAGTTAATATCTACTAGAACACAAACTTCTACTTTTCTATCGCAAATTTCAAAGTCATACCGTGACATGACTCAAAAATGGGTTTTGTGAGTTCGCAATTTCTATATTTTCTACAAATGGTACTTTACCTCGCCTCTAAATGATGATGTTGATGTCAGCAGAACTCAAGGACTTCATGAAAAAGTGGTATAAAAACATATTTAAACTTAATTCAAAATAAGTTTAAAAAACATACCTGTGTCTTTCAACTTTGTTTTTTATAAAAAAAATTCATAAAATTCGCCTAGTTATACCCTCCACCATAGTATGGAGGGTGTATTAAGTTTGTCATTCCGTTTGTAACACCTCGAAATATACATTTGAGACTCCACAAAGTATTTATATTCTTTATCAGCATAAAATTCTATGTCGATTTAGCGATGCCCGTCTCTCCGTCTGTGCAAATCACTCTAGCTTCCGAACGAAATGAAGTAGTTTGATTAAATTAAATTCGAATATGTATTGTTTTAAAATTGGTATTTGCATTTCGTAATAGACACTACAGACTAAGACATAAAATTGTCTTTTCAGGACCACTCCTTCGTATAGCCCCCATATAGCGTTACCTCCATATATTCGATATGTTGATGATTTTAGTGACATAATTCACCGGAATTGCTTAAAATTCAGTATTTGAAGTTTGTAATGGATATTACAACCTATGACACGTTTTCGTATATCACTCATATAACGGTACCTTCCGATATTCGGTGCTTTGATGATTTTAGCGACATCATTCACCGGAGTTGTTTCTAATTTTGTATTTGAAGTTTGAAGTGTATACAAAAGCCAAATACAGAATTGTCTGTACAGGTCCACGTCTTCGTAAAAAATATCATAGATTGGAAAATATGGAGAAGAACCCTTTTAGTATATAAATTTTGAGTGTATTTTCCATACAAACTATTGTACATAGATATATAATTTATTCTGAGATTTATAGTGAAAGCATGTGAAGAATGTTTCTTCTTTTGATACCCTACATCTAAAACGAAATTTTATGTTACTTTCAATCGTCAACTCGAAAAAAGTCCGTGGGAAAATTTATCAAAATAAGTAGGCACTATTTTCGATTTTTTATTTTTTTTATATACCAAGACGTGGTCCTGCATAAGTAATTTGTGTCATATGCTGTAGTAACTGTTTTGAACTTTATATACGACATTTGAAACAATTCGGTTTGTAACATCGCAAAAGTCATCAAAATACTGATTATCGGGAGGTGCCTTTATATGGGGGATATACGAAAAGGAATTCTTTTTGTGGACAATTCCATTGAAAAATTTGGGTGAAATCATCTTCGAACTTGATCTGCCTGCAGACAAAATGCAAAATTTTAGCTTCCTATATTAATTCGTTTTGACTGTAGCGTCATTACAATACGACTATAAAATCCGAAATTAGCATTCGGTTCTCTTCATATTTTACACATCCCACTATTTCTACTAACACAAGTTCAGCTTTGAAGATGGGATATATCGGTTTACTCCTTCTAATCAACATCTGATTCTATGCAGACTTGGTACATCTCAAAATGTCCATCATCACAAGATATGTTATAATGTAAAGATATTTAAAGATGGTAGAGATAGGATTAATTTTCGGGTACCTCTACAACATAGGGTTCAAGATTTTCAAAAAGGTCAAAATTTTCAATATTTTTATCTGTCATAACTTCCGCGATTCTTTACAACTTGCTATACCTAAATTTTTTGAGATGAGTATGGAATTTATGATTTCGGAAAATATTGGATATAAGTGTTCGATTTTCTAGTAATTTTGCCCATATCAATATTTCAAACTCACGCACATTTTAACATTTTCTAGAAAATATCCCATATCTCATATAAAGTGAAGGATGTAGCCAGTATAGTCGAAACCTGACATGTCGTAATATTTATATCATATTTATTTAGGTCCGAGAAGAAATGTACAATATTGGTCTATAATAATAACAAATGTCAAAATATATTTCAATAATTGAACATTGGCTGAGGGTATTTAACTATCGACAATACCGACTGATTCAATTTAACGTATTTTTTTATCTTTGGAAATGCTGTGTTTTAGAATATTCCGATTTATTAAAAATTTTATTCAATTAAAATTAAAAAATTTAATATTCAATAGTTTTCTGGTATTTTTTTTTTTCAAATGTCTCAATTGACTTTCAGTCGAGCTATTTAATTATATTAAAAGCCTTCGACTGTTATAATCGCTAAAACGAGATCATTGTGGCAGAAAGTGTGTCTGACGAGAGAACAGGCCAGATAAGGAAATGCACAAAACAAGGCTGTGCGAATAACAAGGGAAAACTATTCAATAATAAATAGTTAACTATTACAACTATGAACCACCGAAAGAAAACAACAAGAAAGTCTATGGAACTGACAGACTTACGAGGCCAATAAACACACACACTTACATTCACATCACAATAAGAAAAGTGAAATAATGAAACAAGCAAAGATGTTGCGGGTGGCGGATAAGATGGTGGTCATCATACCCTATAATGTAATGGGAAAGCGGTAGCCAGAAAGAATATGGATCGAGTTTCACATAGTTATTGTTCAGTTATTAACGTCCGAATAACGACTTTTAACCGTGAATGTCGATATAAAAGTTGGAATTCTAAGAATACGATTTTAACTTTACCCATGAGAAAATAATTTGACTAGGACGGAATGGATTGGATACCTCCAAAGGGGAAAGCTGGTTAACGACTCATTTCAATTAAACATTGTAATTGAAATTGTTCTCTTCATATATAAATACTGCGTGAGATAAAAAACCGCAACAGAGTCTAACGGCATAATTTTTACATTTTTTTTTTAAATTTTATTGAATGAAAGCAGAAAATGTCGGAAATAGCATCAAATTCTAGAATAAATGTAGATTTGTTCGAATTGGTCACATTTGGCACAAATTATGGCCTCCAATCGGCCAATGGAACCGTCAGACTCTGCCTGAATGTTCCTCTGCGGTATTTTGGCCCATTCCCGGCGAAGCGCTTGCTTGAGGTGTTCGACACTTTGGTATTTGTTAGTGCCAACCTTGCTTTCCAAAATACTCCAGACACAATAGTCCAACGTATTGGTACCCGGTGGTGACCATTGTGCGCTGGAAATGAAGCGAGGAACCTCAATTTGTAACCACTCTTGGGTGGCGCGTGCTGAGTCCTGTTGGAATGTCTGCGGCTAAAATGTTTGTGTGGGGAGCGACCATCGGCTGTTATGGCGGCCCAGGCCATCAGCATGGCCGGCGCTTGAGTTCTGGTGGCCAACCGTTTTTTCTTCCGTCTACTTCCTTGACGTCGGGCTACTCTCTCAGTATCACGGTACGAGACACAAAATATTTGTTCACATTTAAATGCTGGAGTGCTCTGACGATAGCCACTTGTGTTTTCCAGCCAAATATAAAGAAATCACACTATCACCCTTGAATTCCATGACGAATAACTTTTTTCTGTAAAATTCTCACCAAAAATGCTTTTGCACGCTTGTAAGGAATATAATGAGCTGTCACTGGAATAATTTTAGCAGCTGTCGGATGAGTGGCTTAAAAATGACAGCAGTCTAAAGTTGGTTGCACTTTTTTCATCTCACCCTGTACAACTTAGTTTTGAACCGCTTCGAAATTATCTATTATAGAATCCATGTAGAAAATATTGGATCTCAGGACCACTTCCTAAGCTTCCAATAACTTGTAAATAAAACTTCCCTACAAACCTTATAAGAAACTTAATATATCCTTAACTATTTCTTTTCGTAAAAGGTATCCAAAGAAAAACAAAATCAATTTACAAAACCTTAAGAAAAACCCAAAGAAGGCCTAGCCAACGACGAAGACTACAAGAAAATCGTAAGTGAAACAACAACAGCAACAACGTACATAGGGCACACAGGACGAGCGGAAAGTATCTCAACGAACGCATTACAATATCCACTTGACTAGTTGAAGTAGAATAAGCAGAAATAGCAGCAGCAGCCCCAGCCTTGCCCAGCCAGCAATCCAAAAATGATGACGCTGATGGATATTCTAGAGGACATGGACGCAGGTGGGGTCTGAGGACATGTAAAAAAAGGGTACTTGAAGCAATGCTCAACACTTGCAACACTTGCTAGCAAAGACGACGACGAAGAAGAAGAAAAAGAAAAAGTCTAAATGAAAGAAAGCTTTCTTCTTCACAATAATGTCGACGACGAAGACGACAACTACAACAAGGAACGATATCATCAAGAGACATGGCCAACACTGAGATAAACACACACACAAACCCACTGCACCCATCATCGCAATGATGATGACGAAGCGAACGGCAATGACGGGGACGACGACGACGATGCCAAGAAAATTTAAGCGGCCCAAACACCAAGACAACATGGCAATAGCCAAGAAACAAGAAGAAGAAATGTAAAACACGAAACAGTCGAGTGCAAGCAAGGCTAGAGGGGGAGAGTGATACACAAAGGGTAAGAAAACAAAGCTCAAGTGCAGTTCGCTAAAGGCTGACTTAAAAAGAAAAAAAAGTAAGAAACACGCTCGTTCATCAACATAGCAAAACAAAATGGAAGAATAAAAATTAAGGAGCTCACGAAAAGGGACCTCATGGGACACACACACACACACGCACTCATCTGCCAACAATAGCGCGTAAAACAGCAAACGGCACACTCACACGAATGCACAGCCTATATCTAACCAAAGTAGCGTCAGGACAATAAGGAAACAGTGGTTAAGGATACAAGGAAAATCCTTTGTTATATTGTCTGTTATGGAGTAGAGAGGAGAAAAAAATTATACTGGCATTGTTCATAATGAAAACAAGATGCACACACACTCTTACACACGCACACACACACATATGTGTGCAACGGAACAAGCGGAAGGAGAACTTTCATAAGAGATGAGCATCTGGATAATAGTAAACAGACACACACAACGGCAAACGGGGTTGCTAAGAAGTGAAAGGTTTTGTTCCAAGGCGGAAATCGACCTAAAGTTTCAAATTAACCGGCTTTTCGTATGAGCATCCGTTCATCCTGAAAGCGGAATAAACACATTGTAATCTCATACCCAAAGAAATCTGCCGGAACAAAATAATACTAAAATGTGATAAAAAAGAGAGAGCATTTGAGAAGAAAAGAGCAACAACATTTTGTTGCTCTTTATGAGAGCATAGAAATGAAGACACTTAACTCTTATTTATGTTGTTGAGTGAATTCGCCGTAAGCTTTTTGGGAGGTGAATTCTCTTAATTGGAGCTGCATAGAATTGAATATGGAATACACCATAGATGTGCCATTAGGGCAGGTCAGGTTACAAATGTCGCGGAAAGCTTTTGGCCATTTATTCGTTTTTGTTCGGCAAATTTGTTACGAAAATATCAATACTGTTTGCAATCTTTATGATAATATAGAATAGAGATTGGAAAAAAGTACGTAACTATCTGAGTTCATAATTTTGTTTTATTTTACGTATGAGTTATATTTTCTACATGTCTATCAATCATTCGATACAGTGGCATTTTGTAGTGATTATTAAGAATATGATTATTAATCTTTGGAAATTAATTATGAATTAGGTCTCATGACCTCCATGCTATGTTCATGATCATCCTTACGGAAATGTCCAATATAAGATTCTTGAATGAAACTATTTCAAAGGAAACTATTATGATTTTTGACGTACTCTTAGGTCTCCGTAACGGCCAGCAAAGGTTTATGAATTAAAAGGCGCAGAATTTCCAATTTCATGGCGTGTTTAACAGAATGAAATATTGAAGTTCAAGCTGTAGTTAAAGTATTTTTGTTCGGTAAATCAATGGGTTGTTTTTTCGGGTTGAAGGCAACATGTAGAAAGTTGGAAACGTTTATAGTGGTACTTGGTTCAAATATTCAAATTGCAAAGCTAGGTAAGACATTTAGAGCTCTCTACAGTCTTATACCCCACACCATATTATTTTGAGCTAAAGTTTCTGTAGATCTGAAGTCCTTTTGACTGGAATGAACGAATTCCTTAATATACTGGAATGTATTACTGGATTTTTTGAAAATTATTCCAAGTTTCGAAAATATTTGTGATAGGATAATAAATCCGATGTTTTGTATTTTTATCAATTAATGTTTTTCTTTTATTCGACTTTTTTATATTTTAATGAAACAAGTGTTGTTCGAGCTTGAGATTTTTGTTGTTGTGTGTATTTAAATAAATAAAATTTGATGAACTTCAGCTTCGGGGAAAAGTTCTACAATAAAAAGTAAGCAAAGTACAACTTTTTAACTGTATCACAGTTTTTATACCCTACAACACTATGTGTTGGGAGTATTATAAGTTTGATTGGGCCAAAGATTATGTAACACCACGAAATATTGGTTTCCCACATAGGAAAGTATACATGGATCATCCTAGCTCGCCGAGCTGAGTCGATCTAGCTATGTATGTCCGTCCGTCCGTCTGTCCGTCTGTCCATGTTAATTTGTAATCACTCTACAGGTCGCAATTATGGCCCGATCTTCACGAAGTTTGGAATGGAGGTCGGGGTCGGGGCAGAATAGAACCCTATTTCTTTTTAAGATGATCGCCAAATGTTTAGGGCTTGAAATGGACCAAATACTGAAAAAATGTCGGATTTTGCAGTAGCTATACAGGTCGCAATTATAGACCAATCGACGCGGAATTTCGCATGTAGCTAGAGTTTAGGACATGGAAGAAGCTTACCAATTTGGGTGGTCATCGGATAATATTTAGCGGGTAAAATAGACAATATCTTTTGTGTTGAAAAAATTCAAAATTTTTCATTAAACCACGAATATTTTAAATCCCGGCGAAATCACAAAGCCATGACAAGGTTACTTCTGACCTTTACATTGATGTTAACATCCAACAAATCGGATATATAGCAAAATATGTGCGATATATATGTTTATCAAAGAAGATATGCTTGAAAGATCTCTTATATGTCGAGAACGGCTGAATTGATTTCGACAGTTCTCATTAATTCAGAATGGCATCTTGACAGGAAACAAAAAACGTCTAAAAAATCGCATAAAAATATCTCTCTAAAGATGAAAATATTGATTTTGTAACATTTTCTCATATTTTTTCAATTTTGTCATATTTTTGGTATATTTTCATTTTGAATTAAACATTTGGTAATATTTCTACAGCTAACAAAACTAAGTAGTTAGGATATCAGGATATCATATACAGATCGCATTTATGGCCCGATCCTTACGAAATTTTACATGGGGATAAGATGACGGTCAGAATAGAAGCCTACTCTTTTTGGAGATGATCGCCATATATTTAGCGCTTGAAATGGACCAACAAAACTGCAAAATTGTCAGCAGGCCGTAATTATCGCCCGATCCTCACGCACATTTGAATGGGGGTTACTGGACATTGCAAAAGCCAAGCAGTTTTGGATGGCCATCCAAAAATATTCAATGTGTGAAATAGTTTGCCAACTTTTGTAGACAAAATACGAAAATGTCCATTTCAGAGACTTTTTCGAGAATTCACAAATACAGGAAAGACGCACTTCTGACTATTTCGTTAACGAATATAGTCAAATGTCTGTATCTCATATAGATGCGTTTCAGTCAGAAACCAATAATAAATGTTAATCTTTTGCCACTTCTAAGAAATTATAGGTCTTTGGGAAATATTGGTACCTTCCGATATTCGGTATTTTCATGATTTTAACTACATTATTCACCGGAATAGTTTCAAATTTTGTATTTGAAGTTCGTAATAGATACTACAGTCTGTGACAGAAAATTGTCTATGCAGGTACAGGTTCTTGTATAGGCCCCATATATCAGTACCTCCCTATATTCGGTAGGTAGGTACAATACCCACCGAAATTTTTTGAGATGTCGTATGTGACGTTCTTAATGGCTGCCATAGCCTGTTACAGAAAATTGTCTATGCTGGTCCAGGTTTTCGCACAGCTCCGATATAACGGTACCTCCCTATATGCGGTATTTTGATGATTTTAGCTACATTATTCACCATTTATTTCCAGTTTCGAATTTCAATATGGTAATGGCTTATGATATACAATGCCTATGTAGGTCCATGTCGTATAGACCCCTATATTCGGTATTTTTAAAATTTTAAAAGAATTGTTTAAGGACTTTATTTTTTGAAAAATTCCAAATTCGTTCCAAATGGTGGAAGGTATTCAAAGTTCGGCCCGGCCGAACTTACTGCTTTTTAATTTGTTTAATTCTTTAATTTCGTATAAAAAATTTTAGCTAGTTTCATAGAAAGTGAAAGAGGTAGTCGATATAATCCAAACCTGGCACATCGCAATAATTATGTCATATTTATTTAAGTCCGGTATCCACTTTGCGCATCGTTATGTTCATATCACAATTGGATAAGTTGCGAACATTAGGCCACCGCGTTTTGAAAATATATAAATATCATAGAATGCGTTAAGACTACCCTATTTCTCTCAGAAATAGGGTATATATAATTTGATACGGCCAAAAAGTGTCTCAATCCGTTTCAGGGCATTTGGAGTCGGTCTATCGATATCGGTCCGTCCGTCCGTTCGTCTGCTGGCTGGTGCGCATGATAACTCTCGAAAGAGTATCCGATTTGGTACATCGAAATATTATTATTAAACTTACATCGAGTTCGGAGATGAGCAATATCGGCCTACTCCTTCTGGTACCTCTCCCCATAAAGGGTCAAAATTTTGAATGTCCATGAAGCTCATAAAACAAGAAATTAACATTTAATTCCATTCTGACTTTTCATATCGCAATATTTCTATCAGCGAAAGATCTGATATTAAGATGGAATATATCGGACCATTCCTTCTGGTACCTCCCCCACATAGGCTTCAAGATTTGAAAAACAAAACTCTCAAAGAAAGCGAAAAAAGCATGCAATTCCCTTCAAAGTCAAAATCTATTTCAATAATCGAACATTGGCCGAGGGTATAAATCTATTGACTTAACCGGCTGGTGATTTTTAACTTGTTTTATAAACACTTCATTAAGACTAATAATACAATTCCTAAGTTCACTTCTTCAGGTAAAACACCCACAAAAGTTTAACATTCTGAAGAATAAGCCCACTCAAAGGAGGGAAAATAGTTTTTTTTTTGCTTCCATTTCTACTTTCTAATATATTGGTATATAATATGATTTCTTCTAGATAGATACTAATTTTTGTAAGTAATTTTAAATCAAAACTTTTCCTGGTTATGCCTAATGAATTTAATATTTGTAACACATTGAAAAATTTATATCTATATCATCTTCCCCTTCTCAGTGCATCTCTCCTCTCTGTGGCTGAGAAACTGCTCTTAAAAAATCCAAGCCGAAGAACAAAGTGTTTACTTAATAATATGTACAGCCTCAAGTGTACGGCTAATTAAATATTTGCATTAAAATCGGATTTTTCAAATTACAGAAGAAAAAACTACAGTTCAAGAGCTAATTTTACACAATTATACATGAGTGCATGAGTCCTGAAGCAGGAGTAACACTCAACACTAGCAGAAGAAGAACAACAACAAGAATACAACTTGCAAACTGCACAAGGAAGAAGGAACTCTACTATGTGCATACACATACAGACACACATAATTGGAATTACAAGACTGTGTAGTTTTTTAACATTTACAATAGCTCACAAGCATACACTGATTCAACTCTCGGTATATTTTTAGTAAGGCTCGCACACACACTTATTGAGAAGAATGTAGAAAAAACACTCGTAGCTTGCATAGAAGTTTCACATTGTCAAGCGGAAGACAAAGAGATTGAAGGAATATAACGCCAGCAACAACTGCTACAACAAGCAAAATGCCCGAACAGGCCAACCCAAAGGAGATAAGCTACGAAGAAAAGCACTTCCTTGAAGAATAGCTGTCATATGGGTTATTCCAGAAGGCCTTTCGAGTTCCGAGGAAATTTTAGTTTTATGGAAAAGAAATGGAAAAATATAATAAAAGAAAGGATCGTCATCATTTTCTAATAAAACTAATACATTCACCCTCGGTTCAAATTACCATACCTTTTTGAAAAATTGATTATCTGAATGGGGTAAATACTTCTGATTTGAGACCTGGATAAAAACTCGTGTTTATGGAACGGGAAGTCAAGTTTTTCTTGGCCCAGATACCTGGTTAAGTCTGGTTAAGTATGTCGGAGACCAATTGCTCTCAAAATTTTACAGCAAAACTCGCCTTAAATAACAAAATTAATTTTACTCTGCCAGCCCTTTAACTAATACTCAAATTTAGGATATTCCTACCGCAAGTAATTGTAATAAGTATTGACGCAAGGACGAAGGACTCAACTTCATGAGAACTCAATCAGTATTCAAGATAGATTGTGGGATGATTCTAATACTTCTCGTGGGGAACCTTGAATGCCTGTAAGGAACGATACGAATGAACTCTATAGTAAGAGCCTGAGGAATGAATACGGAAGGATTTTACTGAGTGATAATTTAACAATGACTCAACCAACTGAAAAAACTGCAACAAACTTCAGACTGCTGTAATTTTCAAGCCACTCATCCGACAGCTGTTAAAATTATTCCAGTGACAGCTCATTACATTGTTTACAGGCGTACGAAAGCATTTTTTCAGAAAAAAAGTTATTCGTGATGGAATTTATGCGTAATAGTGTGTTTTTTTATATTTGGGTGGAAAATCACAACTGGCTATCGTTAGAGCACTCCAACATTTAAATGTGAATAAATCTTTTGTGTCTCGTACCATCGCGCGTTACCGTGCTACTGCTAAAAAGCAACATCAGCAGAAATGGTTCGAAAAGTAAAGAAGATACTTGATCGAAACCCGCGTCGCAATGGCCGAAAAATGGCTCGTGAGCTGAACATATCGCAATATTCCATTCGGAAAATATTGAAAAATTAACTCGGGGTAAACCCATTGAAATTTCAAAAAGTGCTTAGAACTTACACCGCAACAGAAAGAAAATAGAATCAGAAGCGCTAAAGAGTTTCTTCGCTTGGCCGAAAGTGGTGAACTGCCGAATTTGTTTATCTCCGATGAGAAAACATTCGTTGTCCAGCAGTTTGTAAACAAACAAAATGATCGTGTTTACTTGCCAAAGAGATCAGCTGAACATGTACACCTTCAGTTGGCCACCAGAACTCAAGCGCCGGCCATGGTGTTGGTGTGGGCCGCCATAATAACCGATGGTCGCCCTCCGCTGGTATTAATCGACCGTGGCATCAGAATAAATGTCGATTATTATCGCATAAATATTCTGGAGGGTGTATTAAGGCCTTGGGCACGCAAACATTTTGGCTGCAGATCTTGGACATTCTAACAGGACTCAGCACCATTGCACTCAGCACGCGCCACCCAAGAATGGTTACAAAATAAGGTTCCTAGCTTCATTTCCAGCGCACAATGGCCAACAAAATCTCCAGATGCCAATCCGCTGGACTACTGTGTCTGGAGTATTTTGGAAAGCAAGTTGGCACTAAAAGATACCAACGTGTCGATCACCTCAAGTGAGCCCTTCGACGGGAATGGGCCAAAATACCGCAGAGCAATATTCGGGCAGCGTGTGAGGTATTCATTGGCCGTTTGAAGGCCATAATTCGTGTCAAAGATGACCGATTTGAACAAATCTAAACTTATTCTAAAATTTTATGCTATATCAGACATTTTTGGAAAGGAGGGAATATTAACTTTGTCATTCCGTTTGTAACATCCCTAAATATTTGTCGTATGTATAATTTCATGTTTTGGTATAGCCCCCGTGTATCGGTACCTGCCGATATTTGATATTTTGATGTTTTTGCCAAATATTTTAACGGATTTGCCCAGAAATTGGTATTTTTAGTTCGTAATGGGTTCTAGCTCGTATGGCGAAATAATATATGGTGCATGTTTTGGTTTAGCCCCCATATAACGGTACCGCCCGAAATTCGGTATTTTTTGATGATTTTTGCTACATTTCTTCGCGGATTTGTCTAAAAATTTGCCTTTGTGGGTCATAATGGGTTCTAGCTCGTGAGGAGAAACAATGTTTGTATGGGTCCACGCTTTGTTATAGCGTATATGATTTTTGCCAAATTTCTTCGCGGATTTGTCTAAAAATTGGTATTTGTGTGTCACAATGGTTTATAATGTTTCCTTTACCATAAGGTGGAGGGTATTAAAAGTTCAACCCGGGCGAACTTAATATTGTTTTTTACTTGTTTGCTTTCATTCAATAAAATTTACAAAAAAAAATGTTAAAATATGGCGTTTGACTTTGTTGGAGTTTTTATCTCACCCGATATACAGGGTGAGCAATGTGGCTGAGGGTATAAAAATGCGCAAAATTTTTGGTATCTTTTTATGTAATTTTTATAGATTTTATTCTTTTATTCTGCCAAAATGCCATTCTGAATTAGTGAGAATTGTCAAAATCCGTCCAGCCGTTCTTGAGTTGCAAGAGGTCTAACAAACATCCACTTTCTGTGATATATGATATTGTATATCGTTGAAATTCCGTTTTTCGATTGGTCTATATTTGTGACCTCTAGAGCAATTACAATTTCAAGATTTTTTTTCTGTTTTCGTCCATTTTAACCCCTAAATATTTTGCAATCATCTCCCCCCCCCCCCCCCCAGAAAGGCTTTTATACCGATCCATTGCTCCATGAATTTCATGAGGATCGGCCATAATTGTGATTTATAGCTTGATTGCAATTTAACATGGACAGACGGACGAGCATACGTAGCTTGATCGACTCAGCTCGGCGAGATATGAAGATCCATATATAGTTTTCTATGTCTTGGACCAATATATCGAAGTGTTACATAATACCCCAATCAAACGTCCAAGTTTGGACTAATTCGAATGCTCCTACGAAAGTTATCGTGTGTCTCAATGGGGCTGATAGAAGGACGGTGAAATTATGTAAACCCTCTAAAATATTCCAGTTTTGAATTGGATAAACTTTCCTGAAATAACCCGTATACGACTTCGTCAGTGAAGTTTAGAAGAGAAGAGAAGAAATAAACGAGGCGAAATGAATGAAATCAGCAATGGCTAAATAATGAACTCGGCGCACAAATGATGATGGTGCAATTGCAACCATCAACTATAGTTAGAGCAACAACAACAAAAGTAGCTGCAGCAGCAACCGTGGCAGGCAACAGCATCGTGAGGAACACCAACAATTGCTACTCTAAGCTAAGAAAGCAAATAAACGTAATTTGTAAATGAGCTTAAGATGTAAGAAAAACACAAACACATACACATCGATAAAAGATGCACACACACACACCATCAACGAAATCTAGGCACCAGAAGAACGAAAATTTTCTAATAAATGACAAAGGAAGACAATGCGTTTAAGCAATCTCTATTTTCTCTAAACGGTCCTGCCTGCTCACCAGTGAGGTCCATGTCATTGTGTTAAATGGTGAGTTATGGTATGGCAAGGATAGTCTAGCTCAAAAAACGCCTGAGGGTCACATAATTGACACCAAGACAGTGGCGCAAGCAGCAGCAACAACAACAACTAAGCCAACACCATTAAGGACAAACGGAGTTCGACACACACACACCGATGCAGGATTTGACATAGCCCACCCATAAATATTTGCTCTCTGACCACAAATCATTTACAAGAAGAACAATTAATTTTAGGTTGCCAGGCAGCCAGCTAATTCCATCGTTCGCTTACGTCTTGTGATCTTGACCATCTGACCCAAATCCATGGCAGTAGACATTGGCCCAAGAATTGGCTAGCAGTGCAAAACTGATTAAACTTCAGTGGCTGCCAATTCTGAAGTTGATTTAGAGGAAATCGTTGACGGAAATATTGATGGCAGCGTCGATGTGGACGTTTATCACGCTGTCGCCAATTGTGTCGCTTTGATGTGGTGTGAAGTTGTTAGCAATTGTTAACTGCTGATGTAAGTGCACGTGTGTGTGTGTTAATTATGTGTGAATTTAAGAGGCTCCAAGTAAGTACATTTGTAGAAAGCCTTAGCAGAGGTTATGTCAAGAGATTTATTACAAGAGAGATAAGGTAAGGCAAATATTGTCACAGTTTCATTCAGAAGCATTTGGAGGATTACAGTGATTCCATATGTAGTGTGTTAAATACAGATATATATATGACTGTTAATAGAGACTCTGTTAAATACAGGGTGAGAAGAAATAACTGCAACCAAATTCAGACTGCTTTCATTTCTAAGCTACTCGTCCGACAGCTGTTAAAATTATTCCAGTGACAGCTCATTATATTATTTAGAAGCGTACAAAAGCATTTTCCAAAAAAAAAAAAAAAGTATTCGTGATGAATTTCAAGCGTGACAGTGTGATTTCTTTATATTTGGCTGGAAAACCACAAGTGGCTATCGCTAAATGAGAATACATCTTTTGTGTCTCGTACCATCCCACGTTACCGTGATACCAGTAGCGTATCCCGACGTTAAGAAAGTGGACGGAAGAAAACAGCAACATCAGCATAAATGGTTCGAAAAGTAAAGAAGCGACTTGATCGAAAGTCGCGTCGCAGTAGCCGGAAAATGGCTCATGAGCTGAACATATCGTAATATTCCATTCGGCAAATATTGAAAAATGTGCTCGTGGTGAAGCCGTTGAAATTCCAAAAACTGCAACAACTTACACCGAAACAGAAAGAAAATAGTCTCAAGAGAGCTAAAGAGTTTCTTCGCTTGGCCGAAAGTTGTGAACGGCCGAATTTGGTTTTCTTCGATTAGAAAACATTCGTTGTCCAGCTGTTTATAAACAAACAAAATGATGGTGTTTACTTGCCAAAGAGGACAGCTGAAAACGTGCACCTTCGGTTGACTACTAGAACTCAAGCGCCGGCCATAATGATGGATAGCCCACCAGTACTCAAGCGCCGGCCATTGTGATGGTGTTGGCCGCCATAACAGCCGATGATCGCTTTCTACTCGTATTAATCGACCGCGGCATCAGAATAAATGCCGAATACTATCGCGAAAATATTCTGGAGGGTGTATTCGATCCGTGGGCATGCAAACATTTTGGCCGTAGACCTTAAACATTCCCATAGGACTCAGGACCATCGCACTCAGCACCCGCCACCCAAGAATGGTTACAAAATGAGGTTCCCCGCTTCACTTCCTGCGCACAATGGCCACCAAAATCTCCGGATACCAATCCGTTGGACTACTGTGTCTGGAGTATTTTGGAAAGCAAGTTTGGCACTAAAAATACCAAATTGTCGATCACCTCATGCAAGCGCTTCGCCTGAAATGGGCCAAAATACCGCAGAGCAACATTCGGGCTGCGTGTGACGGTTTCACTGGTCGTTTGAAGGCCATAATTCGTGCCAAAGGTGACCAATTCGAACAAATCGAAACATATTCTATACTTTGATGCTATTCCCGACATTTGTTGCTTTCATTCAATACAATTAAAAAAAATAAATAAAAATTATGGCATTTGACTTTGTTACAGTTTTTTTTATCTCACCCTATAGTAACTTCATATCGTTCCTCACTGACCAAAAGCCTATAGTCTTATAACAAGTCGTGTTTTTATTATTTTTTTTTTATCATTTTCAACAAAATCTGTCAGTGCTTCCTGAGGAAGTCAAGGGCATAAAGATAAAGTTTCTACAAATCTAAACCCCCTTGGCTAGAATAAACGATTTTCTTTAGATATTGGGAAACATATAACCCCATTCAAAATTTCTCGTCGGTTGGTCTATATTTATGATTCGCTACTGTAAAATCGGAATAATGGTCCATTTTAACATGTAAATATTTTGGTAAAGTTTTTAAAAACAATAGGCTATCTATTCTGACCTCTAATAGTCTCTGGTCAGAAAAGAATAAAACATAAAAATTGCATAAAAATATGTTAATAGCAAGTTAAAAAGTATCAATCGGATTTGACGACAGATATATATTCCCAGCCAATGTTCGATTAATTAAATATATTTTAACTTCTGTTATGATTACTTAAATTGTTGACCCTCTATGGTTTAGCAATGGGCCAGGTTTAGACTATATTGGTTACTTCCGTCACTTTATATGAGATATGTAGTAATTTTTGGAAAATGTGTCCAAGGTCTGTGACCAAAATGTTTGCGTGCCAATGGCTTTAATACACCCTCCAGAATATTTTCGCGATAATATTCGGCATTTATTCTGATGCCACGGTCGCTTAATACGAGCGGAGAGCGACCATCGGCTGTTATGGCGGCCCACATCATCACAATGGCCGGCGCGTGAGTTCTGGTGACCAACCGAAGGTACACATTTTCAGCTGACCTCTTTGGCAAGTCAACAGGATCATTTTGTTTGTTTACAAACTGCTGGACAACGAATGTTTTCTCATCGAAAAAAAAAAAAAACAAATTCGGCAGTTCACCACTTTAGGCCAAGCGAGTCAACTCCTTAGCTCTTTTGAATCCATTTTCTTTCTGTTGCGGTGTAAGTTCTTGCACTTTTTGGAATTTCAATGGCTCATTTTTCAATATTTGCCGAATGGAATATTGTGATATGTTCAGCTCACGAACCATTTTTCGACCTAGTCGCTTTTTTACTTTTCGAACCATTTCGGCTGATGTTGTTGTTTTCTTCCGTCCACTTCCTTGACGACGGGCTACGCTAACAGTCTAACACTATCACGCTTGTATTTCATCACGAATAACTTTTTTTTTTCTGGAAAATTCTCACCAAAATGCTTTTGTGCGCTTGATATTTTTGTCCTTCACAGCCGTTTGGATATAGCTCTCATATATATATATATATATATTTACTCAATTTCAAGTTTATTGTAATCCAAATGCTTAATATAAGACCAAATTGAACTTAGTCAGGCACATACGAATGAATTCAGCCTTGAAGAAAGTGTAACAAATATGGTAAAAATCTGTTAAGATATAGCTATAGGTCCCATATATATGTTTCGTCTGAGTATGTATTTAAGTCTCTCACACCCGTAAAATGCTCCCTACAACAAACAATATCAGCTCAAAAAAATTGATTTTGAGGAGTTTCGCTTCAGTCCGTCAAGTTTAGAAGAAATCGGTCAAGAGTATAGTATCATATATTAGTTCCTTTCGGCTTTAAATTACATTTGCTTTGAAGCCACAAACACGTTTATTTTTTATGGGTAGCTTCACTAAATATGCAAATTGGTGTAGGGTATTAAAAAATCGGCCCCGCCCGACTTTGGCCCTTTCTTTACTGGTTTTCCACATAATAGGACTGATAGAAATATTGCAATGTTTCAATTGTGAATGAAGTTGGATGCACCCTTCCCGCTATGTTGGACATTCAGTTTTTAAGATTTTGAAAGTCTTTACAATTTATAGGGGTAACAGAAGGGGAATGAGTGGACAAATATTACCCATTTTCGAACTTAATCTAATTTTGACAAAATGCTTAACAATCGGTTGGTTCCAGGTTGCAGACGATTTTGATTGTCGAAATATTGAAGATAATCGGGAGCTTTAATGGATGGTCGCCGTATATTGGTGGGTAATGAGCCACCAAATAAATTGGTAAAATTTTCTAAAAAATCGATCATTCTGGTCTTCAATATTAAAGATTTTAGTGCAGAAATTTCTCGTAAAAATTATGATTCGAATATTCACGATTTTGTGCTAATACGTCCTAGAATAACATTTTATTAAAAGCTCCACAGTTTTGGCCATGAGGTTTTTGAATACCAACTTGTTTTAAACCACATGAATTAGGCCCAGGGTTGACCCATATTTGCCCAACAAGACTCCGTAAGCAATACTCTTTAAAAGTTCACGATTTTGATCCATAAAATTATGTCACCAAATATTCGACGGTTATGGAATACATTTTCTTCAATAATATTTCCCAAAATAATCTGTGATATACCCTTTGAAAAAATAGGTCCCTGGCCCAAAAAGTTCTTAAAAACGTATTCTTGGTTCATAGTGTTTTCGTTTTATACAAGATTTGGGAATTTGCTAAATTTACCTTTGAAAATTAAATCATTTATTTAATTTCGGAATAAATAATAAGAAAAACAGAAATTGGTAAAATTGGGGATTTATATCACAATTAGTTAGGGTTTGTATTACTTAAAATTTCTTGTTTTTTGGATAATTTTAAGTTTGGACAAAACCTTTTTTAGAGTTTTTAGAAAATTTCACAAATTGTGAGTTAGGTGCCATAGCCGCAGTTCTGTTTTGTAAAATAGCGTAACATCTCTTAAATTAATTAAAATTCTTTAAAAAAAAATTTAAAGCAGCTATGATATGGAGGTTTTTTTCGTTCCGCATTTTTCTTTACACCAGAGCTTCATTTGAGGACATTGACTTTAAATAAAAAAATCTCTTTACCACAAAAAACTACAACAATTTTTAGATTACTTAAAAAATACCTCAAGTCACTTCAATATTAAGGTTTACATGCGAAAAGCTACAATTTTACTATTTTATATTGCATTGGACATTTTCGTATAAATTAAATATTTAATTCTGTCATAATTTAATATAAAAATAACATCTGAAAAATATTTTCCAAGATCCCACAACATTTATTATTAAGTGTTTATGTGACAATGGCTTTTCTTACAAAACACCAGTTCTTTTTATTTCTTGGACATTTCCTAATGAAATTCTCTGGGTGTTAAACCAATATTTCCGTATTCGATACACAAATACCAACAATGACACACACAGATACACATGTCATTACAACTACACATAAACACTTGTATATGTTTCCTAAAACTATCAAATGTCACTATAATCTCTCCTCTGCCCCGGCCTCCGTATACGACTCCAATGGCCACAACAAATGACGTCAAACCAAACAGGCAAATGACTTTATTAATTCCGAACAATTGAAGTTCTTTTCAAAAATATAAAAATAAATTCAATCTAGAAAAAATAGCCCACAAAACACTTTCATGGAAGTGAGCCATAACTGGCCATCATCATCGTAGCCCTTCCTCTCATGTGGGTGTGGGTCATGTAGCTGCTGTTGACTTCAACTGCCATTGACCACGAGATGTTTTCCGATGCAGAAACACAAAGTCGAACATTCACACAAACCATTCACTGACAGCAACTGCCCAGAAAGTGAATAGAGAAACCACATTTTCAAAATACTTACATAACAACATTCATGCCCACACAGAAATTAGAAAAATCCAAATTCTATTTTTTTCAGTTTTGTCTGTAATGCCAGAAAATCCCCCCGAAAAAATCCCATTCTATTATTTCGCATTTATTGTTTAAATGGGTGGTATGAGATTTGCGAAAGCAACGTTTTGGCCTATACCCGTGGTGTGTGTGTGTGCGAGTTTGTGCCTAGATTTCCGTACCGTATCTGCATTTCGTTTTTGTGCAGCTATTGTGGTCGGAATATTATTATAATCAAATTGTTGCCACTGCAACCATTTACCCACCTGCCTTTATGGGCTTACATTCTTCAACATATATGTTTAATTTTATACAAATTTATAAAATGCATTTTATTTCATTGGTATTTGTACGAGGTACGGAGGATAAGTTTGTCAACATAATACGAAAATCATAAAAGATGAATTGAAATTAGGAAATTGGAAAGTCTACAACCCATAATGTAGGGGATTAGACTTTCGTTCTTCGGATTGTCAATAGTCATTTTTATGATTTTAAAATATAAGACAATGACATGAGGTTATGGTTTCCAGTAAGGAAAGGTCATAAGTCGGGCGTGGCCTCCCTTAATAAAGAAAGTATTGGGATTAATGTGAAGTTGATCATACCAACTAAGATACCTATTTTTTATACCCTCCACCATAGTAAGGAGGGTATATTAAGTTTGTCATTCCGTTTGTAACACCTCGAGATATACATTTTAGACCCCACAAAGCACTATATTATTGATCAGCATAAAATTCTATGTCGATTTAACAATGTCCGTCCGTCTGTCCCTCTGTGGAAATCACTCTAGCTTCTGAATAAAATGAAGTTAGTTGATAAAAATTTACTCAAATGTGTATTATGTCTGCAGGACTTTTGGTGTTGAAAATGGGCCATGTAGGTCCATATCTTCGTATAGCCCCCATATAACGGTACCTCCCGAAATTCGGTATTTTGATTTTAGCGACATTATTTACCGGAACTATTTTAAATTTAGTATTTGAAGTTCGTAATAAATAATACAGTCTATGACAGAAAATTTTCTGTGCAGGTCCACGTCTTCGTAAAGCCCCCATGTAACGGATCCCCCTGATATTCGGCATTTTTATGATTTTAGCGACAATATTTACTGGAATTGTTTAAAATTCGGCATTTAAAGTTCGTAATGGATATTAGAGCCTGTGACAGAAAATTCTCCGTGCAGGTCCACGTCTTCGAATAGCCCCCATATAATGGTACCCCGATATACGGTATTTTGATTTTAGCGGCATTATTTACTGGAATTGTTTCAAATTTCGCACTTGAAGTTCGTAATGGATATTACAGCCTGTGACAGAAAATTCTCCGTGCAGGTTCACGTCTTCGTATAGCCCCCATATAACGGTTCCCCCTGATAATGGATACTACATCCTATGCCAGAAAATTGTCGGTGCAGGCTTATGACAAAAGTTGCGTATGCAGGTCCACATCGTCGTATATACCCTAATATACGGCTACATTCGGTATTTTAAAGATTTTAACAGAATTTTTAATGGATTTTAATTTTTTTGAAAATTACCAAATTAGTACCTGTCAAACTTACAACTTTTTTAACCCGTTTTGTTCTATTTTCAATAAATTTGACGGAGGTTTTGTACCTCTAGTACCAAATAAGATTACTGTATAGTGCATGATATGACTTCGATAAGAACTATATTATAAAATATTTAGTGGAGCAATAGCTATGCCGGACCTAGTTTCGCCAAATGGAAAAAATCGATTAAATATGAAAATATCTATCCAATTAGGGCTGATATTACATATATGGTGAACAATAACCGTGGAATCGGCTGAAGATATATATGGAAGATATATAAAAATCTGGACCATTCTAAAATATCTTTGTATTGTGACAGACTTAAACACTAAATCGGTTGAAACATATATATGGGAGCTGTAACTAAACCCATTTTCAGCAAAACCTAAAGCGGTTTCTTTTAGGCTGAATTTAGTCGGAAGTGCCAAAAAAGTTGGTGCACAATTAACCCAGAATCGGTTGAAGATTTATATGGGAGCTATATCCAAACCTGAACCGATCTTGACAATATTTTGGTACTAATTTCTGGGCTGTATCTGATATCTCGTACCAAAGATGATTTATATTACGAATGTGTGGACTACAAATCCCAATCGGATGAAACATATAAATGGGAGCTATATCTGAACCGATTTTCACCAAATTTGCTTCTAGGATGTCGGATTTGCCAAAATTCAGTTTATTTGGGCTGATATTAGCTATTTGGTGCACAATAAATATCCAATAAAGACATACAGGGTGAGATAACAAAACTGCAACAAAGTCAAAAGCCACATTTCTTTTTAATTTTATTGAATGAAAGCAAAAAATGTCGGAAATAGCATCAAATTTTAGAATAAGTTTAGATTTTTTTTCGAATTGGTCACCAATGGCACGAATTATGGCCTTCAAACGGCCAATGAAACCGTCACACGCTGCCTGAATGTTGCTCTGCGGTATTTTGACCCATTCCCGGCGAAGCACTTACTTGAGGTGATCGACACTTTGGTATTTTTAGTGCCAACCTTGCTTTCCAAAATACTCAAGATTTTGGTGGTCATTGTGCGCTGGAAATGAATGAAGGAACCTCATTTTGTAACCACTCTTGGGTGACGCGTGCTGAGTGCGATGGTGCTGAGACCTGTTGGAATGTCCATGGTC
The DNA here is from genome assembly GCF_030504385.1 of Musca domestica. Classification (NCBI taxonomy): domain Eukaryota; kingdom Metazoa; phylum Arthropoda; class Insecta; order Diptera; family Muscidae; genus Musca; species Musca domestica. The sequence goes on along the minus strand of NW_026712309.1, from coordinate 1,118,551 downwards.
TGTGGCCAAAATGTTTTCTGTATCCTCCAGAAATTTTGGCGATAATATTCGACATTTATTCTGATGCCACGCTCGATTAATATGAGCGGAGAGTAACAATCGGCTTTTATGGCGGCCCACACCATCACCATGACCGGCGCTTGAGTTCTGGTGGCCAACCGAAGGTGCCCATTTTCAGCTGACCTCTTTGGCAAGTAAACACGATAATTTTGTTTGTTTGCAAACTGCTGGACAATGAATGTTTTCTCATTGGAGAAAACCAAAAAAATCGGCAGTTCACCACTTTCGCCTAAACGAAGCAACTCTTTAGCTCTTTTGAGTGTATTTTCTTTCCTTTGCGGTGCTAGTTCTTGCACTTTTTTGAATTTCAATGGCTTTACCCCGAACTCATTTTTCAATATTTGCCGAATGGAATGTTGCGATATGTTCAGCTCATGAGCCATTTTTCGGCCACTGCGACGCGGGTTTCGATCAAGCTTTACTTTTCGAACCATTTCTGCTGATGTTGCTGTTTTCTTCCGTCCACTTTCTTGACGTCGGGCTACGCTACGGCAACGAGCGATCGTACAAGACACAAAACATTTATTCACATTTAAATTCTGGAGTACTGCATCGATAGCCATTTGTAGTTTTCCAGCCAAATATAAAGAAATCAGACTACCTCGCTTGAATTCCATCACGAATAACTTTTTTCTGGAAAATTCTCACCAAAATGCTTTTGTACGCTTGTAAACAATATAATGAGCTGTCGCTGGAAAAATTTTAACAGCTGTCGGACGAGTGGCTTGGAAACGACAGCAGTCTGAAGCTGGTTGCAGTTTTTTCATCTTACCCTGTATATGTGTACTACAGGTACTTAAATGTACTAAAAATATAATCCATTGTATTGGTCACGTGGATAGAGTTAGAAATTTGGAATGAGCGGGGGTGTAGGCTAGATGTACTAAAAGTTGTTTTAATATACGAACTATAAATGTACTAAAAGTGCTAAAAAGAACTTAATTGGGTCTCATTCGATATTATATGGACAGAGAGATTTAACATTGTGACCTGTGATATAATAATTAAGTTGAGGAATTAATCTGGATGGTTGTGGGGGTGGTACCATAAGGAGTGGCCGATATATTCCATCTGCACACCAGACCTTGGGTTAATAAAAATATTCAGATGTATGAAATTTCAAGACAATCGGACACTTTCATCACATTTTATAAGAGTTGTGATCATTAAATATTTTGACCCTCTGTGGGGGAGGTACTTGATGGAGTGGACCGATATTGTCCATTTTCGCACTTGACCTAGCACTGACGCAAATATTAGGATGAAGTACCAGAAGGAGTGGACCGATGTATTCCACGTTAACACCACACCTTGGGTTAATAAAAATATTTGGATGAGTGAAGTTTAAAGACAATCGGACTCTTTCATCACATTTTATAAGAGTTGCAATTGTGGAGTGGACCGATATTGTCCATTGTCGCACTTGACCTAGCACTGACGCAAATTTTAGGATTTGCAAAGTTCTATTTCTATTCTATTTCTGTTCAGAAAATATATTTATTAAAAATTTTGATCTTTTATGGGGGAGGTACCAGAAGGAGTGGACCGATATATTCCATCTCCACACCAGACCTTGGGGTTATAAAAATATTCAGATGTGTGAAATTTGAAGGCAATCGGAGTCTTACATCACATTTTATAAAAGTTGTAATTATTAAATATTTTGACCCTATGTGGGAGAGGTAGTTGATGGTGTGGACCGATATTGTCCATTCCATCACACCTGACCTATCACTGGTGCAAATATTATGATTTGCAAAGTTGGAGCGAAATCGTATTATCGTTTCTCTTTTTTTGTGCAGAAAATATATTTTTTGAAAAGGTCGACCTTTTGTGGGGGAGGTACCAGAAGGAGTGGACCAATATTGCCCATTTCCAAACTCGAGCTACGATTGACAAAAATATTACGATGTACAAAGTTTGGACCAAATCGGATACTCCTTTCGAGAGTTGTCGTTCGCACCAGTCAGCTAGAAGGACGTCGGACATCACCAGATCGACTCCAAATGTTCTGAAACGGATTTGGTCCAAAGAGACCTAGGGTCTAAAACCGGTATTTCCACTAGGCACGTTTTGACCGTATCAAATGAAACATACCCTCTCTAGCCATATGACTGAGGGTTTAATAAAAGTGTATCCGTCAAATTTAGTGAAAATCGATTCAGAATTGGATATGCCTCCCTCTGAAACCAAATTATTACTGCTCTAAAACCAAGGGTTGATAGTTTATATGATCTACTTCAAATAAATTCCCAATATAAATTCTTTTGTCACGGAAGCTCTACTAAATATGACTTCTGGCTTTTCCTTACTGGTTTAATAATGCTTTCCACAAAATGCTGTAGCTAGATTTGGTTTTTAGTATGCAAAGTTTTTTTTTCTGGAGACGTGTCTTAAATATTTACTTATTTTCATAATATTATACATTCTGTACAGGTGTATAGCAAATGCTTACATATATTATCTTCTATTTAATGTAATCTTTTCCAAAAATATCGTTTTAAAAATAGCACCCCTCGTATCATATCAAATGCATCTGCATACACATATAAATATGTAAATATATATGGATGTACGTTGTCATGTTTGGTGCAGCTAAAACCACTCGCACATTTGTTGCAGAATACCTTGTGGTCGGTTTTAAACATTTCCTGCATATTGTGTTTGGTATTTCCGTTGAAATGACAAAATATGCATGTTGCAATTGTTATTGTTTTTGTTGTTATTGTCTTATTGTTGGTGTTTTTATATTATAAAGTTGCCAAAAAATGTAAAACACTCTCTCACCCACACAAACACACATACCTAAAAAGGGGCCGAAACACACACTAAACAAGATAGATGAATGTACAAACTAAACAACACCAAAAGTCTGTTATACGCATTCAAGTTCACATGCAACGAACGCTACAAACCGTCCTACAAATGACATACCAATACTACCAACAAAAACAACAGCAACAACAACTGCATCAGTTGCATTATTTTCTCTATGTCATTTTTACGAAATGATTATATCCTTATTTTGAACCTTTTTTCTGTTGAGTTTCTGGTCTGTCGTTCCTTCTCTAAATAAACACAACATTTATTTTATGCCAATGTGTGTGTGTGTAAATATGTGTTTGTGTGTGCATGCCTTTGTGTGATCTGCGTTTGTCATTGATAATAATATTGTTGACGATATTGTCGTTGTTAGCATTAATGGCATGTGAATACTGACTGCACTGCAACTATGCAATTACAAAAACAATTATTGTAAATTATATTTACGCGTATGTATGGCTTTTAATGAGTTCATAAGAGTTACACTGACACACTCATACAAACGAACAAACACACTCCCATAAACTCTGGGGGCCGGCATACAATCAAATACTCTATTACAACATTTCCCGCACATACCATACACATACATACATATATATTTATAGGCCTTTGATGCCCGCCCACTCGCTCTTGATTCTATAAAGTGCATAGTTGTCGTATTAAAATTCTAGTACGCACACACAGGCGCACGTCTGTTCTCACGGACCTACAATCAAAGATAGTCATTGAAAAGCAAACATCTGTTGGCACAACAATGTCGGGTGCGGGAATTGAGACAATTGCCGATTGATATTGGCGTTTATTATATTAGATGTGGTGGTATAAATACATTTCGCAAATACTGAGGGTTTACCTACATTATTCAATATAAAACAAATTAGGAAGAATCAGTCGTTTTGCTGACAAATACATACCCTCAGCCAATGTTCGTTAGTTTACATTTACGGGGTGAGAAAAAAATAACTGCAACAAAGTCAAACGCCATAATTTTTATTTTTTTGTTTAAATGTTATTGAATGAAAGGAAAAAAGTTAGATTTGCTCGATTTGGTCTCCTTTGGCACGAATTCTGGCCTTCACGGCCAATGAAACCGTCACACGCTGCCCGAATGTTGCTCTGCGGTATTTTGGCCCATTCCCGACAAAGCGCTTGCTAACTTGAGGTGATCGACACTTTGGTATTTTTAAGTGCCAACCTTACTCCAGACACAATAGCCCAACGGATTGGTATCCGGAGATTTTGATGGCAATTTTGCGCCGGAAATGAAGTGAGGAACCTCATTTTGTAACCATTCTAGGGTGGCACGTGCTGAGTGCGATGGTGCTGAGTCCTACTGGAATGTCCGAGGTCCGCAGTCAAAATGTTTGCGTGCCCAAGGCTTTAATACACCCTCCAGAATATTTTCGCGAAAATATTTGGCATTTATTCTGATGCTACGGTCGATTAATGCGAGCGGAGAGCGACCATCGTCTGTTATGGCGGCCCACATTATTACCATGGCTGGCGCTTGAGTTCTGATGATCATCCGAAGGTGCACATTTTCAGCTCACCTCTTTGGCAAGTAAACAAGATAATTTTGTTTGTTTACAAACTGCTGGACAATGAATGCTTTCTCATCGGAGTAAACCAAATTCGGCAGTTCACCACTTTCGGTTAAGTGCAGCAACTCTTTAGCTCTTTTGGAATTTCAATAGCTTCACCCCTATCTCATTTCTCAATATTTGCCGAATGAAATATTGCGATATGTTCAGCTCACGAGCCATTTTTCGGCTACCGCGACGCGGGTTTCGATCAAGTCGCTTCTTTACTTTTCGAATTATTTCTGCTGACGTTGCTGCTTTCTTCCGTCCACTTCCTTGACGTCGGGATACGTTACCATTATCACGGAAAAGTGCGATGGTACGAGACACAAAAGATTTATTCACATTTAAATGCTAGAGTGCTCTAACGATAGCCACTTGTGGTTTTCCAGACAAAATGCTTAGTACGCTTGTAAACAATATAATGAGTTGTCACTGGAATAATTTTAACAGCTATGGGACAAGTGGCTTAGAAATGACAGCAGTTTGAAATCGGTTGCAGTTTCATCTCACCTTGTGGGGATAGGAGACAGTGGCTTTGCAGTGCTGGAGGTTTTCTTGCACTATGCGCAGAACTTACCGCCTTCGTCTCCCTACTTGATCGGCTTTAAAGGATGTTTACGGAATCAAATCCACCCTGACTTAAAGTTCAACTTCTCCTCTCATAGCCGCAAGGAACCTTGCAGATTTTTCTGGCAGCAATTTCCAGAAGAGTATTTCAATTAGGAAATTGTTGGATTTCTTGTTTAGGTAGTTAAAGGTAGTTTAAACAAAGGTTTCCGGTGACCGAACAAGACTTCCCTCGACTATGACTTATTTCCCCTTTCTTGGCAGATCTGTTAATGATTGCTTGGCGGAGTTGTTATTTCTTAGGACTCAAGTCTACTGCAGGAGAGTTTCGAAGTAGACTTTCCTGTAGTAGCCTCGGCTTAGACCAAGTTCGAAGCAAAGGTTTAGCAAACCTTGAAGCAGAAGAACGAAGTAATAAGCACAACTTACTATACAACCTACCACCCATTTTTATACCCTCCACCATTCTTTGGGGGGTATATTAGCTTTGTCATTCCGTTTGTAACTCCTCGAAATATTCACAATAGACCCTACAAAGAATATATATTCTGCATCAGTGTAAAATTCTAAGACGATCTAGCGATGTCCGTCCGTCTGTCTGTCTGGTTGGTGCGCACGATAACTCTTGAAGGAAGTATCCGATTTGGTCCAAACTTGATACATCGCAATATTATTATCAAACTTAGATCGATTGCGGAGATGGGCAGATGTGCGTTTCAGAGATTTGAAAATATGTATCTTCTTACATTCATCACATACCAGTTCAGGAATCACCAAATCGCTATTACTATAGTTGGGAGGATATATTAATTAGAAGTCCTTCCTGTCTACTTCACAGGTCCTTATCCACTAGATAAAGCAATTTACATTTCTCAGGCCAAAAGCATTGTTGTTATAAACGTATTGTTCCTGAACAAGCGACTTTAAAGTGATGACGGTACGTACCGCTTTCGTTTCACTACTGGGTCGGGTTGGCGAAGTCATATCCAACTTGATTTAAGTTCAGCTTTAACTCTCGTGGCCGCAAGTAGTCCTATCATTCCTGTCCATGGCTAATCTAGGCCTCCATTCTCCTTATAGGTGGTTGAACTTGTGATGGTCCAACGCCTTATACGTAGATCTAGATTTTGCATCTCTAGCATGATCAGTATGAGTTCCTCCACTTCCAGAAGTGGAACCAACGCCCGAAGCACTTTTTTGGCTGGGATTTTCGGAAAAGTAACTCCTGTCACTTTTGCTCCCTTTCAAAGTTCGCCAAAGTCATTAACTGTTCTTATGAAGAAAGCGTAAGATTTCTTATTTGGGCAGTTAAAGATTTTGACGCCCTTGTAGGCAATGTCGAACTGCTTATCCCCTTGGTTTAGTTCCGGTATTCGAACCAATTGCCTTCCTCAAACTTCCCTCGAAAAGTAACTAATGACATTCAGTGATTTTCTCTTCCTTGTTAGATTTGTCAATGTTCACTAGTCGGAGATCAGATCTTTCAGGACCCATAGGTTTCATAGTAGACTTTCCTGTCTTTTGCAATACTTGTCTTTTCTTTAGCATATGCCGAGAGGGAAATATCAAATTTTTGCTAGGTCAATACAACTTTTTCTCAAAGGCGGAAATCGAATATCCAATCAACTTTGAGGGATCTAAATAAAACTACTTTGTTATATTCCATCTTCCAGTGGCTGTTAGTATTTGTTGTTCAGCGTGATGGTTGCCGAATGTTTAACTAGAAAGCGGGCGGTTTAACAAGTACAATTAGTTGGCAAACATGCCGAAATTCGTTTCGTCGACGTTCCGTTGTTGTTGTAGTTTTTTTTTCATGTTCATTCCATAAATTGCATGAATTTCCCAAAATTATACGTATGGGTGTAGGCAAACACTCACACACATGCACAAATTCCAAATACGATCCCAATTGGGATGCATGTATGTACGTCTGTGTGTGTGTTTGAGAATATTTTCTAAATGGGAGTGTAATTGTAAAATTGCTCAAATGCAGTTTAAAGCGATGACATTTCATGTTCCATTGTTTGCCTTTAAAGGCCATGCATTGGTATGCCATCCAACTGGCTTGGCAAATGCCTACCGCCATACCGGATAGAGTGGTTGGTGGAGGTGCAAATGGCGAAACGGGGGAGTAAATGAAATGAATGTCTCTATGCAATTCTAAATTAAAGATTTATGAAGACACTCTCCTTGTATAATTAACTGATTGTAAGTATGCAATTAAACTACATTTGAAGAGGCATTGTCAGCATTTGTCGGAGGACGACACGGGTGTGCTTTGAAGTTTAAAATTGTCTGCCTTACCAGGGGGATGTGAGAATCCTTATAGCATACAATCATACTTATGGCTATGTGTACGTGCGTATGTGTGAGTGTTTAAGTACTTGAATAACAACCACTCATTGAGCAAAGATAATGTCACAGAAATTTGTAGATAATTATCATCAAGACATTGTTAATGTTATCTCGCCCAGTCGTGGAATGTGGGTAACATAATTTTTCGGATGCAGTTGAAATCGTTTGACACATTTACAGCACAAAGGGATCGCAGTTTGCAAAACATTTAAGAACATTAATTTTTATTAAACATTACTGAAAGGAGCAATTATGGGATTAATGCTGGAAAGGGTGGCTATGCAGAATCGAATTGGCAAAAGAAAGGGTCCGATCTCTACCATCTTTATAATAGATTTTGTGTTGACGAATATATTGAGATATACCGAGTCTGAAATGGAATCGGATGTTAATTTCGCTTTTTATGAGCTTCATGGATATTCAAAATAGTGAACCTTTGTGGGGGAGGTACCAGAGGGAGTGGACCGATATAACCCATCTTCACTACAGGTCTTTTGTTTGTAGAAATAATGGGATGTGTGAAATATTAAGAGAAAATTAAGCTTATTTCGGTTTTTATGACCTTCATGGATATACAAAATGTTGACCCTTTGTACCAGAAGGAATGATCCTATCTCTACCGTTTTTATAACAGATCCTGTGTTGATGGAAATATTCAGATGTGCAAGTCTAAATGAAATCGGATGTTAATTTCGCGGTTTATGAGTTTAATGGATATTCAAAATTTCGACATTTTGCGGAGAAGGTACCGGAAGGAGTGGTCCGATATATTCCATCTTAACACTAGACCTTGGGTTACTAAAAATATTTGGATGTGTGAAATTTGAAGAAAATCAGACTCTAACATCACATTTTCACACATAAGCGATATCATTTTTCAAATTGTGGTACTTGAAGTAGTGGACCAATATTGCCCATTTTCGCACCTGATCTAGCACTGACGCAAATATTAAGATTTGCAAAGTTGGAGAAAAATCAGATTATTCTTTTTCTTTCTGTAGAGAAAATATTTAATTTTTGAAAATTGGGGGATGTGCCAGAAGGAGTAGACCGATATTGCCCATCTCCGAACTTGATCCAAGTTTGATAATAATATTACGATGTACCAAATTTGACCAAATCGGATACTCTCTTCGAGAGTTATCGTGCGCACCAACCAGACAGACGGACGGACGAACATCGCTAGATCGACTCCAGATGTTCTGAAACGGATTTGGTCCAAAGAGACCTGGGATCTAATATCGTTATTTCGACTAGGCACGTTTTGGCCGTATCAAATGATATCGTTCGGATAGAGAGGTTCACTGTAGAGATGTGTCTAGATAGAGAAGGGGAGGGGAGAAGATGTCCTGTTGCGGGTTCTGAAAGTTTTCTAGCTATCATTACGATATACGATTACCTCTCTTCCAATATTTGAGCTACGATACGATGCAACGATCCGAAGCTCCTGTTGAAAAACGAGCCAAAGACTTCCGTGGAACAACGAACCGAAGCCTCTGTGAAGCCTCTTAACTCAATGAGAGCCAGTTCAAAAAGTATTTCCAGCTTATAATTCTTTTAGTCGGAGAACAAAAAATTATTTAGAATTTCACTTTTGGCACAGCCCTCTGCAGTAGCAACACTATATGTGACAGGCATTAAGTCAACGACAGCCGAATTTCCAGTTACATTGCTTTCCTCTGGGTTCTGAAAATTATTTTTAAAAATCCACGATTCATAGTTGAGTTAGTGAAAAGTATTTTTAAAAATCCACGTTTCTGTTCCGGGTTTTTAAAAAGCCACGATTCTTGGTTGGTTTCTCGAAAATTATTTTTAAAAATCCTAGATTCTTGAACATTATATTTTAATATTTTCGATCCTTGTGGTAAGTCTCCGAAACTTATTTTAAAAAAAGTCAGCGATATCTGTTCGGGAAGTACTTCGAAATTCTTTTAGAAAAACTTCGATCCTCTGTCGGGAACTCTTCGTGGGAGCCATTTAAAGTTATTGTTAAAAATTCACGATTCTTGTGGCAGTGCATGAAAATTATTTTTAAAAATCTATGATTCTTGTCCGACAATTATTTTAAAATATCCACGAGTTTTTGCATAGAGGAACTCGCTTGCATGGAGGGACACGTGGTGATTTTGATATAATTTACTGTCTCCTACTAACTGATATTTTTAGCTGTGAAAATTAATTTAAGTGGACGGTAATACATTGACACCGAAGCTTTGGGCTCGTTGCCCCAACCGAAATCTAGAGTAATAACGCAGAACTAATCGTATACCGTAGCATGACCCGATAAACTAACCTCCGAGCACCGATACGAGTTCCCGAGCATCTACTCCTCGTGCAAGACCCGTTCGCCGATGTTCCTGATTATAACATGAGCATCATCGTGGATCTCGTCGAACGTCATTACATCCTAGTTCACGATCATCTACAAATCTTCAAGAGACTAAGTCTCTACACAAACATTCCCGATGATCGTAAACATCTAAAATCTTAAAAATCGTAGCTCTGGCTATTAGAAAATTTACCACAGATTGGGCCAAACCAGAGACCTTAATCGCTTTATGGTATTTATGGTTTAACACAAAGGCTATTTGTATTCTACACCACATAGTGATCAGGATATTACGTCCTTGTACATTTGTTTGTAACTTGGAGAAGGAAGCGAGATAGACCCATAGTTAATCTTGAGGATCTTCATAGAATCACTAAGTGAGTCAATTTATGACTGACTTGTCTGTCGGTCCATCCATGTATTTTTTATACCCTACACCACATAGTGGTAAGGGTATAATGTCTTTGTGCATTTGTTTGTAACATGGAGAAGGAAACGAGATAGACCCATAGTTACTTTTGAGAACCTTCATAGAATCACTTTCTGAGTCGATTTATGCATGTCAGTCCGTCTGTCCGTCCGTCCGTCGGTCCATGTATTCTTGTGAACAAAATGCAGGTCGCATTTATTATCCAATTGAGATGAAATTTCCAAACAATATTTTTTTGGCCCAAGGACGAACCCTATTGAAATTGGTGAGAATCGGATCAAATTTAGATATAGCTCCGATATATATCTTCATCCGATTTCGGGTTAAATGTGCACCAAATGTCCACTATCAGTCCAAATTACCTGAATTTTGGCACACCCAACCGAGTTCGGCCTAGAAGCAAGTATATCAAATTTGGAGAAAATCAATTCAAATATAGCTATAGCTCCCATATATATCTTTCATCCGATTTGATCTTTAAGTCCCTCACATTCCTACTATGCACTCCACAACCATGATATTTGGTACCAGGTATTAGATGGAGCACAGAAATAGCTGTTTTAAATTTTATCGAAATCGGTTCAGATTTGGATATAGCTCCCATATATATCTTCATCCGATTTCGGGTTAATTGACCACCAAATGGCCACTATCAGCACAAATTGCCCGAATTTTGGCACATGTGACCGAGATTAGCTTTAAAACAAATACAACAAATTTGGAGAAAATCGGTTCAGAAACAGCTATAGCTCCCATATATATGTTTTATCCGATTTGGTGTTTAAGCCTCTCACATTCGTAATATGCACTCCACGGGTTTCCTGTCCTCTATAAATTCTAGGAATAGCAGGCATCGACTTCTGAATAAGTACATTCCGATCTAAAGGAAGTTAGCAGTTGTAAAGCTCTTCTACCAAAATCCAGGTAAATTGTCGTCTGTCAATTTTTCTACCACAAAGACATAGAAGTATAAAGATGGGATAAGACAGAGTAAAAATATGGCAACCCTGTGAAAAATACCTCTGTTGTTATGATATCGTAACAACATAGTTACCAATGTTAAGAAATTTAAACCGCTAAGGCAGTATGCAATTATTTGGGAAGGTATATGGAATAGAATTTTGAAACCAATATTTTGGATTATCCAAACTTTTATTTGTCATTCTTTCCTATAATTGTGTTTTTTATATTAACATGCCTCTGTAATGAGCTGTTATTCAAGGTAGTATAGCCACAAACCATTTGCTCACTTTTCGATCACTCCGACTCACGAGCATGTTTCTTTTCCGACTGAAAACAATTAAATCTGTTTTCTGCATAGGTTTATCGAAATTTCCTTCTACTTTTCTCTAGCTCCTCTATGCCACAAACCATTTGCTCAGAATGCATTTTGTCTAGTCTTTACCATTTTAGGTCTTTATCTACCATGGAAGAAGATCCGTCTAGGTCTATGTTCCGGTTCGGGCTGAAATCAAGGATTGCACTCCCTCGACCACAATTGTTATCCACATGTATGCAAGATGAGGCTAAAAATATTTCGATAAAGTTTTGTGATCCTATAGTGATTTTGATTGGCCCATCTTTGGATTTAGAATCTGGATCAGGACAGCTTATTTCAAAAAATCTAAAACTATTCTCCTTCATATAAGGCTATTCCCCCCACTTGTGTCTAGCATTAAGGCCCGTCCACACAATAACTTCCCCAGATCCACCAAGTCAACGAGAATATTTTGCAGTATTTTGCAGTAAATATCTTATTGCATCATAGTTCCCGATTATCTAGAAATCGTCAAGTCTCTGCACTAATATTTCCGATGGTTGTAAACATTGAATTGCCGATTGCCGATAATCCGTTGCGTATATATCTCTGAAGTTAACGTAAGTATTAAATCCATATTATCGCATTTAAGTACGAGTTTATTGTAATTTAGTATTTAAATCAATAAAACACCCGATTTTCACCCCCAAAAAAGGGAGAATTCTATTCTTTTAATTTCATAAAGTTTAGTGGGTCTTTATGAAGACCCTTACAACGACTAAGCTTATCCCAGCCGACGATAAAACCACGTTGTAATTTCTTATAATAATTTTAAAAAATTCCACGATTTATGTACAGCCTAGAAGTCCAAAACTATTTAGTCCTCGAAAACAATTCTGGAAAAAATTATCGCCGACAAAAATTTGGTCATTAGAAAAATGACCACAGATTGCACCAAACCAGGGCCTATATCGCTTTATGATATTCATGATTTGGCACAAGGGCTATTTATACCCTACACCACAAGGTGGTCAGGGTATTATGTCTTTGTGCATTTGCTTGTAATATGGAGAAGGAAGCGAGGCAGACCCATAGTTACTTTTGAGGATCTCCATAGAATCACTTTCTGAGTTGATTTATGCATGTCAGTCCGTCCGTCCAAAATGCAGGTCGCATTTATTATCCGATTAAGATAAAATCTTGCACAAATCATTTGTTTGGCTCAAGGACGAACCCCATTTAAACTGAAGATAATCGGTAAAAATTTAGATGTATCTCCCATATATATCTTCGTCCGATTTGCCTTTTATTGTGCACCAAACGTGTAATATCAGCTTGAATAGTTTGGATTTTTTCACATACAACCAAATTAGGCCTGAAAATAAGTGGGTCAAATTTGATCGAAATCGGTTCTATAGATAGATATAGCTATAGCTCCCATATATATTGTTCATCCGATTTGTTATTTTTGTCCTCCGCAGCCGTAATATGAAATCTGTAACAACAATATTTGGGGAAATATATCAAATGCAGCTCAGAAATACCTTTCCTACATTTTATCGAGATCGGTTCAGATTTGGATATTGCTCCCATGTATAACTTCATCCGATTTATTTTTTTTGTGCACCAAATGTCAAATATTTGTCCAAATAGGATGGAATTCGGAATTGAGTCTAGAAACTAGTATGTCAAATTTGGTGAAGATCGGTTCAGATATAGCTATAGCTTCCATATATATTGTTCATCCGATTTGTTGTATTTGTTACCCACAGCCATAATATGCGCTTCGTAACAACGATATTCAGGGAAATATATCAAATACAGCTCAGAAATATCTTTGCCAAATATTATTGAGATCAGATTTGGATATAGCTCCCATATATATCTTTATATGATTTCAAATTAATTTTGCACCAAATTGGCAATAAAAGTCCGAATTTAAAAGATACAAATGCTTCGGCATATTTTGTCCTTTGAACTTTAAATTATAATTATAATCATAGCGTGTATGATTGAATTCTCCCATAAAAACTTTTAATTGTTATGTGGAGCTCTACTAAATAAGCAAAGTGGTGTAGGGTATCATAAAGACGGTCCCGCCCGACTTTAGAACAATCTTTACTGGTTTTCCATAAAAAAAAATATTGCAATCTGATAAGTATATTACGATATTCTTAATATTTAGATGCAGTCTCGAGTGAGTAGTAAAATTTTACATTTTTACATTTTTGATATAGCATGATTTATAAAAATCAGCCCGAAGGAAATTATATTTGTTTGACTTGTTTGATTTAATACAAGTTGAAATATTACATTTTCTACGATTTTATTATTATTATCAGTCAGCGTAGAATTCAACACACACACACTCCCAAACATACGCACACCTCCCAGGACATTAATTATGATTTTATTTCACAGTGTAAATATGCCATCCAATATAAAATAATAAAACAAAATAAATTTATAAATAAATGTGAATGCAAATAATATTTATGAATAGTTTATTTAATTGCGATGCAACATTGCACACATTTCCAACACACACACACGCACACATACATATAGAATAAATATTTTACAAATTTGTATAAAAATTTAATTAAATTTTCACCTATATTTAAAATTATATGCGCAGTTGGTTTTATTAAAATGCACAGCAAATGTTTGTTACATCAGGCTATTTGCAGGCTAATACATTATGACGGGGCTAGTTGGCTGACTGACAGGCCAAGCGTCGGCTTCAGTGCCTAATGAAATCATTTTGATGCGAATTGATAATAAAATTCAAGTACCACCGCTGGATATTTGGTGAAAATTCGCAAAATTCCGAAAATGTTGATTTGGGAAGAGGGGAAGTCAAAGGGTAGGGCTGCAACATGGAAGGGTTTGCTGAATGCGTGCAAGTTGTATGGTCATACATGCACACTGACATATCAAATTATGCAAATTCCATAGATGGGTTCGGGGAAAATGTACACTCAAAAAAAGCCTTTACATCATCTCATCCAAAATCCATCTCGCCTAGAAGAGTTCAGCTCGTACATAAAGATTCATGAGGAATCTTTAGCCCACCTAAGTCCGGGTCTCGCTCGTACAATTCGCTCGATTGAAAGCAATTAATGAAAGACGATCTAAATAGAGTGGGGTACTCTCTTCTTCGATGTGGAGCGAGAAAGTTTTGCTCGTCTTAAAGTGGAATCAAAATTCGTTCGAAATTGAGCAGATTCTTCTCTGCCGAACACTCTTTCAGTCTTTGTCATACCGTTGTAGTGTTTGTATGAACACATAAATATTTTCTCGACCCACAGCTTCAAAGACAAACACGTTTAAGGCTATTGTCATTGTTGTTTTTGTTCGCAAAATCCACCAGCCACTTGCATCTGCTGTTTTTCACTTCTATAATTTTGTACACTCGTTTACACTCTTAGAACCAAACGCTTGATCTATTTGGAGCTTTTCCACACCACTTTAAAGAGCGAAGAGTAAAAAACTCTAATTCGTTGATCACTCCGGTTCGGGAGCATGTTTCTTTCCCGACTAAAACGAGAAAATCTGTTTTCTGCATAGGTTTATCGAGATTTCCTTCTACTTTTCTCCTGCTCCTCTATGGAGATCCCTTCCGATTGCTTATAAAAACTCCCTTATCCTTACCTATGGAATCTCCCTGAACCTCGTCTATGGAACCTCCCTCTAGGTCACCTATGGTAACTATCTCAGCCAGTCTATATAAACTCTCTCAGCTCTAGTCCCTCTATAAATACTCCCCCCAGCTTGTATATAAAGATTCTGGTTAGCTCGTCTAGAACAGACTCCCAGTCAGCTCGTCTAGAAAAGACTCCCAGTCAGCTCGTCTAGAAAAGACTCCCTGTCAGCTCGTCTAGAAAAGACTCCCTGTCAGGTCGTCTAGAAAAGCCTCCCAGTCAGCTCGTCTAGAAAAGACTCCCAGTCAGCTCGTCTAGAAAAGACTCCCTGTCAGCTCGTCTAGAAAAGACTCCCTGTCAGCTCGTCTAGAAAGACTTCCTGGCAGCTCGTCTAGAAAAGCCCCCCTGTCAGCTCGTCTAGAAAATACTCCCTATCAGCTCGTCTAGAAAATACTCCCTGTCAGCTCGTCTAGAAAGATTCACTGTCAGCTTATCTATAAAGACTCCCAGTCAGCTCGTCTTCAAATACTCCCTGTCAGCTCATCTATAATGACTACCTGCCAGCTTGTCTGTAAAGACTCCCTCCAGCTTGTCTGTAAAGACTCCCTGTCAGGACATCTTTAAAGGCACCCTGTCAGCTCGTCTAGAAAAATTCCCTGTCAGCTCGTCTAGAAAGACTCACTGTTTATTAAAAGACTCCCCGTCAGCTCGTCTATAAATACTCCCCGCTAGCTCGTCTATAAAGACTCCCCACTAGCTCGTCTATAAAGACTCCCCGCTAGCTCGTCTATAAAGACTCCCCGCCAGCTCGTCTATAAAGACTCCCCGCTAGCTCGTCTATAAAGACTCCCTCTTAGCTCGTCTATAAAGACTCTCCGTCAGCTCGTCTTTAGAAACTCCCTGTCAGCTCGTCTATAAAGACTCCTTATAAGTTCGTCTATAAGGACTCCCTCTCAGCTCCTTGATAAAGATTCCCTCACAGCTCGTCTATAGACACGCCCTCTCAGCTCCCTCAAGCACCCTCTCAACTCGTCTATAGAGATCGTCTAAAAGTATACACTCAAGCTCGTATATAAAGACTCTCTCCTGGTCGACTTCTAAGACTATTTCCAGCTCATCTTCTAATACCCTTTCCAGCTCGTCTGTAGATAAATTAAAAAGACTCCCTCCTCTCGCTTACAAACTATTTTCCATTCGTCTATATAAACTCGCTTCCACTCATTTATAGAGCTCGTCTGTAAAATCTACTAATTATTTTTCTCCTGGTGTACAGCGGAATCGCAACTAAGCCATATAATACCGGTTTAACCGGCAAACGCTGTCCACAACATTGGATTACACGCAAAAGCACTCACACATAAATTCGCTGCACTAATAAAACAACAAACAATAATCACTCGGGATGGCGACAAGTGACATCTATCGTATCCTGTTTAACCGATTGTCCAGCCTTCCGAGAGAGAATGGGTGAGAACGGGAGTGAGTAATACGGGTAATCGCGAATCTCAGGTAATAATAACGGATAATTTTGTTGATTGGAAAAAGCGTTTTATATTAAACAATTTACTAAATGTAGTTGAAATTATAATGACTCAAAGGGTTTAGTTGGTTGCCGGGCTGGCGAAAACCCAAATAATCGGAACATGGACAAGAGAGTGTTGATGTTCTGGTTGCCGGCTGGACATGGCCAAAATCTACATGACTGCCTGCAATCTGCTAATTATGCATAACGGGGGTGGTAAATATGGGCCATATCCATAATTAGACTGTTCACTAAATGTTTTGGTGATTGTCAAACCATTGACTCTGAGGTTGACTGTTTGTTGTCCCTCCAACTGCCACAGTGGTGGTTGGTGGCTTTTCAATGCAGCTCCGATACCTTCTGATGATTAGCTGAAATTATGCTGACTACACATATAAATTGGATAATATCCATTGGTGTAATCGACAATTTACGTGGCAGTATTTACAAAATACTCAGGTGACTTACACGCAGTACAATGGCACTCACACGCACACATACATAAACACATTACAGTTCCTCAACACCATGATAGCCTCCCCTTTCACAATACGGTAAACATTTTGAATTTATGTGAAAATAGAAATTAAATTAAATTTACATAAAAATGCATATCCTACATAAGCTGCCAGTAAAATTTCCAAAGATCTAAATAAATTGAAACACAAATATTTTCACATTTTTGTTGGGGGGAAATTTTCGATAGGGGTTTAAAAAGCATTGGGATAAAATTTTATGAGAGGCAAGTGTGAGAAACCCAAGGATGGGTAAACAAAATTTAATATTAAATATTGATTGGTAGATTTTGATCTCGGTTCGATCCTCATAATGTCTACCGATAAATTTGGATACAAAGGGAGTGAATATCGGGTTTCAAGATTTGGATTTTAATATCTGTCAGACATTCTAAAATTGTATTTATCCAGGCCCTTTCAGCTTGTCCTTAAGGACTCGCTCCAGCTCGTCTAGACAGACTCACTCCAGCTCGTCTAGACAGACTCACTCCAGCTCGTCTAGACAGACTCACTCCAGCTCGTCTAGACAGACTCACTCCAGCTCGTCTAGACAGACTCACTCCAGCTCGTCTAGACAGACTCACTCCAGCTCGTCTAGACAGACTCACTCCAGCTCGTCTAGACAGACTCACTCCAGCTCGTCTAGACAGACTCACTCCAGCTCGTCTAGACAGACTCACTCCAGCTCGTCTAGACAGACTCACTCCAGCTCGTCTAGACAGACTCACTCCAGCTCGTCTAGACAGACTCACTCCAGCTCGTCTAGACAGACTCACTCCAGCTCGTCTAGACAGACTCACTCCAGCTCGTCTAGACAGACTCACTCCAGCTCGTCTAGACAGACTCACTCCAACTCGTCTAGACAGCCTGCCTCCAACCCGTATAGAGAATCTCCTTCCAGCTATTGTAGAGATAACCCTCCTGGACAGGGGGCTTCCAGTCCGTTTATGAAGACGGCCTCCAGTCCGGTATTTAAAGACAACCTCTAGTCGGTCTATTAAGACGGCCACGGATCGGTTTTTACAGAGGTCTACAGTCGGTCTTTGAAGACCGCCTCCAGTTCTCACGACCTCAAGCTCGTCTATGAAGATGACCTCCGGCTTGTCTATGAAGATGACCTCCGGCTTGTCTATGAAGATGACCTCCGGCTCGTCTATGAAGATGACCTCCGGCTCGTCTATGAAGATGACCTCCGGCTCGTCTTAAAGATGACCTCCGGCTCGTCTATAAAGATGACTTCGTCTATGAAGATGACCTCCGGCTCTTCTATAAAGACAAACTCTGGCTCGTCTATAAAGACGACCTCCGAGCCGGTTCGTCTGAAAAGGCGACCTCCGGCTCGTCTATAAAGACAACCTCCGTCTCCTGTTGTAAAGACGACCTTCGGCCCCGACTGTAAAGACGAACTCCAACCGGCTTATACAGATGGCATCCAGGCAGTCTATGCAGACCATCCTTCATCTCGCCTACAGCGCCTCCTTCCATCTAGTCTAGAGAACTTCCTTCCTGCTCGTCCAGAGAGACGAGTCTCCGACTCGTCATAAAAACTACCTCCGGCTCTTCCATAAATACGACCTCTGGCTCGTCTATACAGATGGCCTCCAGCCGGTCTATACAGGTGGCCTATAAGCCCGTCTGTAAAGATGGCCTCCAAGTTGCGTGTGTTTTAAAACTTTTTCCTGTGTATAAATATCTACTTCTCTTCGTATATAAAGTTATCTTCCACCTAGTCTCCGAATCTGTAGAGACACTCCTGTTCTCGCCTTTAGACAACCCATTCAGCTCCATTCATAAAGACGTGATCCAGCCCTTGATAAAAACGCTTCCCAATGCGTGTACTTCCTTAAACGTCTATAAAGACGCCCTCCAGTGCGTCTGTAAAGATTCCCTTTAGAACGTCTTCTGAAATTCTCAGAAAATCACAACCTCTGTGATTTTGCAGCCCCGTAAACGTCATATCGATGTATTTATACAATTCAGTCTTCTGAAATTCTGTATTTCCAATCAAAGGAAACCCACAAAATTTCACTTTTCAAAGCCAATTTTACTACATAAACAGTTTCCTCAAATCCGCTCAATTTCCTCCCACATTGGACCCAAAGTGCCTAACTCAATGACATTGCCCATTGATTGACTTGTCAATGGAACTGTTGTTGGCAAAAATGAATTTGAGCCATAACCCCAGTTGCCTTCTAATGAATTGTTGATGACTTTAAAATACACTTAACCCTGTTGGCGCTTTTTGATCCTCTTGTATCGCAAAACTGAAATCAAGCCATCCTAGCCATCAATACATCATCATTTTCGACGTTATCGGGACAAACAGAAGGGAGAAAATAGCGCAACATGATTATCATTCTTCGCATTAATTCCGTATCATCTTTGACTATAAAACTTTGTCAAAAGTCAGCAGAATTCATTGCGTTTTCAAGAGTATACATTACGATGTGATAAACTACCACTACTGTTGTACGTACATACAAATGTATGCGTATATCAGATGGTGTATGTATGTAGATGTTAGTAGAAAGTACTCGTTTTTATGGACTATTTAAAATCCATTCATCGGGGACAGTTTCATAAAGGAATCAATTCAAGGATTTAAATGGAGGGAATGGTATTCGTTCCTTTATTCAAAAAACCATACATTAGGGGTTTTCCAAAAGAAAACAATTTACTCCTATTATCGGGGCAAATATACTTTCCTCAAGTTGGATTTACTTAAGTTGATCCAAGTAGTCCTAGCAAAAATGTTGAACCACAAAAAAAGAATGCAAAAGTTTTCTGAGATCTGCCTCATCATGGAACTAGATAATCAGGAGTGTAAGAGTGATTTTCCTTCAATGAACCAGGGTATATCATTATACTTTAGCTCAGCTTTGCTCACAATATATGTATTAGTAGTAGTAAGGTGATCTCTCGCCAAACCAATGTCAAGTGAACAACGAGAGAGAATATGTGTGATTTGCTTTTATATATTTGTTCGAGGCAGCCCATAGCTGCTTTAGCTGAACTAGAAAAGGTTTCGAATTTTAGCTAGTCGCCCTGAATATTGGGCAGATTAGCCCCAATAATAAAGAAACAACAAGTAAAGAAAAGTCAAAAGTCGGGCGGAGAGACATTTTTATCTTTTATATCAAATAACATTGCTAAAGAGTGCATGATATCACTTCGAGAAGGATTATGTGAACAAAATATATGTCGAAGCTGAGTTCCCACAAATAGAAGCGTACGTCCCGAAATTCACCTAATTTCAACCGATATTAGCCAGCATTTACACAATAAATCTGAAATCATATTGAATATATGTATTTCCGTACACTATTGTACACTACTAGACTGAATTCGATCGAATGTGCCAAAATGCAGGTCATTGGACTGTTATTGGCCATTTGGTGAACAATTAACCCGAAATCGGTTGAATATATATATATATATATAGAGCTATATCTATCTGAACCGATCTTGATAAAATTTGGGAGAGGTATTTCTGAGCTGCATCTTATATCTGGTACCAAATATCATTCTTGTGGAGTGCATTTTAGGAATATGAGGGACTCAAGCTATATATGAACCGGATTTTCCCAAATTTAATGTAATTGCTTCTAGATTGAATTCGGTCGGATATGTAAAAATTCATGTCATTTGGACTGATATTAGCTATTTGGTGCACAATTAACCCGAAATTGGTTGAGGATATATGGGAGCTATATCCAAATCTGAACTGATCTTGACAAAATTTGATACAATTATTTCAGAGCTGTATCTGATATCTGGTACCAAAGATCATGAAACATATGTATAGGAGCTATAGTTATATCTGAACCAATTTTCTCCAAATTTGATTTATATGCTTCTAGACTGGATTCGGTGGGACATACCAAAATACGATCATATGGGCTTATATTAGCCATTTGGTGCAACATTTAGCCGAAATCGGTTGAAGATATATGAGAGTTCGTCCTTTGGCCAATCAAGCGTTGTTTGGAAAATTTCATCTCAATCGGATAATAAATGCGACCTGAATTTTGTTCACAAGGATACATGTCTATGAAGATGACCTCCGGCTTGTCTATGAAGATGACCTCCGGCTCGTCTATGAAGATGACCTCCGGCTCGTCTATGAAGATGACCTCCGGCTCGTCTTAAAGATGACCTCCGGCTCGTCTATAAAGATGACTTCGTCTATGAAGATGACCTCCGGCTCTTCTATAAAGACAAACTCTGGCTCGTCTATAAAGACGACCTCCGAGCCGGTTCGTCTGAAAAGGCGACCTCCGGCTCGTCTATAAAGACAACCTCCGTCTCCTGTTGTAAAGACGACCTTCGGCCCCGACTGTAAAGACGAACTCCAACCGGCTTATACAGATGGCATCCAGGCAGTCTATGCAGACCATCCTTCATCTCGCCTACAGCGCCTCCTTCCATCTAGTCTAGAGAACTTCCTTCCTGCTCGTCCAGAGAGACGAGTCTCCGACTCGTCATAAAAACTACCTCCGGCTCTTCCATAAATACGACCTCTGGCTCGTCTATACAGATGGCCTCCAGCCGGTCTATACAGGTGGCCTATAAGCCCGTCTGTAAAGATGGCCTCCAAGTTGCGTGTGTTTTAAAACTTTTTCCTGTGTATAAATATCTACTTCTCTTCGTATATAAAGTTATCTTCCACCTAGTCTCCGAATCTGTAGAGACACTCCTGTTCTCGCCTTTAGACAACCCATTCAGCTCCATTCATAAAGACGTGATCCAGCCCTTGATAAAAACGCTTCCCAATGCGTGTACTTCCTTAAACGTCTATAAAGACGCCCTCCAGTGCGTCTGTAAAGATTCCCTTTAGAACGTCTTCTGAAATTCTCAGAAAATCACAACCTCTGTGATTTTGCAGCCCCGTAAACGTCATATCGATGTATTTATACAATTCAGTCTTCTGAAATTCTGTATTTCCAATCAAAGGAAACCCACAAAATTTCACTTTTCAAAGCCAATTTTACTACATAAACAGTTTCCTCAAATCCGCTCAATTTCCTCCCACATTGGACCCAAAGTGCCTAACTCAATGACATTGCCCATTGATTGACTTGTCAATGGAACTGTTGTTGGCAAAAATGAATTTGAGCCATAACCCCAGTTGCCTTCTAATGAATTGTTGATGACTTTAAAATACACTTAACCCTGTTGGCGCTTTTTGATCCTCTTGTATCGCAAAACTGAAATCAAGCCATCCTAGCCATCAATACATCATCATTTTCGACGTTATCGGGACAAACAGAAGGGAGAAAATAGCGCAACATGATTATCATTCTTCGCATTAATTCCGTATCATCTTTGACTATAAAACTTTGTCAAAAGTCAGCAGAATTCATTGCGTTTTCAAGAGTATACATTACGATGTGATAAACTACCACTACTGTTGTACGTACATACAAATGTATGCGTATATCAGATGGTGTATGTATGTAGATGTTAGTAGAAAGTACTCGTTTTTATGGACTATTTAAAATCCATTCATCGGGGACAGTTTCATAAAGGAATCAATTCAAGGATTTAAATGGAGGGAATGGTATTCGTTCCTTTATTCAAAAAACCATACATTAGGGGTTTTCCAAAAGAAAACAATTTACTCCTATTATCGGGGCAAATATACTTTCCTCAAGTTGGATTTACTTAAGTTGATCCAAGTAGTCCTAGCAAAAATGTTGAACCACAAAAAAAGAATGCAAAAGTTTTCTGAGATCTGCCTCATCATGGAACTAGATAATCAGGAGTGTAAGAGTGATTTTCCTTCAATGAACCAGGGTATATCATTATACTTTAGCTCAGCTTTGCTCACAATATATGTATTAGTAGTAGTAAGGTGATCTCTCGCCAAACCAATGTCAAGTGAACAACGAGAGAGAATATGTGTGATTTGCTTTTATATATTTGTTCGAGGCAGCCCATAGCTGCTTTAGCTGAACTAGAAAAGGTTTCGAATTTTAGCTAGTCGCCCTGAATATTGGGCAGATTAGCCCCAATAATAAAGAAACAACAAGTAAAGAAAAGTCAAAAGTCGGGCGGAGAGACATTTTTATCTTTTATATCAAATAACATTGCTAAAGAGTGCATGATATCACTTCGAGAAGGATTATGTGAACAAAATATATGTCGAAGCTGAGTTCCCACAAATAGAAGCGTACGTCCCGAAATTCACCTAATTTCAACCGATATTAGCCAGCATTTACACAATAAATCTGAAATCATATTGAATATATGTATTTCCGTACACTATTGTACACTACTAGACTGAATTCGATCGAATGTGCCAAAATGCAGGTCATTGGACTGTTATTGGCCATTTGGTGAACAATTAACCCGAAATCGGTTGAATATATATATATATATATAGAGCTATATCTATCTGAACCGATCTTGATAAAATTTGGGAGAGGTATTTCTGAGCTGCATCTTATATCTGGTACCAAATATCATTCTTGTGGAGTGCATTTTAGGAATATGAGGGACTCAAGCTATATATGAACCGGATTTTCCCAAATTTAATGTAATTGCTTCTAGATTGAATTCGGTCGGATATGTAAAAATTCATGTCATTTGGACTGATATTAGCTATTTGGTGCACAATTAACCCGAAATTGGTTGAGGATATATGGGAGCTATATCCAAATCTGAACTGATCTTGACAAAATTTGATACAATTATTTCAGAGCTGTATCTGATATCTGGTACCAAAGATCATGAAACATATGTATAGGAGCTATAGTTATATCTGAACCAATTTTCTCCAAATTTGATTTATATGCTTCTAGACTGGATTCGGTGGGACATACCAAAATACGATCATATGGGCTTATATTAGCCATTTGGTGCAACATTTAGCCGAAATCGGTTGAAGATATATGAGAGTTCGTCCTTTGGCCAATCAAGCGTTGTTTGGAAAATTTCATCTCAATCGGATAATAAATGCGACCTGAATTTTGTTCACAAGGATACATGGACGAACTGGCGGACGGACGGACTGACATGCATAAATCGACTCAGTAAGTGATTCTATGAAGATCCTCAAAAGTTGTTGTTTTGATGTCCGAGTCGTATTAGATGAACCCCGAACTCATTGTTCGTGTTAGGAAGCTCACTGTGAGGATGTTCGGAAGTAGATGTATAGTTGACTTATGATGAACTCGGAACTCGTGTTTTGTATACACGCCATATGGTCACAGAGGGTATATATCATTTAATCAATTTTCACACACAATAATTTTCAGTATAGAACAAGAACGGATCATTAAATTTAGTACAAATTTCTCAAACATTTTCATTTGCAAATCCATCTTATAAAATGCAAAATGAGCATCGGATTCCGTCCAAATTTCACACATCCAACATTTTTGATAACACAAGATCTGGTGTGAACATATATCTGAATGGAATCGATTGTTAATTTCGCGTTTTATAAGCTTCATGGATATTCGAACGGTCGAACCCTTGTGGGGTAGGTACCAAAAGGAGTGAACCGACATACTCCATCTTCACACCAGACCTTGGGTTGATAAAAATATCGTGATGTGTGTAATTTGAAGACAATCGGACTCTTACATCACATATTATAAGAAAATAAAAACCCAGTATGTCAATCGGTACTTCTTTCGATAACTCTCGAAATGACGAATGGATTTCGTTAAAACTTTTATTTAGATTGATGGTAAAACTTGACAAATAAATGATTTATCTCTTCGAAAGAGATCTTCCGATTTTGCCTAAACTTTGCAAATGCTAATGTTTGTGACAGTGATATAGGGCCACTCATTCTATAGCACCCCAATGTAAAAGAGAGTCTAATTGTCTTAAAATTTCGCACATCCCAATATTTCCACCAACCCTATATCTGATATCGAAACAGGATTAAACGGATTACTCCTTCTAGTACATCTCCCAAAACGGCTTAGAGTAATCGTAACGCTTAAAAATGCGAAATAAGCATCCGATTCTTTTACAACTTGTCACGGCCCAACATTTTCATCAACACCAGATGAAGATTGGACCTATTTGCGCACTCCTTTTTTGTACCTCCTTTACAAAAAGCCAAAATTCCTTGAAATTGAAAAATTAATGTCCGATATCTCTCATTATAATATTTTTACATATATTTGAGAAATTTAGAAAATAAAATATAAGAGCCTACTCCATATTGTATCTACTTTGCAATACTTTAAAAAAATATCATTACACTATCAAACTTGACAAATCGTAATGCATAGATAAGAAGTAGGATCCTAGCATATCTCAATATCTTTATTCATGTTATAACAAGTGTGAAAATGGGAAACATCGGTACCCTTGCACTTCTCCCTCAAGAGTTTTAATCCTACAGAATACAAGTAAAAAAGCAGCTATACTCCGAACTTTTTATACACTCCAGCATTTGGAAAGAATTTGAAAAATCTAAAAAAAATCCATTACGATACGAAATTTTAAGTTTCATATTTGAATATTGTAATGGCATATGACAAAAGTTGTCTAAGCAATATAACGGATATATTCAGTATATTTAAGATTTTAACAGAATTTTCAGCGGATGTTATTTTTTTTTAAAGTTAGGCCCGGCCGAACTTATTGCTTTTTTACTTAATAACCATCATTTAGATCAATAACCGGAACGTTTTCGTAGTATTTACCAAAATATGTAAATCATTATTTTTATTCGTTAAATTTAATTTAAAAACCGAAAATACCTTAAAAATAGCTTATATCTATTTGGGTAAATATCCGGGTATTTACACATTTATACACAACTAGCTGGCCCAGTCCGCGTTGCCGGCCCGTAGTTTTAGTCTTTAATGCATAGTTTTTAAAGCATAATAATTCGCAAATCTGGCTCACATAAGTGGCACAATTTTTAGTATAAATGATGACTCGATTAAATAGAAATAAATACGTCTTTCAAAATACCTGATCTGATTTTTCAGTAAGAGGTTTTAGTTTGAGAGTTAAAAACCTTAATATTATAGCATATATATTAAAAAGTATACATTAAATGTTTATAATAGGCCCATGTAAGATGGTTCTCTACCCCCAAAGTAGCCCAAACACACATTTTAAGTTAAATCGATTCGAAAATATAATCAAAACCCTCAAAATAGGTAAAATCAGGAGGTACTTTTATGTGAGCCCGACTTCGAAACATTGGTATTGAAAAATTTCCGCGAAGAGGTCTTCTACCAGAAGCTAGATGCCAAATAAGGGCAAAATCAATTGAAAAATGTGACCAAGACCCCGGTAATAGCTAAAATCACCGGATACCTTTACATAAGAGTTATAATGAAGCATAGTCCTATACTTATAATTATTTGAAAAGAATTTGTTTTTCTTTCTAAAATCTCTAATTACCAACATTTGTGGATTTTGAAAGGGGCTATATCATTTGAGGGGGGCTATATCACAATGTAGACTAACCTGATACATATTTTGTACAAATGATTCCTCATGTAACACCTAGGACTGTATCAAATTTAAAACTTTATCGTAACTTTTGCAGAGTATAGGGCAAAATATTTGCGGCCCTTTGTGTATGGTTAAGCTATATAGAATGAACTCTAAAAAAGTTAGATCCGGGAACCCCTCTTTTGGGATTTTTATTTACCAACTGAAAATTTTCTAACCCCATGATTGTCTGCGGCACAGTGTTATTACTGATGCCCATATAACGTTACCTATGATTTAAGGTTACTTTTAAGGGGTCGGAAGAATTTTCTGAGTATATGAATCCTTTTCTTACTATATTTTCAATTCACTTCACTGTTTTGTATAGTCCCCATATTACAGTGCCTCTTCATATTCTGTATTTCACTGATTGAAGTCCCAATGAATTTTGCATTTTGAGTTCTCATTGGATTGATTATTTCCATATCTAATCAAAATTGAAATTTTGGATAGGGTAACCATATAACAGCATGTATAGAAAATATTTAAACTTTCTCTATTTTTTCGGTTTTTTTCAATAAAAATTTTCAATTCCAAAAGGAATTCTGAAATATTTCTATACAAAATTCCATATCATAATAGAACAGTTAATTTTTTCAGTTCCGCGATTTTTCTCAAAATTTTCTTCATGACAACGTTTCCACTGTAATTGCAAATAACCAAAAGAAAATTTGAGTCAAATCGGCCCAGCCGTTCTCAACTGATGTGTTACTATACTTTTTCTAATTTTTTACATATAAATTTAAAGAAGTAGGTGTGGCCAGTTCCTCTGACCCCAAACAGATACCTAGGATTTGGGGGGAGAGTAAAGATTACGTCGTATACTAACTGTGGAATTGATATCTTCATAATTTTGGCAAATATTATGATTTTTGATAAATCGAAGCCTTGAGATCGGCTGATTCAATTTCCAACGAACAACAATTATATATAGATTGAAAAGTAGGCGTGGTCTGTTCCTCAGCCCCAAATAAATACTTAGGATTGGAGGAAAGTCTACAGAATGTCGTGTAATAATTTTATAATCGATATCTTCATTATTTGGAAAATATAAGGAATTTAGATAAATCGAAAGTTGGAGTGGTCAATTTATGTTTCTTTAAAAACCTTACTCGGGGTATGACGAACGTTTCTACAAAAAATCATGCAAATCGGTTCAGCCGTTCTCAACTGATTCCATTACCAACGAACAACAATTGATTTTTTATATATACATAGATTTACTGGGTACTTACCTATCGACTATTATCCCACCGACTGTCTCCAGACTTAGGTAGGATACCTTATATTCGGCAGTGTTCGAATGTCAAATTTATTTTAAATATTTCCATCATTGCATACCTTCAAACATCTGTTCGTTTTGTTGTGAAACGTTACGATTCATTTGCTTCATAACTGTGACACTGATAAAGGAAGGACATCGCATCGCTCTCGCGCTGATGGTTATCTCGTTGCCTCCACATGTGTCAGCATAAAATGGAATTCCCGCACTTTGTAGTTACCAATGTTGTACAAAACAGTTGACAATGTTGAACGAAACGAAACACAAAAAAAAAAAACTGTTCCACAAGTTTTGCTATCACTTTGTTCGCTGTTCGTTTATGACTTTAAATTTTCAATAGGCAGAAGATAACATCGAGGAGAATGTGTGTGTGTGTTTGTGTGCGTGTGGAAATTAATGATTATTAGCTTTAAACGGAAGCAAATTAATATAGGAATAATTGTTTTAATGGGGGTTTGATTTAAAAATCGTTGTATTGTATGATACTACGAATACAATCCTATATATAATCATTTTTTATACATTAATATACAAATAATACCACAAATTATATTCGCATAATCTTCGGAACAAAAAAGATCACGATAATTTAGATCCTTTCGAATACATGTAGTACGCATTTCCAAAACCAATACTTAATTTAACCATACTCACCTGCATTGACCCCAATACCAACATTTCAAATTTTAAAATCCATCCGTTCACTCAAGAAGCAAATTGTACCAAATGTATAACCACCTCCTTCCCAAACTGAATTACTGTACCAAATGTTAAGATTTAAATTCAATTTGTTCACACGAAACTAAATGGAACCAAATTTCGAATTTCAAAAAATGAGCCATATTTCAGCTCTTCAGAACAACATTGATCGACTGCTAAGTTTCAAGATTCTAGCTTCATCTAGGCGTTGAGTCAGACAGTCAGTAAATCGCTCAATGAAATACGGTGTAAAATTTCCTGGTTTTTCTGAAGAAGAATTTTGAATCTTGCGATTCGAAAAGCCATTCCAGAACATTTCTTCACGAAAATCCAAAAAAAAAAACTTTAGATTTTTCAAAATTCTTACTTTCCTGGAAGCATCTGTTATACCAAGTTTGAACTACATCGGATTCTCCCTCCATTAAATATCAGATTTGTTTTTTATATACTCAGCCATATGGCCATAGATGGTATACGCCATTTGATACGGCCAAAACGTGCCTAATCGAAATAACGGTCTCTTTGGGCCAAACCCATTTTAGGACATTTGAATTCGATGTAGGGGTGTCCGTCCGTTCATCCGTCTATATATCTTTCTGTCTTGCTGGCTTGTGCGCTCGATAATTCTCGAAGGGAGTATCCGATTTGATCCAAACTTGGTACATCGTAATACTATTGAAAAACTTAGATCGAGTTTGGAGATTCTTCTGGTACCACGCCCACAAAATGTTAATATTTTCAAAGAAACTATTTTACTGCACAGAAAGAGAATTGATATCCCGACATTGCTCGAACTTTGCAAATCCTAATACTAACATCAGTACTACGTCATGTGCCAAAATGGACAATATCGTTCACTGCATAAAGTACCTCCCTCACAAAGGGTCAGAATTTTCAATAATTATAATTCTTATAAAATGTGATGTAAGTGTCCGATTTTCTTCAAATTACACTCAATACTAATATTAAACCAAGGTCTGGTGTGAAAAGGATATATCGGTCCACTCCTTCTGGTAGCTCGCCCACAAGGGGTCACATTTTCCCGTACTTATACCTGTCATAATTTGCGAAACAAGTCGGCGATTCTTTACCACTTGGTATATCTAAATATTTCTCTCAAGCCGAAACCTGGGATGAATATGGAATTTATTATTTCGCATAAAATTGTTCGAATTTCTTTTAATTTCATATTAGTATTTTTATCTGTATTATATGAAGTATGAAAATAGAATACTTCGATCCGCTATATCTGTTACCTCACCCATATTTTTTCACA
Source organism: Musca domestica (assembly GCF_030504385.1). NCBI lineage: Eukaryota > Metazoa > Arthropoda > Insecta > Diptera > Muscidae > Musca > Musca domestica. Next base: position 1,088,731 of record NW_026712309.1, on the reverse strand, counting down.
CATATCTCATTTAAAGTATAGGAAGTAGTCGATATAGTCCAAATCTGGCACGTTGCAATATTTATATCAGTCTTAGATCAGTGTAACGTGGTTTTCTCGTCGGCTGAGGTAAGCTCAGCTTTACCCAGGGTCTCCATAAGGACCCACTAAACCTTATGAAATAATAAGAGTAGATTTCTCCCTTTCCTGGGGATAAAAATCGGATGTTTTATTGATCATTAATGCTGAATTACAATCTGCTCGGGTTGAAATACGATAAGATAAAGATGGAATATAGGATAGCAAATGGACTTCGGAGATGCTCGTGATTTCAAGGTAATGATCCTTAATTGATGATCGGGAATTCGATGTTAACTCGTATCGTAGGCAGGAGGGTGCACGACTCGAGGACAATCGAGAATGATGATGTCGGGTGTACACAATGAGTACTCGGGTGGTTGATGTGAGGTGTGATTAGTCGACGACTTGAAGGCGATCGGATAGTCGGGGATGACCGTCAGAGGTTGATTGTGATGAAGATCGGGAATTGCGGTGTTGCGTTCGGGAGACGCTTGCGTTGACGATTTGAAGGTAATCGGGAACTTGTGTGCGTCGGTTGTCGACGGTTTGACTATTACGATGATTGTATTCGGGAGATGCGTTCTGTTGACGATTTGAAGGTAATCGGGAACTTGTATTCGCCGGTTAGACTATTACGATGTTTGCGTTCCGGCGTTGCGGGCTGTTGACGATTTGAAGGTAATCAGGAACTTGCGGTCGTTGGTTAGACTATCGCGATGATTGCGTTCGGGTGTTGCGGCTTGTTGACGATTTGAAGGCTATCGGGAACTTGTGGGCAAGATACAGGGGCAAGGTAACTAGCTAAGCTACGGTTCTATAACTACGTCTACTCCACTACCAAAGTTCGACTATAATACGGAACAGCGAGCCGAAGCCCCTGTGGAACAGCGAGCCGAATCTCCTGTGGAACAGAGAACCGAAGTTCCTGTGGAACAGCGAGCCGAAACTCCTGTGGAACAGCGAGCCAAAGCTCCTGTGGAACAGCGAACCGAAATTCCTGTGGAACAACGAGCCGGAGCTCCTGTGGAACAGTGAGCCGAAACTACTGTGGAGCAGCGAGCCGAAACTCCTCTGTAAATGAATTACCAGCCACTAACTTAATGAGAGTCAGTCTTGGAAAAAGTATTTCAGGCTAACGCTTTTGTTAGTCGGAGAACGGCAGATGATCTTTAGAAAATCACTAGCTACTCTTTGGCAAGCCCCTGCAGTAGCAAGCCTGCCCTATCGCAAGTTCAAGATAAGTAATGGGTAATTATTGTTAAATCATCAATATAGGGGCCTTCCCTGTCCTATCGCACCTCAAACCGAACACTATATGTGACCGGCTCTACCAAGTCATTGCGAATTCTTAGCCTTATGCTGTGAACAGCATACCACCGAAAACTACTTCGTTCACCACGCGGCCAACGAATGCTGTGTTTGTTGGCTAGTGCTGTTGTCGCCTTGTTGACTGCCTATGACCATGTCGTGTGTGCACCACCAGTTGGTTGGTGCTGTTAGCGTCGCACTTGGAGTGGCCGCTGTTGTTATCGTTGTGCAATAGGTGCGGTTAATTGTTCGTATAAATCTACGTGATTAAATCATCACGTTACATCCCCCCCCCCCTGCTTAGGAAAGAGAAGTTTCACGAAAAGCATATATATTTTTTTTCTCAACTTATTATTTATTCATACTTTTTTATTTATTTATTTATTTTTATATTTTTCCCTTTCTATTCATACTTCTAAACTAAAATAATTCAATTCAATGTAATAATAGAATTCAATGTTGTAGGACTTAAACAAAAAAATCAATGTCAGCTAAAAACGAGGTAAACAATGAATGAATAGGAATGAAAATTGACGTTACGCCGACATGTTTGTATAATATTCTTGTCCTTGACATCTTAGCCTTGCTCCGTCTCCGCCAAGTATAGTCACCTGCACCCCTGGTCGTCCCAGCCGCTTTACGACATATTGCAAGTGTTTGTATGCCTTCTTCGGACGACGAACCCGTATTGATTGTAGGTACCCCATGACATCGAGGTTGGGCCCTCCATGATCTGGCGTCTCGGGTTCTTGGTCGATGTTCGGAAGATCCGAATCAAGCTTCGTCGGCTGCGAATGGTCTTGCGTGGTTGGTCGCTCCGATGTCCATATTCTCGCTTGGGTGAACGGCTCTGCCTGGCACTTCCGACTTCCTATATTCCGTGGTACGAACTGCTGTCTTTTCCCGAACATTTGATGGATCAGCAGATGTATTAGGTGCGTTCGGGAGCTTCGCTGCTTCCGATGCTACCTGATCGTTTGATGTCGTCGAAGCTTTAATAAGTGCTTGCGGTGGTGGTTGTTCCACGAAACGGCTTTGGTGGTGCCGCGACTGGATGGCGTTTGGTGGGAGGCTTTGATGGTTTGGTTGATATACGCTCCATGATGTTGTTCCTTCTGGAGTTCGTTGCAGACTGGTGAACGAGGATGGTGGTGCACGACTTTTGTAGAAAATTTTCCTACTCTGCCAGAGACTCTCCTTTTTATTATTATTATTATTAACTTTTTTATCTTGGATACACGTTATTAAGATCCTGTACATTAACCTTTATTTTACGTTCTTTACCATTACTTTTTCCTACGATGTTACCATGGATTATGCCGGTAACCGTGTACGGCCCCAAAACTTCTCTGCCAATTTATGGGTGAATTTTTCCACTGCCGATGATTGTGGTCTCCCTACGCCATACCAGGGATCCTATAGGGGGATTCCATTTCTTCCGCCTTACGTTGTAATGGTGAATTTGCCTTTCTGGTGCTTTGTCGTTGTTCTCCTTCGCCTTTTCCCAAATCTCTTTTCAAAGTTTCTCTCCCAGAGAGGAAAACATCGGCTGCTCAGTATAATTCGTACCACTGCTCGCCAGATTGCGACCAAAAGGATTTCTGCTGCTGCGATCTTAGTAGATTCGTGAACCGATGTATTAACAGCGAAAGCAATTTCGGGAAGGTGTTGATCCCAATGCGTACTGCGCGATCATTGTTTTGATTACAGGATTTGTTCGCTCGGTAGGGTTCTCGTTCGGAGAATAGTATGCTGTTGTCTGGTGTTCTATGTTGTGAGTTTGTAAGAATTATTTTATACCTTTACTCGTTGGGGACCATTATCGCTCACAAATTTCTTCGGGCAGCCAAAACGATATACTACCCTCTCTTTTAAAACTCGGATGACTTCGTTCGCGGTGGCTTGTCGTGTCGATATTAGTGTTTCTCTCCGTATGAGACGCTGATGTTCTCCCAGGCATACAAACCGTGACCGTAAATATAAAAAGATAAATAAAACCGAAGAAGGATTAGTTTAAATATAATATAAATGACCGTTTATTGAGGCGTTGTGAGAGTTTGTCAACCCGAGTCGACAGATTACCTTTTTTATGCGGTTAGCTCCGTAGCTAGCAAGAGAGTGTTACGATTAGCCCCGTAGCTATCAGAAGAGTCACTATGAATGCAAAGTCCCATGCATCGAGGTGGCTGGAAGCACCTACGACATTAAGGCTCCCTTTTCGATACTCGATGTCAAAGTCGTACTGTTGTAATTCCAGGGACCATAGGGCCAGCCTTCCCGATGGATTTTGTAACGAGTGCAACCACTTCAAAGAATGGTGATCGGTTATGGCCGTAAAGTGGTACCCCTCGAGGTAGGGTATCATTTTCCTAATTCTCCAGAGGATGGCTAGACACTCCTTTTCTATCGTTGAATACTTCCTTTCTACGTTCGACAGGGTCCTACTCGCGTAAGCCACATGTCGTTGGAACAATACCGCCCCCAATCCCTCCTGACTTGCGTCGGTTTGGAAAAAGAAAGGGTGGGCAACACAACACCGGAGCCTCGGTAAGTACCTGCTTCAGCTTGTCGAACGATGAATGTTCGGCTTCCCATGTCAATTTAATCCTATTTTTTAGCAAGGTGTTAAGAGGGCTGAAAAGCGTCGAGAAATTCGGCACAAAACGTCTGTACCACGACGCCACCCCGAGGATTCGACGAAGTTTTTTTTAGGTTGGTGGGGGCGGGAAGATTCCTTACCGTTTCGACCTTCTCTGGGTCGGTTCGTATCCCTCCGGTGTAACTATTTGGGCCAAATATCTGATGCTTGTTCGTACGAAATTACATTTCTCCAAGTTAATGCGCATCTCGTCTACCTCAAGTCGCCGTAACACTTCGTCCAATAGTCGTAGGTGTTCGGCAAAGTTCCGGACCAAGACGATGATATCGTCTAGATAAACAAAAACTAAAGGATGGATGTCGGCCCCAATGATAGAGTCGAGTGCCCGCTGGAATGTGTAAGCCGAACGGCATTACTTTCCACTGAAACAGACCCCGACCGGGAACGGTGAATGCCGTGTAAGGTCTGGAGGCCTTCTCCAAGGGTATCTGCCAATATCCACTTTTGAGATCGATAGAGGAAATAAATCTGGCCTCCTTCAGCTGATCCAAAATTGCATTTATCTGTGGCAGTGGGTATACGTCCGGTTCGCTGGCCGCGTTCAGCAGACGATAATCGATGCACATCCACCATTCCCCGAGCATCTTTCGCGCTAATATGATTGACGAGCTATAGGGACTATGGGAAGCTTCAATCCGGTCTTCGGCCAGCAATGTGTCTATTTCTTCGTTTATGATCCCCATCATTGGCGGATTCCGAGGCATATATCATTGTTTAATTCATTTGTCGTGTTTGAGTCGTATGCGGTGTTCACCTCTGGTACACAGGCACCTGCTTTTCTCAAACGCTTTTCGATGGTACTGTAGTAAGCTCTCCAGTTATTTGTTCTCTTCGTAGGATAAAAATTCTCTACTAGTCAGGCTTTGGAGATAATGAACCCGGAGCGGTCGCTGATCGCTGCCTTAGGGACAATCTTCCCATCTAAAACGATATCTAATCCTCTTTTTAGCAGAAAGTCCATTCCAAGCACGACGGGTTCAGCCAAGGTAGGTAGCACTGTCGCCTCAACGGCAGTTGCCTCGGTATTAAATGTAATTGTAACCGGATACACTTTTCCGCAGGTGGCCAATTGTTGGTCGGCAAGCTGCACTCTTCCGGTTTAACCCTTTTTATATCTAAAAATTTAACGACCGAGCTATCGATGTAGGTGAGCGAAACCCCGGTATCCACGAGAGCCCACAACCCTTTTCCATTGAGGGAGATTCAGATGTAATATCTCCCACGATGATCGGTGTCGACGGTCGGGTTTACTTGGCACTCGCAGTTTCGGGTCAGAATATCTTCTTTCCTCAATGGGAACAAAACGATTTCCTCTTCCCTTGGCATTTGTAACGTGTATGGCCCTTATTTTTGCATCGCCAACAATGCGTTAAATTTTAAGTTCCATCGCTGTACCATACTCATGGTCTCGGAATCACAACTCTCCCGGCGAGGAGGTCGTTCGGGAATCTGCAGACACTCTTGAGTGACGACTGTTTTTTATTCTGTCTTGAGCTCATTTTCCAAATCCAGTAATAAATTCTCGGTCGAACTCCTCAGTCGCTTTTTCTTCACGAAGTCCGCCAGTTGCCTCCTTAGGTGCTCGACAGTATATCCTTCTGTCTGTATACTTGCCGCCTGGCACTGTTCTATAAGTTGTTCCTTTTTCAGCAGATAGATCCATCCTAGGGATTCGGGTTTCAATTTCTTATCGTATTTCTGACTTGACTCGACCTCGTTGGCGTATGTTTCGGTTTTGCCGCAATGCGATTTCGAATCAGGTCCCTACTCGGGCGCCATTTGTAACGTGGTTTTCTCATCGGCTGAGGTAAGTTCAGCTTTACCCAGCGTCTCCATAAGGACCCACTAAACCTTATGAAATAATAAGAGCAGATTTCTCCCTTTCCTGGGGGTAAAAAACGGATGTTTTATTGATCTTTAATGCTGAATTACAATATACTTTTGTTGAAATACGACTATAATACGGAGCAGAGAGCCGAATCCCCTGTGGAACAGCGAGCCAAAGCACCTGTGGAACAGCGAGCCGAAACTGTAACGTGCACGAAGAAAAATAATTCGTTGAATGCATTTTTAAACTATATTCGCATCTGAGCTTTTGGTTTAAGAATGGATGGCGGGAGCCATTGAGTGGTAGCTTCAGTCGGAATGGGGGGTTCTTATCCATCTTTTACCAATGCATGTTTGCAGTTCAGTTATTATTATAGACTCCCTGATCAAAAAGTTAAGATTCATTGCACTAAATTGTGGACCATAAAAAAAAATAAATAATAGAAATACAAAAAAAAATATCACCCCTATAAAACAATATATTAATTACTAATCAAATTGAAAGGTTTTGTTCTAATCGTAGCCACAACATAGTTAATTTCTCAGCTGTTATGAGAAATAGCCTCAAAACCCTCACCTTCCTACGTCCTGTAGGCCAGTTAATTTTATGGACCCCAAAATTAGTCACTCCAAATCTAAAATGTTATCCCATTGTGCAAAGAAACTATTTGTATTAATTTACCAATTCATATTGAATTAATTCAGAATATATTCAAATCATAATTAATATATCGAGATATAAAATTTAATACATGAAATAATAAAACTAGTCTAAATTAATTACTAAGAAAAATTTGTTTAAGTAATTTCCCTTAAGGGGTTAATAAACTGAGATAATGCATAATACGTTCAATTTTGAGTGAAGTATGAAGAGCTTATGAGTATGAGAAAAAAGAGAATCAGATGAAAAATATTAATACTGCTCTCTTGCGAAAAAGAGCATGTTACAGTACTTTTTGAACTTTACAAAAAATGTGTTCTAAAAAAAAAAGATCAACATTCAACTTACCCTGCTCTCCTGTATTGTCGAAGGCCTTCTGCTAATACGGGATGCTGGATACTATCGTAGATTTCTTAAAAATTTGAGATGAATTTCTCTTGATTGTTGAACTTATGGATTTTGTAGCATGCGATAAAATTAAAGCTCTTAATGCTTGCAATAAAGAAAAGAAACTTAAAAATAAACTTATGTGTTATTGAGTTTGATATGCAATAATTTTATCCGTGATAACTCTGGCCAAATTTACTTTTGAAAAAAAATTCCACAAAAATACTGAATATGAATATGTTTAATTTCCATTATTAAGTCTAAATAAAATTAAATGATATTGAAAATGAATTAAGTAATTTTACCATAGTAGTTCTGTAGACCAAATAATTTGCATATCAAACCCCATAATTTATCAAATAAAATTAGATTTTTGTATACTTATTATAATGACTTTAAAAGGATTGGAAGAACTGCATTTTCGGTTGATTAAAGATTAATTACGAGATAAAACAGGTATGAACTTCGAGATAAACTGAGATAATACTTCCGAGGTTTTATAAACTAAGTCCTTGGGAAAATCAGTTTGGAGTTTGGTGGAAAGGTTGAAATCCAGCTTATGATTTCTCGGAAATATAGATTAGTCTCAATTGTCTATAATGGTTAAGTTTTGCCGTATTAGGTTATCGGTTATATCAGGTTGGTTATATCCTGGGCTTCTGCATTTGTTGAGGTAGTTTTTCTTCAAATAGTTGGTCAATCCACGCTACCCTGTGGGTAACACGATCGCTGGCTCGAAAAGTATGGAAATCTGTTGAAAGGATCTTATATTTCAGAAGGCCTGGACCAGCTTTACAATTCATGCAGGTATAGATATCCTTGGGTAATTCAGCGTTCGCTAGGAGTGTTGTTTATTAAGTTGTCCTTCAGTTATTATCATTGAAATATAGGAAACTTTTTGCCCATAAACGAAGGTCTTCAAAACCCAGGAAATATGGGTGGTTGAACAATCACTCCACTGCAATATTTATTCTGCAATCAATTCACTTTATTGCATTTGTATTTCTTTCACAAAAAATTGGTATTTACCTTAAAAATGTGTCGGTTAAACAAAATAATGGAGCTTAAGAAAAACTGACATTACTTTTAGGAAATGATATTAATTTTGATGATAAAGATTCTTTCCGAACTAAAGTCTGATCACTTTCGTAGTTTTTAGCAAAAAGAAAGAATAATTTTTGGATTTCAAGGAATATACTTAAGTTGGTTGCAAAGAAAAACAGTATAAAAAGGAACTATAAAATGTACTATCAGATGTCATAACAATATAGGATGTTGCCAATCTAAAATACCATTTTGCTAAATTTCATTAAATATCCACAAACATAAAGAATTATGCAGAATGTACTAAATCCGTAGAATCCGAAATTTGACTTTATTTGCACATTACAAAACACTTTTTAGTGAATTATTAAAAAAGTCCTATTGGGTTATTATGACGAATGGTAATCCGAGACATCAACCTCATGTTTCTTCGATCGTGGTGAATAAGTATCAGTTGTGACATGTTATGAATGGAGTGTGTATTTATGAATGAACAGGTAAAGAGAAACGCAACAAAAACAAACAAAAGAATCAATAGCCAAATGGAGTCGAAAAGTGAGGAATTATTCCTACAAATTAGAAGAAGTTGTGATGGAATTACTCTAAAACTCCGGGTGAGTATGAAGAGAATTGAGTAAACAGGTTCTCTTTTCCATGCTTTCATTGCTTTTCTTTTCAGATGTAGTTTAAAAGGTGATATTGTATTGATTGGCAATCAGTACATACAATGTGATGTCATGGGCAACAGTGATACCTTGTTATGAAGAATATTTCATAAGAAAGATTAGAGTAACATGTAAACATTCATCGAAGGTGTTCTATGTGGAAAGACGTTAATTGCAAAAATTTAATGAGTGTTTTCCTATCCTGGATGGTATCTAATTGGAAAAAAAAATAATATTTTTGTTCCAAATAAGGTAGCAGCTAAACTTTTTTAATCCCAAGGAACAAGAAATAATGCATTCATCAATTAGATGGTGAAGATCTCTTTATATAAACAAACGTCTACCACAAACCGGATAATTAGCCGAGTTTTCGAGAGATAATTAGATGGAAAAAAGACGGTTTTATGGTTTGATATCCTTCCCGTGGTATGTCCCTGTAACCTTTCCATCTATATCTTCTAATACGTAGTAGTGTTGGCCTAATTTTTCTTTTACTTTGGCCTTAATGAAAATAGGAGCTAATTTCGCGTTAAAAGATTTCTCTTGGCTGCTTTGGGCAAAATTACGGCGGTAAACTATTTGCCCAATTGAAAACTGTTGTGGTCTGGTCCTGAGGTTGTAGGCTGCCTGATTTTTGTCGTATGCCTTTTTGATATGATTTCGAAGATCATTACGAATAAGATTGAGGCTGTCATCTTTGTGCAGTGTGACCTTAGGCTCATCCAAAAGATGTATATTTCTTAATAACTCGTATGTAGAAGCATGAGTGATCATATCAAAGCCAAATAAGGCATGATATGGAGATGTTTGTATGGCTTGATGGCATGAGTTCCTAAGGGCACAACTGATATGACTCAATTTTTCGTCCCACTGCTTATGGTCCTTTTTAAGGTAAGCCCGTATTCCCGCAATCAATGAACGATTAACACGTTCTGAAGCATTGGATTGTGGAGAATACAATGCAGTGTAGGTGTGTCTGATACCATATGATGTTAAGAAAGCATTTAAATCGTTGGACCTAAATTGGCTCCCATTGTCACTGACAATGGCCTCGGGGACTCCATAGATATGGAAAATGTGTTTTAGGAGAAACTCTTGTATCGCGGAGGCAGTAAACTTACGAAGTGGACACAGCCAGTGGAATTTGGACAAGTGATCCAGGACTATAAAAATTCCAATGTGTCCCGATTTGCTTCGGGGATAGGGACCAAGTATGTCTATAAATAACCTCTGGAACGGTCGAACGGATTCTGCTTGTTGGCCCATTGGGGGTCTCATTATCGTGTTTGGGGCTTTGGTGGTCTTACAGACGTCACATTTACGAATGTATTCCCGTACATCCACCACCATTCCGGGCCAGAAAAAATTCCTCCTTAAGAGTTCCAGGGTTTTGCACATGCCTCCATGTGCCGCTTCTGGTGCATCATGGGCTTTGGTTATAACTTGTCTTCGTAAATTGACGGGGACCCAAAGTTTCCACGAAAGTGCTTCTTGGGATTCATCTCCAGAGTAATGATCGGTTCGGTAGTACACATATTTGTCCACTATCTTTATATCTGGATGCTTACCGGGATTTTTAGAAATCGTCTCCTTCAGCTGGAAGTAGTCGTTGTCATCGAAGCTTGTAGAATTGAAGTCGATTATTGGATCACTCACTTCTAGACCGGAAATCTCATCTGGTGGCATACGAGATAACGCGTCTGGCACCACATTATCTTTGCCTTTGCGGTGGCTGATGTTGAACCTATAGGGTTGCAGTTTGAAAACCCAGCGTGCCAACCGCCCACTAAGATCTGGCTGACGCATAAGCCAAACCAGACTCGAGTGATCCGTAATTACTTCAAATTCTTGAAGTTCCAGGTAACACCTGAACTTCTTTATTGCCTCGACAGCCGCGAGACACTCCCGCTCCGTAACACTATAGTTACGCTGAGCGCTATTGAGCTTCTTGCTCATGAAAGCTATAGGACGCTCATTGCCGTCGTCGTCCAGTTGGACAAGAACGGCTCCAATGCCAAAATCGCTCGCATCACAATGTAAAAAAAAACTTTTTAGAGAAGTTCGGATTCGCTAAAACTGGAGCGGCGGTGAGCAGAGACTTAACCCTTTCGAACGCATTGTGGGCCTCTTCAGTCCATTTAAATTTTCTTTTCGTCGAAACTACCTCTGTTATAGGAAATGTCTCAGCTGAAAAATTGTTAATAAAACGTCTATACCAACCGGCCAGACCAAGAAACCCTCTAACTTGTTTCAAGTTTTTGGGAACAGGCCAGTTGGTAATAGCGGAAACTTTTTCAGGGTCCGTTGTGATGCCTCCATTACCTATCACGTATCCGAGATAATTTACCTTCGAAACACAAAACTTGCTCTTTGATATATTCAGAGTCAAGTTAGCCTTTTTAAATTCGGAAGATATCCTAATTAGGATATCTAAGTGGGTGTTAAAGTCTTCGGATATTATTATTAAGTCGTCAATATATCCAAACACTGAGTGTCGGAGATCTGGCGGGATTAGCGCGTCCATTAGCCTGCACATCGTCTGCGGCGCATTGCACAACCCGAACGGCATAACAACGAACTGGTACAATGGCCGTCCGGGAACCGTGAATGCCGTCAGATGTTTAGACTTTTGTTCCATGCTAATCTGCCAGAACGCATCCTTCAAATCTAGTTTAGAGATTATGTTTGCCTTCGGCAGACGAGAAAATATTCCCTCTATATTAGGAAGCGGATATGCATCCTTTTTCGTAACAGAGTTAAGCTTTCGGGCATCAAGGCATAGTCTAACCTTGTTGGGTTTTACGACTAACCTCATAGGCGAGCTCCATGGAGAATTGGATGGCTCAATTACTCCTAGTTTCAGCATCCGATCGATCTCCGCAAACATCAACTTTTCTACCGCCGGCGAAACGGGATAGAAACGTTGTTTTATAGGCGTCGCGTCGCCAACATCAATCGAATGTGAGATGAGATCAGTTCGCCCTAAGCCCTGGGTTTCGAAATTAGGAAACAATTCTATAACTGAGTCTAACTTTTTACGTTCTTGTGAGGATAAAGGAATATATATTTCATCGGTATGCTTCGTTTGCTTTATCTCAGGAGGAATATCTAAAGCGGATATTTGTGAATTAATTATGCCATTTGGACTAGTTCTCAGTATTTCAGTTGATTCTAAAACGTTATCCAATAGATTGAAAGTTTTCCAAAAATCGATCCCAAGAATCAACCTCTGTGAAATGGTAGGGATAATATATAGTCGTAAATTTTTGGTTTTGTTTTTGAATGTGACCTTTACGTTCATCCAACCCACAACCTTTTGGCCGGTACCATCAGCCGTCTTCACAACTGACTTACAGTTCACAAAATTTGGTAATTTTTGAAAATTGTCATTTACCAGATCTCCCCCGATACAGCTGACATTTGCCCCTGTATCTAGTAGGCCATATTCATTATAGTTCATAAAAGATACTTTTGCATAGTATCTCATATCTTGAGGGTTCGATACTATAGTGGAAATTTTAATATTGGAGCAGATTTTTCTAATTTTGAAAAACTTTCTTAAACGAAGAGTCGATCTCTTCGGTCTTTTGACCGAAACTATAGATGACAATTTGAAAATTTCTTCCCTTCTCTTTTGGTATTGTTCCCATCTCTTATGGAAAGGAAGTCTTGGGTAAATTATTTTATCAATATCATGAGTTGGGGCTTCGTCCGATACCTTATGTTTTTTAAGAATCGTGATTTTATTATGGTCTAGGTGTTGAAGGACTTCATTTTTTGAGTTATAATCTGAGTTTTCATTGAGGTAGGATGTTACCGAAGTTGTACCTTCGGGAACCTGTACTTTAGACTTAATTGGTTTTGAAAAATGTGGGTTTTCTATTTGGGGGCCTTCGTTCAGACTTGGTCCTTTGAAGGGCCCATGGGTCTCGAGTTTTTTGGATTTGTCTGGTAACGGGTAATACATTTAGGACATTGTGGCTTATATACATTTTTTGCACCACATCCATAGCAAAAGATAGCTCTAGTCTCCAGACAGTCTTGCCAATGATGACCAGAGCCGTCACAATTCCAACACTTATAATTAGAATCGTTTCTCTGCAGCGCTTCAATTACCATTTCTGATTCAGAATCTTGCAGGCTGTCTTGATTTTCCAATTCTGCAATTCGACGGGAAACTGCGTTGGGATTGGGAGTTCGCTGAGTCAAAGTCTTCCTCACGTACTCGTCACTCAGAAAATGTTCGCGCATTTGTACTAATTTTCTTAAGTGGGACAATGATCTTATGGGCACATACAACAGATCCTGTCGGATCTCAGGACGCAAATTCCTAGTAATAATTTCAATTAATTCTTCTTCCATTAGTGGTCTAGGCAATCTGTCAGCAATCAATGATAAAGCGTCAAAAAAGTTATCATAACTTTCCCCTAGCTTTTGTTTCCTGCTTCGTAGTTCTTCTCTTAGATCAAATGAGGATTTCATTTCTTTATATTGTCCACAAATGGCCTTGCAGAACTCTTCCCAAGTAATGTTTTGGACTAATTTGTGGTAACGCCAGTACCACTCTCGGGCTTTCCCAGATAAAAGCGTATTTAAATTTTTGCAAATAATGGAGAAATCTCCATTAAAGTTTGCATTTGTCAGACTCTTTACCCTATATAAAAACTCGTCTATATTCAGACCATTGGGGGAACCGTCAAATTTCAGGTTCCAATTATTTATAATAGACGTTACCCTATCTGCGTGCATGCTCCCAGAATTATTTGAATTCGATGAAAAATTTGAATTTTGTGAATAAATGGGACATTGAACACAATATGGAATGTTTCCGTTGCCCTCATTATTGCAGCTGGGAATGTTATTTGTATTATTCGGTATATTATTATTGGACACATTATTATCATTACCACAGGGAACGGATGGATTATGCGAATTCCCACTTCTAATGCCAGTTGGGCCAGTATTTCCCGTGTCATATGTTCTAGTAGGGATATTAGACAAATTAAGGTTTTCTAAAATGCGAGCCACACTAGATTCTATCATACGATTTATTTCAGTGTAGTCAACTGTAGCTGTATTGGTGGCAACTTGGCTAACATTAGTAGTGAAAGGCGAAATTACAAAATTATGGTTATTTAACAAATTATTATTTTGAGTAGGAGGTTCTGGTTGGTCCAACTGTAGATTTAAATCATTACTGATGGAAGTATTTTGCACATCCTGAAAAAGGTTTCGACTTGCACTTCTGGTATTATATTGACGAGCCAAAGCTCCTCTTCCTTTGCCTCTTTTGTTTTGCTTTGACATAGGGGGTCTTTTTGGAGTCAGAATATAATTTCTTAGCTCATTCAGCTGACAAGGGTGTGAGCATATAGGGCACTGTGAATTTGTTGATAAATGTGATTCAATACACTCCCTGTGGAATGAATGCAAACACTGGCTAATAATTAAAAGATCCTGCCCCTCCGTCATAGATTCATTACAAATCTGACAAACCGTCGAAGCTACATTATTTGATGCCGTAGCTTGATCATCTGATAATGGAACAGTCTGTTCCGCCATTTTAGAAAATTAAGTAGACTTTATAACCAGAAGTCTTTATAAAAATACTTAACTGACACAATTTGTATATATGTCTAGAAAACACTGTTAATGTGATCTGAATCAGATATAAATAACAAGAAATAGTGAAATATATATATAAAAAGTGCAAAATTGTATATAAAAAGTAGAAAAAAGTAACTAGGATTTATATTGTAATCTAACGTTTCTTGCAACAAGAGCAACATAGATAGATTGGAGTGAAATAAAGCATACGATTAAAACAAAAGGAAAATATTTGGGCTATGGAGTTTCGTATATCTTTTTAAATATAATAATATTCCACAAACCAGCTTAGAAATTCACTAAATCTTTATTCACGACTTTCTACCAAAGGTCATTAGATTGCTTTCAGCCAAAATAATGCTACTCCATCTGGCAGAAAGGGCACTGATGTCTAAGTCAGAATAGTGTTATATTAAAAAGAATACACTAAACTAATGAAGATCGAAAATATTATTTAATTTCAAGATAATAAAGAAATGAAAAGGTTGCTCATTATCCATCGGTCAACTAACTCGAAGTAAACTTCAGGGTGTTGAAAATCCAGATGGACTTGTTCAACTATTCAGGATCTAAACAACCTGATATATAGATAATATTGGGGATTTTCAAGTTCATGAAATTTACTAAAATAACGGAAAAAAAAGGGCCAGGATTCAAGATATTCCAGGCCCCACGTTGGGCGCCAAAAACTGTAACGTGCACGAAGAAAAATAATTCGTTGAATGCATTTTTAAACTATATTCGCATCTGAGCTTTTGGTTTAAGAATGGATGGCGGGAGCCATTGAGTGGTAGCTTCAGTCGGAATGGGGGGTTCTTATCCATCTTTTACCAATGCATGTTTGCAGTTCAGTTATTATTATAGACTCCCTGATCAAAAAGTTAAGATTCATTGCACTAAATTGTGGACCATAAAAAAAAATAAATAATAGAAATACAAAAAAAATATCACCCCTATAAAACAATATATTAATTACTAATCAAAGGTTTTGTTCTAATCGTAGCCACAACATAGTTAATTTCTCAGCTGTTATGAGAAATAGCCTCAAAACCCTCACCTTCCTACGTCCTGTAGGCCAGTTAATTTTATGGACCCCAAAATTAGTCACTCCAAATCTAAAATGTTATCCCATTGTGCAAAGAAACTATTTGTATTAATTTACCAATTCATATTGAATTAATTCAGAATATATTCAAATCATAATTAATATATCGAGATATAAAATTTAATACATGAAATAATAAAACTAGTCTAAATTAATTACTAAGAAAAATTTGTTTAAGTAATTTCCCTTAAGGGGTTAATAAACTGAGATAATGCATAATACGTTCAATTTTGAGTGAAGTATGAAGAGCTTATGAGTATGAGAAAAAAGAGAATCAGATGAAAAATATTAATACTGCTCTCTTGCGAAAAAGAGCATGTTACAGTACTTTTTGAACTTTACAAAAAATGTGTTCTAAAAAAAAAGATCAACATTCAACTTACCCTGCTCTCCTGTATTGTCGAAGGCCTTCTGCTAATACGGGATGCTGGATACTATCGTAGATTTCTTAAAAATTTGAGATGAATTTCTCTTGATTGTTGAACTTATGGATTTTGTAGCATGCGATAAAATTAAAGCTCTTAATGCTTGCAATAAAGAAAAGAAACTTAAAAATAAACTTATGTGTTATTGAGTTTGATATGCAATAATTTTATCCGTGATAACTCTGGCCAAATTTACTTTTGAAAAAAAATTCCACAAAAATACTGAATATGAATATGTTTAATTTCCATTATTAAGTCTAAATAAAATTAAATGATATTGAAAATGAATTAAGTAATTTTACCATAGTAGTTCTGTAGACCAAATAATTTGCATATCAAACCCCATAATTTATCAAATAAAATTAGATTTTTGTATACTTATTATAATGACTTTAAAAGGATTGGAAGAACTGCATTTTCGGTTGATTAAAGATTAATTACGAGATAAAACAGGTATGAACTTCGAGATAAACTGAGATAATACTTCCGAGGTTTTATAAACTAAGTCCTTGGGAAAATCAGTTTGGAGTTTGGTGGAAAGGTTGAAATCCAGCTTATGATTTCTCGGAAATATAGATTAGTCTCAATTGTCTATAATGGTTAAGTTTTGCCGTATTAGGTTATCGGTTATATCAGGTTGGTTATATCCTGGGCTTCTGCATTTGTTGAGGTAGTTTTTCTTCAAATAGTTGGTCAATCCACGCTACCCTGTGGGTAACACGATCGCTGGCTCGAAAAGTATGGAAATCTGTTGAAAGGATCTTATATTTCAGAAGGCCTGGACCAGCTTTACAATTCATGCAGGTATAGATATCCTTGGGTAATTCAGCGTTCGCTAGGAGTGTTGTTTATTAAGTTGTCCTTCAGTTATTATCATTGAAATATAGGAAACTTTTTGCCCATAAACGAAGGTCTTCAAAACCCAGGAAATATGGGTGGTTGAACAATCACTCCACTGCAATATTTATTCTGCAATCAATTCACTTTATTGCATTTGTATTTCTTTCACAAAAAATTGGTATTTACCTTAAAAATGTGTCGGTTAAACAAAATAATGGAGCTTAAGACATTACATTACATTAAACTGACATTACTTTTAGGAAATGATATTAATTTTGATGATAAAGATTCTTTCCGAACTAAAGTCTGATCACTTTCGTAGTTTTTAGCAAAAAGAAAGAATAATTTTTGGATTTCAAGGAATATACTTAAGTTGGTTGCAAAGAAAAACAGTATAAAAAGGAACTATAAAATGTACTATCAGATGTCATAACAATATAGGATGTTGCCAATCTAAAATACCATTTTGCTAAATTTCATTAAATATCCACAAACATAAAGAATTATGCAGAATGTACTAAATCCGTAGAATCCGAAATTTGACTTTATTTGCACATTACAAAACACTTTTTAGTGAATTATTAAAAAAGTCCTATTGGGTTATTATGACGAATGGTAATCCGAGACATCAACCTCATGTTTCTTCGATCGTGGTGAATAAGTATCAGTTGTGACATGTTATGAATGGAGTGTGTATTTATGAATGAACAGGTAAAGAGAAACGCAACAAAAACAAACAAAAGAATCAATAGCCAAATGGAGTCGAAAAGTGAGGAATTATTCCTACAAATTAGAAGAAGTTGTGATGGAATTACTCTAAAACTCCGGGTGAGTATGAAGAGAATTGAGTAAACAGGTTCTCTTTTCCATGCTTTCATTGCTTTTCTTTTCAGATGTAGTTTAAAAGGTGATATTGTATTGATTGGCAATCAGTACATACAATGTGATGTCATGGGCAACAGTGATACCT
This sequence comes from Musca domestica, assembly GCF_030504385.1. Classification (NCBI taxonomy): domain Eukaryota; kingdom Metazoa; phylum Arthropoda; class Insecta; order Diptera; family Muscidae; genus Musca; species Musca domestica. The sequence goes on along the minus strand of NW_026712309.1, from coordinate 1,071,173 downwards.
TGTTATGAAGAATATTTCATAAGAAAGATTAGAGTAACATGTAAACATTCATCGAAGGTGTTCTATGTGGAAAGACGTTAATTGCAAAAATTTAATGAGTGTTTTCCTATCCTGGATGGTATCTAATTGGAAAAAAAAAATAATATTTTTGTTCCAAATAAGGTAGCAGCTAAACTTTTTTAATCCCAAGGAACAAGAAATAATGCATTCATCAATTAGATGGTGAAGATCTCTTTATATAAACAAACGTCTACCACAAAACTCCTCTGTAAATAAATTACCAGCCACTCAACTTAACCCGCCAATGGTGACGCACTGGTCTGTGAGACCGGTTGTGTTAAAAAATTCGTATAACTCTTTTCACCGTTATTCGTTTTTGTTGCGATTTCGAGTAGCTGTAGCTAAGTACATCCCCCACCGTCAGTTCATGACGAAACTGCTTAGTGAACACAAGTTCGTGTATTTTTGTTCTACCCTGGTGTGTGAGACCGTGAGTCACCGTTTGTGTAAGTAAAATAATAAAGAATTATTTTTTTACTTTTCGCGTTTTTATTAAGTTTATTATAATTTGTTGCTGTTTTATTGTAAATATATGTGTACTTGTGTGTTTACATGTGTATGTATGTATGTGTTTTATAATATACATTTTTTTACAGTATGTCTTATGAAAGCTTCCAGCGTCAGCTTGAAGATCTTCTACAAGAAACAATATTTGATTTGGACGGACCAACAAGTTCTTCAGATAGCGGATCCGAAATTGATTATGACCCAGAGAAAATACACGATTCAGACAGCGAAGAGGAGTTGAGTGACCGAGAGCCTTCAGGATACAATAGCTCTTTATTTACCTTATTGCAGCAGCTGTTTGCCAGAAGAAATTTATTTTTTAAGATGTATTTGTTTTTTTTTTTTTTTTGAAGGATACTAATTTTGTTTATTTTATAAAAGTTCCTATTGTCGAAAGACTAATTAACATTATTTTCTTGAATTAATATGTGATTTTTTTATTTTTTCTTAATTTTAAAAAATGAATTGCTAAAACATTGTTATTTTTAATGCTCTATTTAAAAATGTCTGTGAGCTTTAATATTGAAATAAAAGAGCTTAAAATGATTAAATATCTTTATTTTATTGTCAAAGTGGACAAATGATAAAAAAAAATATTAACTATTAGTCATACGTTTCGAAAAAACTTCAGTTGAAAACCCCGGTGCATGTGACCGGCGCCACCATTAATCAAAGTCAAATTAGCGTCACCATTGGCGGGTTAATGAGAGTCAGTCTTGGAAAAAGTATTCCCGGCTAACGCTTTTGTTAGTCGGAGGACGGCAGATGATCTTTAGAAAATCACTAGCTACTCTTTGGCAAGCCCCTGCAGTAGAAAGCCTGCCCTATCGCACCTCAAACCGAACACTATATGTGACCGGCTCTACCAAGTCATTGCGAATTCTTAGCCTTACGCTGGGAATAGCATACCACCGAAAACTACTTCGTTCACCACACGCCCAATGAATGCTGTGTTTGTTGGCTAGTGCTGTTGTCGCCTTGTTGACTGCCTATGACCGTATCGTGTGTGCATGGTGGTGGTGGTTTGTTGGTGCTGTTAGCGTCGCACTTGCAGTGGCCGCTGTTGTTGTTATCATTGTCCAATAGGTGCGGTTGATTGTTCGTATAAATCTACGTGATGAATCATCACGTTACATCAGATACGAATAGGTCAATATTGGTGAACTGCTTTGGAACCTCCTCCATAAAGAGTCAACAATTTGAATAGTCATAACTTAAGGCTGGGGGTATACATCTGCCGGCAAAACCAAATAGTACTATTTCACTATGTATATTAACGTTGTCATTTCGTTTGTAACATCCCTAAATATTCATCGTAGACCCCATAAAGTATATATATTTATAATCAGCATAAAATTCTAAGACGATTTTCGAATTGGATCGTCTGTCTGTCTGTCTGTTGAAATCCCGATACAGCCCATATTATTTGACATAGAGCGTCAAAATTTAGAAGAATAATATGTATTGTTTCTGCGAGGGTTGGTATTGAAAATGAGATATATATAAGAAAATGGGGTATAGTCCACATATAACTGTACCTCCCGACATTCGGTATATTTATGATTTTTGATAATTAATGTTTTTCTTTTTGTTCGACCTTTTTATATTTTAATGAAACAAGTGTTGTTCGAGCTTGAGGTCTTTGTTGTTGTATTTATTTTAATATTCCAATATTTCAGTGAATTTCATCTTCAGGGAAATAGTCCTACAATAAAAAATAAAAACAAAGTACGACTTATTAACTATATCACAGTTTTTTCTAATACTAACAGGTATATTACCACAGAACAAAGATCGCTTACATGTTTATAAATACTAAAATGATTACGGATTTGTCAAAAATGTGGAATTTGTAGGTCATAATGGTTTCTAGCTCGTGTGGCGAAACATTGTGTATATTGGTCCACGTTTTGGTATAGCCCCCTTACAACGGTACCTCCCGATATTCGGTATTTTGATGATTTTTGCCACATTTTTTACAGATTTCCACGTTCCACGTTTTCCTATAGCGCACCTATAACAACCCGCCCACCGATATTCGGTATTTTGATAATCCTAGTCACATTTACCCACATAATTGTTTCAAATTTGGTACTTTAGAAGATTTGATAGATGACAATCATTGAAGTATAAAAATGTCTATAGCGGTTTCCGTTTTGGTATGGCCCCATATAACGGCCTCACTCACTTTATGGATTTTTGATAAGTTTGACTGCATTATGCAACTGGTCTTACTGGTAAATGAATTTTAAAGTGTAACACGCTTGAATTCCGATACTTTTATATAAAAATGTTTCCTTTACCCTAATGTGGAGGGTTTTAAAAGTTCGGCCCGGCCGAACTTAATTTTTGTTTATACCCTACACCACACGATGATCAGGGTATTATGTCTTTGTGCATTTGTTTGTAACAGGCAAAAGGAAACGAGATAGACCCATAGTTCCTTTCGATGATCTGCATAGAATCACATTCTGAGTCGATTTACTCATGTCCTTCCGCCTGTCCGTCCGTCCAACCAACCATGTCCATATATTTTTGTAAAAAAAAAATTCAGTTCGCATCCGGATGAAATTTTGCACAGATCATTTGTTTGGCCCAAGGATGAACCCTATTGAAATTGGAGATAATGGGTAAAAATTTAGATATAGCTCCCATATATATCTTCGTCCGATTTGCACCAAACGTGTAATACTATGGAATTTTGCACATACAACCAAATTAGGCCTGAAAATAAGTATGCCAAATTTGATCGAAATCGGTTCAGATATAGCTATAGCTTCCATATATATTGTTCATCCGATTTGTTAATTTTGTCCCCCGCAGCCGTAAAATGGACTCTGTAACAACAATATTTGGGGAAATATATCAAATACAGCTCACAAATACCTTTGCTAAATTTTATCAAGATCGTTCGATTTATCTTTCATTGTGCACCAAATGTCTAATATTTGCCCAAATTCAAGGAAATATATCAAATACAGCTTAGAAATATCTTTGCCAAATTTTATCAAGATCGGTTCAGATTTGGATATAGCTCCCATATATATCTTTAACCGATTTCAAATTAATTGTGCACCAAATGGGCAATACAAGTCCGAATTTAAAGGATACAAATGCTTCGGCATATTTAGTTCTTTGAACTTTAAATTATAATTATAATCATAGCGTGTATGATTTAATTCTCCCATAAAAACTTTTAATTGTTATGTGGAGCTCTACTAAATTAGCGAAGTGGTGTAGGGTATCATAAAGTCGGCCCCGCCCGACTTTAAGACTTTCTTTACTGGTTTTACTTTGTGTTTTTGTATATTTTGTCTTAAAGTATGTTAAGTACAGTTCTCATTTATTTTCCAATTGAGATAAAATTTATTTGGTTGGCCCCTCTGAGATTGGAGATAATCAATTAAGACTTGATAAAACTGTCGCATGTAATTTTATCCGAGTTTATGTACATGGTATCATTTACTGTGCCCGGACGTCTTTTTTTACCTTACCCATTTTTGTAGGAATGTACACACTAAATTAAATTTTTATGATATGTGGCACTATCCATTATCTGAAAATGTTCATTTTGGGCTGAGCTAATTTTATACAATTGCAATTGTTTCAAAATTTAAAGATAACTTTCATTACTCTGTCAAATGTGTCGCTCGTGATATTTGAACATTTTTCTTATTTAATACCTCCACTTCAACATATAATTTTGTAGATTTCAATTGTACAATATTATAATGTAATGTAACAAATAAAACGGAGAAAACACGCCGCAAGAACAGAAAAGAACAAACAAACAAACAAGAAAACAGTCAGGCGGGCAGGCAAGCCGGCTGTTTGCAACATGCAACATATTCAAATTGTGTAAATTGAAATTTGGCCTTTTTTCGGGGAGAAATGCTCTAGAGTTTCGTGTCACGTTAACGTTGTTGGGTATACAAATAGAGAAGAACTTTGTCGCTCACACTCACATATATACTAGGCAGCAAATCGTAGAGGCAAAAAATAAAATAAGCGTAATAAAGTGGCTCACACACACATACACTCAAACCCGCTGCGATTACTCCGACTGACATACACTCCAGTGTCATATAAAATGCATGTATGAGGGAAAACATGCTGCGCCAGTTACGTGCCCTTTTTCTACAAAATTTATATGTATTTGTTTGTTTGGTTGTCGTGGTAGTACACTAGCTGATTTTCCACACACAGGCACAGGAACACATAAACTCTACAAACGATTTTCTCATATCCCCCGAAAAAGTACACGCAAATGACAAACAGCAAAAAAAAAAAAGGAGAGAAGAGAAGAAAATAGAAGAGGAATCACTAGTCACGTTAACTGAAGCGTGACACACTTCCACCATTATTTCTATGCATTTTTATATGCTCCAGAGTGCTGCTACGGCTATGGCTGTAAATTATGATTGTTATTCAACTTGTAACCTTTGGATGTGTATCAATCAAAATTAGTGCTTGGAAGTACGGGGTCATTACTGTGATAGTCATAGGAAAAATATCTTTTAAGTTTGGGAATATTTGTATTCCCTCCACCATAGTATGGAAGGTATATTAAGTTTGTGATTCCGTTTGTAACACCTCGAAATATACATTTTAGACCCCACAAAGTATATAAATTCTTGATCAGCACAAAAGTCTATGTCGATTTAGCGATGTCCGTCCGTCTGTCGGTCTATTCGTCTTTCCGTCTGTGGAAATCACTCTAGCTTCCGAACGAATTGAGGTAGGTTGATAAAATTTTACTCAAGTGTGTGTTACGTCTACAGGACTTTTGGTATTGAAAATGGTCATGTAGGCCCATGTTTTGGTATAGCCCCCATATAAAGGTACCCCCGCCCACTTTTTTCGTTATTTTAGTGATTTAAGCGACATTTATCACCGGAATCGTTTCAAATTTGGTACTTAACTTCATAACGGATGCTACAGCCTATGATAGACGTCTTCACATAGCCCCCATAGTTCGTAACGGATGCTACAGCGTATGACAAATAATTATCTGCGCAGGTCCACGTCTTCGTATAGCCCCAATATAACTATACCTCTCTATATTCGGAATTTTGATGATTGTAGCTACATTATTCACAGATTTTTTTATTCAAGTTTCGCATTTGTATATTGTAATGGTTTATGGCAAAAGTTGCCTATGCAGGTCTACGTCTTCGTATAGACCCTAATATAACGGCTACATTCGGTATTTTTAAGATTTAACAGAATTTTTAACGGATTTAATTTTTTTTTTTTTTTTGAAAATTGCCAAAATCGTTCCAAATGGAAGAGGGTTTTCAAAGTTCAGCCCGGCCGAACTTCCAGCTTTTTATTTGTTTTTTTAAATTTTTATTGAATGAAAGCACAAAATGTTGGAAATAGCATTGAATTTTAGAAAAAGTTTAGATTTGTTCGAATTGATTACCTTTGGCACGAATTATGGCCTTCAAACGGACAATGAAACCGTCACTCGCTGTCCGAATGTTGCTCTGCGGTATTTTGGCCCATTCCCGGCGAAGCACTTGCCTGAGGTTATCGACACTTTGGTATTTTTTAGTGCCAACGTTGCTTTCCAAAATACTCCAGACACAATAGTCCAACGGATTGGTATCCGGAGATTTTGGTGGCCATTGTGCGCTGGAAATGAAGCGAGGAACCTCATTTTGTAACCATTCTTGGGTGGCGCGTGCTGAGTCCTGTTGGAATGTCCAAGGTCTGCGGTCAAAATATTTGCATGCTCAAGGCTTTAATACACCCTCCAGAATATTTTCGCGATAATATTCGGCATTTATTCTGTATAAGTGCGAGCGTTGAGCGACCATCGTCTGTTATGGCAGCCCACACCATCACCATGACCGGCGCTTGAGTTCCGGTGGCCAACCAAAGGTGCACATTTTCAGCTGACCTCAAGTAAACACGACCATGGATAACGAATGTTTTCTCATCGAAGAAAACCAAATTCAGCAGTTCACCACTTTCGGCCAAGCGAAGCAACTATTTAGCTCTTTTGAGTCTATTTGGTTTCTGTTGCGGTGCAAGCTATTGCACTTTTTGGAATTTCAATGGCTTTACCCCGACCTCATTTTTCAATATTTGCTGAATGGAATCTTGCGATATGTTGAGCTCACGAGCCATGTTTCGGCCACTGCGACGCGGGTTTCGATCAAGTCGCTTCTTTACTTTTCGAACCACTACTTCTGATGTTGCTGCTTTCTTCCGTCCACTTCCTTGACATCGGGCTACGCTACCAGTATCACGGTAACGAGCGATGATACGAGGCACAAAAGAATTATTCACATTTAAATGCTGGAGTGCTCTAACGATAGCCACTTGTGGTTTTCCAGCCAAATATAAAGAAATACACACCATCATGCTTGGATTCCATCACGAATAACTTTTTTTCTGGAATATTCTCATCAAAATCCTTTTGTACGCTTGTAAACAATACAATGAGCTATCAGTGGAATAATTTTAACAGCAGTCGGACAAGTGGTTTAGAATTGACAGCAGTCTGAACTTGGTTGCAGTGTTTTCATCTCACCCTTTAGTATCTTCGGCAATATTACCGAAGACACTCCAAAGATCATTTTTGTCGAAAATTTTAATCCTCACGCAAGTCAGCAAAGAGGTCTTTTTGGAACACTATTTTAGAGTTAAAGCTACTTTATGTGAGTTTTTGCAAGAATCCCTGACGCCTGAATATAACATAAAATATTGTTGTAGGCCGAAAATGTCAGAATAAGAAATATTCTACATCAAATTTCACTATGAATCTCATAATTTAGGTACAATAGTTTTTGAAAAAAAAAAAATACATTCGAAAACAAGTGAGAATTATGAGTTTGCCTTTTAACTTTTATTTTAATACGTATCAAATCGAAGTTAGAAACTACCCATATATATATATATATATATATATATATATATATATATATATATACAAATGTGTTTTTTCGGCCTTTTTGGGTTGGTGCTTCGAAGATAAAACCATCGCCACCAATTTATTCGAAATTTCATTCGAAATGTATGTACAAAAGTATCTAAAAACCTCCCATAATTTTATATTTATTGGGAATGATCAAAGGAAGAATTATTTAAAAACCCTAAAAATAAAACTATCTGGCATCCATTTTATATATCAAAACAACTTTCGTTTCCAAATTTATAGCCCCACTTCCTTCGCCGAGTGAGTGCCCTACTAAATTTAAAAGTAACATTAGCTCATATAGTTTTGCAGGGTAAAAGACTTTCCATCTGCATGCGTTCCTAATTTCACACTCTCATATATATTTGCCCAATATTTTTTTTGCGCTTCTTAAACTTCTATTCGCACACACGTCTTTTGGCTATAATTGTGTCTTCTTCAACTTTTTTATTTTCACACTTACACGAGTCGTTTATTTCTCGTGGCCATACTGAAATAAAACAAAATGAAATGTGACAAAAGAAGAAGGGAAAAAATATTGAAATAAATCGCATTTATGCATTCATTCAACATAGCGACAGATGGGCGGCAAAAACCCACCCATCCCCCACACACACACTCACTACTGCAATTGCAGAAAAAGGTGTTGGTGGCAACGCGGGTTTAAGAGAACTGACGATTGTGTCTTCGTCGTCTTCGTTGTCAGAGATACATTTTCAATTAGTTTATGATGTGCTGACAGTTGCTTAAGGATAACAACTAATTAATTGTATTCAGTTTTTTTTTCTGCTGCTGTTGTCCTATCGCATTCGGATGCCTTAAGTCATCACACGTACTCATACTCACACACCCACCCGCACTCACACATTCGCTAAGTCACTTGCACCGAGATGATAGTGATTTGGCTCGAAAGAATTCATGTCTCCGAGTGTGTGTGAGTGTGTGTGTCAAGAAATAATACGAGCGAGAGTTGGGGCAACTGCAAGCATCCACTCTCAAGAATTATGAATTGTTCTCATGTCAGTGTTTTCTGGCACTTGTTTTCACCCTTAAAGGATAGATCACACTTTTCAACCAATCCTTGATGCAAAAACAGCGCTAAGTAGTCCAAGCGAGCATGAGTGCTGCACAAGAGTATTGAAACATTTGATGGGCAGTTGGCGACAAAAACTTGAGAAATGACATTTAGCTTAAAGCGTTTGCTCCCCAGGCTATGAAATTATTTTCTACACAGAATCAAACTGAATTTAGTTTTTAAAACTGTCAGTTAGTATGGGTTCGGAATAAGTTTGAAAAAAAGTAGTATACAAATACAAGATATGGTCCCAGTTTACCAGAAACATTTATCTGAAGGATTATTGGCTAACTTATTATTGCAACAAATTAGAAAGTATCATACGGTTTTTGGTAGATATACAGGGTGAGATGAAAACAACTGCAACCAACTTCAGACTGCTGGCATATATAAGCCAGTCGTCCGACAGCTGTTAAAATTATTCCAGTGACAGCTCATATACAGGGTGAGATAAACAACTGCACCAAACTCAAAAACTATAATTTTTAAAATTTTTTAAAAATATATTGAATGAAAGCAATCATGTCGGAAAAAGCTTCACATTTTGAAAAAAGTTTAGATTTGTTCGAATTGGTCACCTTTGGCACGAATTATGGCCTTATGCGTACAAAAGCATTTTTGGTGAGAATTTTCCACAAAAAAAGTTAAATTTCTTTATATTTGGCTGAAAAACCACAAGTGGCTATCGTTAGAGCACTCCAGCATTTAAATGTGAATAAATCTTTTGTGTCTCGTACCATCGCTCGTTACCGTGATACTGGTAGCATAGCCCGACGTGAAGGAAGTGGACGGAAGAAAACAACAACATCAGCAGAAATGGTTTCAAAATAAAGAAGCGACTTGATCGAAACCCGGGTCGCAGTGGCCAAAAAATGGCTCGTGAGCTGAACATATCGCAATATACCATTCTGAAAACATTGAGAAATGAGCTCGGGTAAAGCCATTGAAATTGCAAGAACTTGCACCGCAACGGAAAGAAAATAGACTCGAAAGAGCTAAAGAGTTGCTTCGCATGGCCGAAAGTTGTGAACTGCCGAATTCGGTTTTGAGATAAAATTCGTTGTCCAGCAGTTTGTAACTAAACAAGACGATCGTGTTTACTTGCCAAAGAGGTCAGCTGAAAATGTGCATCTTCGGTTGGCCACCAGAACTCAAGGGCCGCCATGACAGCCGATGGTCACTCGCCGATGAAAATATTCTGGAGGTTGTCAATTTCAATTCACTTTGGCAGCAGACCTTGGACATTCCAACAGAACTCAGCACCATCGCCCTCAGAACGCGCCACCCAAGAATGGTTACAAAATGAGGTTCCTCACTTCATTTTCAGCGCACAATGACCATGAAAATTTCCGTATACCAATCCGTTGGACCATTGTGTCTGAAGTATTTTGGAAAGCAAGGCTGGCACTAAAAAAATACCAAAGTGTCGATCACCTCAAGCAGGCGCTTCGCCGAGAATGGGCCAAAAATACCGCAGAGCAACATTTGGGCAGCGTGTGACGGTTTCATTGGTCGTTTGAACGCCGTAATTCGTGCCAAAGGTGACAAATTCGAACAAATCTAAAGTTATTCTAAAAATTGATGCATTTTCGACATTTTTCGCTTCCATTCAATAAAACTAAAAAAAAAAATAAGTAAGCAAAGGCTATAGTCGTGCGGGGCCGACTATGTTATACCCTACAACACTACAATATGTTAGAAGCCCCCTTATGTCCAAATCCATATTGGAAGATTTCGCTTTTGAAATTAGGATTTTGACTATATTCGTCAACGAAATCAGCATAAAAAAGCCAAAAGTTCGCCTTTAGTGTATTTCCGATATCCTTTGGTTTCTATTTGTAACCTTTATAACGGCTGCAAAATCAGGAACATTTTTAGTTGTTGGTCCATTTCAACCCCCTAATATATTGCGGACATCTTTGAAAACAATAGGCCTAGCCCTTCTGAGCCCAACCCTACCCTTGTGAAAATTTTCGTGAGGATCGGACGATATTTGCAATCTGTATATAGTAACCCCAACCTGTGTTGTAAGGTGAAAAAATATTACAAAATATATACTTTAAATTGAAAAAATCGCATGCGATAAAAAATATGAAAAAATAAAAAAATGTCACAAAATACTGCAAAATCTATATTACCATCATTATTGATACCTTTTTATGCGATTCTTTTGATTTTATTCCTTTATGTCAAGAGGGCATTCTGAATTGACAAAATTTTTCAAAATCGGTCCAGCCAATCTTGAGATATAAGCATTTTAATCAACATCCCCTTCCTTTGTATATACACATTGTATATATTTCGCTATATATAACCGATAAATTTACCATCGGCATCTACGTAACGGTCAGAATTGACCTGTTCATCTATTTGTGATTTCGCTGGGATTAAAAATATTCGTGGTTTAATGGAAAATTTGACATTTATTAAACACAAATGTTGTGGCCACTAAATATAACCCGGTGACCATCAAAATTGGAAGGCTTCTGCCCAGCCATAAGCTCTAGCCCCATGCTAACTTCCGCTTTGATTGGTCTATAATTGCGACCTGTATAGCAACTACAAAATCAGGATTTTTTTCAGTTTTTGGTCCATTTCAACCCCTAAATATTATGCGATCATCTCCAAAAGAAGTAGGATTCTATTCTGAGATCGGGCCATAATTGCGACCTGTAGAGTGATTATAAATTAACATGGACAGACGGACAGACGGACGGACGGACATACATAGGTAGATCGACTCAGCTCGGCGAGATAGGAAGATCCATATATACTTTCCTATGTGGGAAACCAATATTTCGTGGTGTTACATAATTTTTGGCCCAATCAAACTTATAATACCCCCAATACATAGTGTTGTAGGGTATAAAAATCGTAAAAACTATGGCGTTTGACTTTCATGCATTTTTTATCTCACCCTGTATACTCCCAGCGTATGTTTTGAAAAAAGTTTCCAAAAGAAATCTTTGAAGCGCCTTAAGTAGTCCTCCCTTTTTACCATTTTGACACAAGATTTCTTTCATTTATTAAGTCGGAGATTCATTGTGCATTTTTGAGTTTTATGTTTTATTTTTTAATTTTGATCTTTCTTGAAGAGATATCAGAAGTAGTGGACCAGAAATTTTGAGATGAGTATAAAACTTAAATTTTTGACCATTTTTGGAGTTATCTAATATTTCCATTAACTCGGCCGAACTTTTATAGATACAAGCATTATGTTTTTCATAGTTTTAACGACACATTCGGATATACGATTTATTGATAAGTCCATATTCGCAAAAAAAATTTTAATCTTAAGATATACGAAGTTTTAAGAAACCAGAGGTAGTAGTGCCCAAATCAAACTAAATGTTAATCAATTCCCTAAAGAAATTTATGTGCGTAGGACCGCAAGACGTGCATTATGATTATTCAAACTGTTGACTCTTTTTGAGGGAAGTTCCGAAACCGTTGGCCAATATTGTTCATTTTGTATTCAGAGGGTTTCAGAGGGTACTTATATATAGGAGCGGTATCTGACTCTTAATCAATTTTCACCAAATTTTACCGAGTTATTTTTTACTCTCACAACAAATAGCATTGCTATAGATTGCAAGAATCACTTCGAGATGGATTATACTAAAAAATATATATGTCGGAACCGAGTTCCACTAATTGGAAAAATTCGGTTGAATGTGAAAAAATCTGTACATGGTGAAAAATAATCGTGAAATTGGATGAAGATATATATGGAAGCCATATCTAAATTTGAACCCATCTCGATAAGATTTTAGCAGAGGTATTATTTAGCTCTACAGGGTGTGATGAAAAAACTGCAACCAATATTCAGACTGCTGTCATTTCTAAGTCGACAGCCGTTAAAATTATTACAGTGACAGCTTATTATATTGTTTAAAAGCATAATAAAGCATTTTGGTGAGAATTTTCAAGAAAAAAAGTTATTCGTGACGGAATTCAAGCGTAATAGTGTGAAAACCACAAGTGGCTATCGTTAGAGCACACCAGCATTTAAATGTGAATAAATCTTTTGTGTCTCGTTTTATCGCTCATCATCGTGATACTGGTAACATAGCTTGACGTCAAGGAAGTAAACGGAAGAAGGCAGCAACATCAGCAAAAATGGTACGAAAAGTAAAGAATAGATTTGATCGAAACCCGCGCCGCAGTGGCCGAAAAATGACTCGTGAGCTGAACATATCGCAATTTTCCATTTGGCAAATATTGAAAAATGAGCTAGGGGTAAAGCCATTAAAATTCCAAAAAGTGCAAGAACTTACACCACAACAGAAAAAATTGACTCAAAAGAGCTAAAGAGTTACTTCGCTTGGCCGAAAGTGGTGAACTGCCGAATTTGGTTTTCTCCGATGAGAAAACATTCCTTGTCCAGCAGTTTGTAAACGAACCAAATGATCGTGTTTAGAGGTCGGCTGAAAATGTGCACCTTCGGTTGGCCACCAGAACTCAAGCGCCGGCCATGGTGATGTTGTGGGCCGCCTTAACAGCCGATGGTCGCTCTCCGCTCGTATTAATCGACCGTGGTATCAGAATAATGCCGAATATTATCCCGAAAATATTCTGGAGGGTGTATTAAAGCATTGGCCGCAGTCCTTGGACATTCCAACAGGACTCAGCACCCTCGCACTCAAGAGTTGTTAGAAAATGAGGTTCCTCGCTTCAATGGCCACCAAAATCTCCAGATACCAATCCGTTGGACTATTGTGTCTGGAGTATTTTAGAAAGCAAGCGCTTCACCGGGAATGGGGCAAAATACCGCAGATCAACATTCGGGCAGCGTGTGACGGTTTCAGTGGCCGTTGAAGGCCATAATTCGCGCCCAAGGTAACCAATTCGAACAAATCTAAACTTATTCTAAAATTTGATGCTATTTCCGACGTTTTTCGCTTTCATTCAATGAAATCAAAAAAAGAATTGTAAAAACTATGGCGTTTGACTTTGTTGCAGTTTTTTTATCTCACCCTGTTTAATGGGAGCTATAGCTATATCTGAACCGAATCAGTCCAAATTTGATGTACTTGCTTTTAGACTGAATCCTGTCGGAGGTGCCGAAATTCAGGTCATTGGGACTGATACTGGTAATTTGGTGAACAATTAACCCGAAATCTGATGAAGATATATATGGGAGCTATATCTAAATTTCAACCGATTCTCACCAATTCCAATAGGGTTCGTCCTTGGGTCAAAAAAAATATTGTTTTTAAAATAATGAATGCGACCTGCATTTTGTTCACAAAAATATATGGGCAGACAGTAGAGTTATAGACACGACTCCGAAAGATAGTCACAACATTTTTAATTTTTTTTTTGGTTTTCTTATTTTTGGGGTAAAATTTTTCTCCCTCGAAGCGGATTTTACAATTCACAGTTTTATTGATTATCTATTAAAAAAAGTCAGGGACGCGCACATTGCGTTTGTTAGATAATGCCGTCTGTGAATATGGTATCTCCATTTCTCACCTTGCTTCTCGAAACAAGTAAATTATGTGGGCACTTTAGTTTTCATTCTTATGTTTTTAAATTCTCTTATCTAATATAGAATCTCAAATACAGATTAATAACTCTATATCAATAGTTTGAAAATTATGGTCAAAACATTAGTCTGCATTCCATAGCCCACGGTATCTCTCCACTTTAATGTCAGCATCACTTTGGTCTTCGCCGTCTGCGAATGTACTCGAAATGCGTATGAGAAATATTATTCTCACTATTTGAGAGCCAGTCAGTTCAGCTAATTTCAAAAGAAAATATAGGGCGTCAGCTATTTATCTGTCTTTGTTAAGTGATTTTCTTTGAAGTTTCATATCCTGAGGGACATCTGCTTCATATTGCCCCAGTACCTGGGCGAGGCAGGCGAAAATAGAGAGAACACGCAGTTCAAAGGAATACAACATCAGAAATCATGGCCTCTATGGAGGATAACAGCGCCGTCATCATCGTCATCCTTAGCATTTTCCAGAATCATGCAGACTGCAGAATGGGGCAGCATCATTGCCAACATCATCACCAGCGGCATTGTAATGGTCTGACAAAATACCAATACCCCGACAAGATGAAAGACATGCCGCAAATAAGTAATTGCACTTTGCCAATAGCTTCACTACTACACGCTCACAAATCATGGTTGTTTCTGATGCTGATGCTGATGCTGCTGCTGGAGTGGTGCACACGCATCACAAAATCCAAAGAAATTAGAGAAAGATAGTGAGTGAGTGCGCTGGCGAGTCAGTGAGTGACAAAGAGTTGAGGCGAATGAGTGATGCCGCCCGGGAAAATGTGTATGACTGGAATTTCAAGTGAATGGAATAGCGTATTTCACAAAACAAAGATTATCGCACGCATCGCATCAAGGGTCATTTCCTAGAGGAAAGTTGAAGGCAATTTTTCGAGACAATACTTAATGCAACGATTACTAGTGAGATTGCGTATAATTACCCTAATCAGACTTGCAGGAATCCTTTGATGAAAAACGGGGAAAAAACACTGTTACGCAATTTTCATGTGAAGGATGTTGGGGTGACATAAGTAGATAAACGCATGGATTTAATCAGCAAATTTTAAATTGATAAAGTGGATTATCTTCAAAGCAATTATCTGGATAAAATTTGATATTTTTTATAAAAACGTTAAAACTCACCAATGAGTCATTTAGATATCTTTTTGGTTGATAAAAGTTGAGTATTTATTGTGCTGACATGCAAACAATATTCATTAGCAGCCATGTTGTAGCTGTGGCCTAAGAGGATAATACATATACAGTGGAAAATCAAATATAAATTCGAACTATAGGAAAGTTGAATTCTGAAAAAGGGTGTCCAAAGTTACAACGCGTCCCCAGGCAACTATACTGGATGAGATAAAAAACTGCCACAAAGTCAAACGCCATAATTTTTACATAAAATTATTGAATGAAAGCAAAAATGTCGGAAATAGCATCAAATTTTAGAATAAGTTTAGATTTGTTCGAATTGGTCACCTTTGGCACGAATTATGGCCTTCAAACGACCAATGAAACCGTCACACGCTGCCCGAATGTTGCTCTGCGGTATTTTTGTCCATTCCCGGCGAAGCGCTTGCTTGAGGTGATCGACACTTTGGTATTTTTTAGTGCCAACCTTGCTTTCCAAAATACTCCAGATAGGTATCCGGAGATTTTGGTGGCCATTGTGCGCTGGAAATGAAGCGAGGAACTTCATTTTGTAACTATTATTGGGTGACGCGTGCTGAGTGCTGCGACTGCGGCCAAAATGTCTTTAATACCCCCTCCAGAATATTTTCGCGATAATATTCAGAATTTACTCTGATGCCATGGTCAATTAATACGAGCGGAGAGCGATCATCGGCTGTTATGGCGGCCCACATAATCACCATTGCCAGCGCTTGAGGTCTGCTGGCCAACCGAAGGTGCACATTTTCAGCTGAGCTCTTTGGCAAGTAAACACGATCATTTTGTTTGTTTACAAAATGCTGGACAACGAATGTTTTCTCATCGGAGAAAACCAAATTCGTCAGTTCACCACTTTCGACCAACCGAAGCAACTCTTTAGCTCTTTTGTGTCTATTTTGGCTTAGAAATGACAGCAGGCTGAATGTGGTTGCAATTTTTTCATCTCACCCTGTATGGGGGCCATACTAAAAATGGTACACATTTAGACAACTTTATACTACAAGGACTCCGTGGGTAAATGTCACAAGGATTATCCAAACACCAAATATCAGTGGGTACTATTATATGGCGGCTATAGAAAAATTTAAACCTTGATATTCAATGTTCTGCCAATGGAGCGCAAACTCATTAAGAACTACAAATACCAATTTTTAGATGAATCCGTGGATAATGTGACAAAAATCACCAAAATACCGAATATCAGGAGGTACCGTTATATGGTGCTTTACGAAAACGTGGACTTATACATACAATGTTCTGCCACCGGAGCTAAAACTCATTATGGCCTACAAATTCCAATTTTTAACAAAAATGTGGCAAAAATTAGCAAAATACCGAATATCGGGAAGTACTTTATATGGGAGCTGTAGGAAAACGTGGATCTATACATACAATATTCCGTCACTGGAGCTAAAACCCATTATGACCTACATATACCAGTTTGTAGACAAATCCATATAAAAATATGTGAAAATCATTGTGGGAAGTTAACGTTATATGGCGGCTATACGAAAAAGTGGACCTATATATACAATGTTCCTCCACAGGAGCTACAGCGCATTAAGCACTACAAATAATAATTTTTTGACAAATCCGTGGAAAAAAGTTCGTGTGTTATTACAGTTATAATTATTTAACATTTTGACCCGATTTGAGAGGTACCAGAAGGAGAAGTCCGATATTACTCGTCTTCACAACAGATTGTGTGTTGAAATAAGTATTGGAATATGCCGAGTTTGAAAGTAAACGGATATTCGTTTGCCGTTTATTCCAAATTTTGACCCGTTGTGGAGGTACTGAGAAGGAGTGGCCGTTCAATCCGTTCTTCATGCCAGACCTTGCGTTAGCGGAAATATTGAATTGTGCGAAATTATAAAAAAATATATTATTATATCGTAATATTATTGTCAAACTTAGATCGAGATCGGAGATGGACAATATCGGTCCACTCCTTCTGGTACCTCCCACACAAAATGTCAAAATCCACTCTATCAAGTACCTCCCCCACAAAGGGTCAAAACTTTGAATAATTAAAACTGTTATAAAATGTGATGTGACAGCCCGGTAGTCTTCAATTTTCACACATCCCAATATTTTTATCAACCCAAGGACTGGTATTAGGATGGAATATATCAGTCCTTTCTTTCTGGTACCTTCCCAATAAAAGGTCAAAATTTTCAATAAATATATTTTTTTTTTTCACAGAAAGATTTTGCTCCAACCTTTCAAAACCTAATATTTGCGTGAGTGCTACGTTAAGTGCTAAAATGGTCAATATCAGTCAACTCCATCAAGTACCTCCTCTACAAAGGCTCAAAATTTTTAATAACCCAAGGTCTGGTGTCAAAATGGAATACATCGATCCATTCCTTCTCATACTTCCCCAACAAAAGATCGAAATTTTCAAAAAAAAACCTCTGAATATTTCTATCAACACAGGCTCTGATATGAAAACGGTAGAGGTCGGACCATTCCTTTTGGTACTTCTTCCACAAAGAGTCAAATTTTATTAAAGGGTCAAACGTTTATAAAATCCTAAATAAGCCACAGATTATTTTTATATTTCACACATCCTATTGTTTTTACTAACAAAAGATGTGTTGTGAAAATGGGATATATCGTTCCACTCCTTCTGGTACCTCCCCCACAAAGGCCCAAAGAAAGCGAAAATAGCATCCAACTCTCCCCAAATTTTACACATACAAATATTTTTGCTAATACAATATATATTGTGCAGATGATATATATCTGTACCTCGATACCTTATTCACAAAGGGTCACAATTTTTAATACTTTTATCTCTCTTAACTTGCAAAACAAGTCAGCGATTCTTTATAACTTGCTATAACTAAATATATCTCTCTTTGCTATAAACCTAAGATGAATATGGAATTTATGATTTTCCATGAATTGGATATAAATGTTCGATTTTCTTGTGATATTGTCCATACCAATATTTTTATATGTATTAGGTGAAACATGAAAATTGAATACTTCAATCGACTATATCTGGTATCTCACGCGCATGTTAACCTTTTCTAAAAATTATCATATATGTCATGTAAAGTGAAGGAAGTTACCAATGTGGTCCAAACCTTTATTAGGTCCGATACGAAATGACCCATTCCTACCTACTCCATAAAGGGTTGAACATTTAAATAATCATTACAGGATTCAAAATATTTTTTAGTAATCGTACATTGGATGAGGGTATAGATCTGCCGGCAAAACCGACAGATACTCTTTAACTTGTAGTAAGAACTTTCAATAAGAAATTTTCAACAATTCCGGCAAAAATGTCAAATCAGAATACCGAATAAAGGGAGGTGCCGTTATATGCAGGCTAAATGAAGACGAGGACCTAAATAGACCTTCACATACGAACATTGAAATAATTCCGGTGAATAATGTCCCAATAATCATCAAAATACCGAATATCGGGAGGACCTATACTGACAATTCTTTTCTAGGAGTTCTCAGAATGAACTCCTTATGTGGATTTTCAGAAAATTACATGTAAATAATCATCTACAATCATAACAAGTAAGCAAAGGCTACAGTCGAGCGGGGCCGACCGTTGACTACCCTACAACACTATAATAAATGATACAGTTTATATAGGCGAGATACTCGAAAGAATTCCACAAGATATTGTGACAAATAATAAAAGAAAACCATCAGGTTTCGTTCTCTAATTTTCGAATAATAGCAACTTAAACTAATTTGCTCATTTCTAATTTATTGGTAAATGGTCTTCCTAGATATGGAACCAATATTTCCCAAAGACCTATAATATCTTAGAAGTGGCAAAAGATTAACATTTATTATTGGTTTTTGACTGAAACTCATCTATATGAGATACAGACATTTGACTATATTCTTCAGTGAAATCAGCGTTAACGAAATAGTCAGAAGTGCGTCTTTCCTGTATTTGCGAATTCTTCAAAACGTCACTGGAATGGACATTTTCGTATTTTGTCTACAAAAGTTGGCAAACTCCTTTACACATTGAATATTTTTGGATGGCCATCCAAAACTGCTTGGCTTTTGCAATGTCCGGTAACCCCCATTCAAATGTGCGTGAGGATCGGGCGATAATTACGACCTGCTGACAATTTTGCGGTTTTTTGGTCCATTTCAACCCCTAAATATATGGCGATAATCTCCACAAAGAGTAGGCTACTATTCTGACCCTCATCTTATCCCCATGCAAAATTTCGTAAGGATCGGGCCATAAATGCGATCTGTATATGATATCCTGATATCCTAACTACTTAGTTTTGTTAGCTGTAGAAATATTACCAAATGTTTCATTCAAAATGAAAATATGCCAAAAATATGACAAAATTCAAAAAAAAATATGAGAAAATTTTACAAAATCAATATTTTCATCTTTAGAGAGATATTTTTATGCGATTTTTAAAAACGTTTTTTCTTTCCTGCCAAGAGGCCATTCTGAATTAATGAGAACTGTCGAAATCAGTTCAGCCGTTCTCGGCATATAAGAGATATTTCAAGCATATCTTCTTTGATAGACATACAGTAGCGTGCAAAACCGATCACATGTTTTGCAAATTTGGCAGTTAAGCTGTGTAACAATATTTAAAGTCAATCAAATTAAATGAAACTTATGTTATATTTTATTTAATTCATTATAATAATATTAAGGCTGAAATCAACTTAAAGTGTATACATATTCGGGATAATTTATTATAAACATAAGAGGAACTCCATGTGCTCAGTTTTGCACGTTTCGCATATATTCGTTGTTTTCCAAATTCTTAGTATTTTGTCCATAACCCTTTATTTTTTATGACACCTTTCATACGTTTGGGCATACTTTCCACTAAATTTTGGATAAAATTGTCAGGAATTTGTCCCCATTCAAATTGTACACGCCGCCAGAGTTCATCCATATTCTCAGGAGCTCTCTTGTATTTTCCAAGTCTTTTTTTCAAAATGGACCACAAATTCTCAATTGGATTGAGATCGGGTGATTGTGCGGGCCACTCCATAAGCTTAAATGTTTGTTGGGAAAACCACTCTTTTACTATTTTGGCGGTGTGTTTCGGGTCTCCATCCTGTTGGAAAATGACTTGCTCCTCCGAGTATGGACTGGATTGTACGAAGTCTGGTAAATTTGACTTCAAAATATCCAGGTAGTCCTCCTTCTTCATTATCCCACTTATTTTAACAATTGGTCCAATATTATGCCATGTAAAACAGCCCCACACCATCAAACTACCTCCACCATGTTTCACTGTTTGTTTCACGTGATGCCTTTGGATGGTTTCTTTGGGACGACGCCAGTAGTAACTTATTCCGTCTGATTGAAATCGGTTTATTTTTACTTCGTCCGACCAAATGACTCGCCTCCAATCCTCAACACTCCAATTCACATGTTTCTTGCAGAATGCTAAACGAGCTTTAACATTTTTAGCGGATAAAGCCGGTTTCTTCTTCTTTACTGCTGATAGCAATCCAATTCTATGCAACGCTCTACGGGCGGTCCACTCGCTTACATTCTTATTTAATGCATCTGCAGCTTGTTTAGGTGTTATGGAACTATCTTTTCTCATTTCTCGTTCCATTAAGCGGGCATCCGCGTCAGAAAGTTGTCTCGGTCGACCTCCAACATTTGGCGCTCGCACAATATTTTTTCTTTTCTGGACTTTAACTACAGTGCTTTGACCAATATTCAATTTTTCGGCTATTTCTCTGGTAGAATGCCCTTTTTCCGTTAACACCACGACACTATTTTCTAGTTCTACGCTAAGTTTTTTCATTTTTTATTAAATGATAATTTTATTAAATCGATCACTTTCAACACGTGTTAAGAACTAATATCAAAGTAAAATACCAAACTAAGATAAAGAGTAAAAACCAATGAGAGATCAACAAAAGCATGAGAGACCAATAACGGTAAATATTTGTTTACATTTCTACATTAACTTTCTGCTTTTTGAATAAATGCGAAACGTGAAAACTGAACATATGTGATGTCTCTCATGTTTATTACATAGTATCCTGCACAACCTGGTTATACTAAATAGTGTTGTATGCCATTTGTTTTGTTTTGTTTCTAGTAATGAATCAACAAAGTTTCATTTCATTTAATTGCGTACAAATATTTTTACAGAGCTTAATATCTAAAACCGCAGAAGGTGTGATCGGTTTTGCACGCTACTGTATATATCGCACATATTTTGCTATATATCCGATTTGTTGAATGTTAACATCAATGTAAAGATCAGAAGTAACCTTGTCATTGCTTTGTGATTTCGTCGGGATTTAAAATATTAGCGGTTTAATGAAAAATTTTGAATTTTTTCAACACAAAAGATATGGTCTATTTTACCCGCTAAATATTATCCGATGATCACCCAAATTGGTAGGCTTCTTCCCCGCCCTAAACTCTAGCTACATGCGAAGTTCCGCGTCGATTGGTCTATAATTGCGACCTGTATAGCTACTGCAAAATCCGACATTTTTTCAGTATTTGGTCCATTTCAACACCTAAACATTTGGCGATCATCTCCAAAAGAAATAGGGTTCTATTCTGACCCTAGCACCACCTCCATTCTAAATTTCGTGAAGATCGGGCCATAATTGCGACCTGTAGAGTGATTACAAATTAACATGGACAGACGGACAGACGGACAGACGGACAGACGGACGGACGGACATACATAGCTAGATCGACTCAGCTCGGCGAGCTAGGAAGATCCATATATACTTTCCTATATGGGAAACCAATATTTCGAGGTGTTACATAAATTCTGGCCCAATCAAACTTATAATACCCCCAACACATAGTGTTGTAGGGTATAAAAATACCGAATATCGGAAGGTACCGAAATACCGAATATCGGAAGGTTTCAATTCCATTGAAAATTATGGCTAAAATCATCAAAATACCAAATATCGAGGGTATCGCTAAACGATATCGTGAACCGATATAGCCCTTGACTTGCTTGCAGAAAAAAACTGGCCTCTGCAAAATTTTAGCTTCCTTCCTTTATTCGTTTTGACTCCAGCGCACACGGACAGAGCTAAATCACCTTTGAATTTTATGCTGATTAAGAGTGTATGTACTTTTTGGCGTCTGAAATGTATGTTTCGGTGAGTTACATACCCTCCATATTATGTATGGTGGAGGGTTTAAAAAATTGTTAGTATTTCATAATACCGTTTTTGGTGGTAGTTTTTACATTGTTCCTTATAAAAAGTGTCCTACATGGGAAATTCTAGCCCTTCAAGTAAGAATTTTAACGCAAAAACAATACTTGTTAGTAGGAAAGGGGGTTTTGAACTCATAGATTTGAAAATTATTTTTCGAGACTTTGATGACGTAGTCACTATTTCCGCAATTTTTTTGTGGAGTGAAAAAACGTCCATGACCTACCTTTCAAAAGGCATCATATCTCCTAAGAAAAAAAAAAAACAACCCCAAACTTAAACCAGTAAAGAAAGTCCTAAAGTCGGCCGGGGCCGATTTTATGCTCCTTCCACCACTTTGCTAATATAGTTGAGCTCCACATAACAATTAAAAGTTTTTATGGGAGAATTCAATCATACACCCTATGATTATAATTGTAATTTAAAATTCAAAGGACTAAATATACCGAAGCATTTGTATCTTTTAAATTCGGACTTGTATTGCCCATTCGGTGCAAAATTAATTTGAAATCAGATAAAGATATATATTGGAGCTACATCCAAATCTGAACCGATTTCGATAAAATTTGGCAAAGATATTTCTGAGCTGTATTTGATATATTTCCCTGAATATCGTTGTTACGGAGTGCATATTACGGCTGTGGGTAACAAACACAACAAATCGGATGAACAATATATACGGGAGCTATAGCTATATCTGAACCGATTTTCACCAAATTTAGTATATTACCTTCTACACTGAATTCGGTCGTATGTGCCAAATTCCATCCCATTTGGGAAAATATTAGGCGTTTAGTGCACAATAAAAGTAAATCGGACGAAGTTATATATGGGAGCTATATCCAAATCTGAACCGATCTCGATAAAATTTAGCAAAGGTATTTCTGAACTGCATTTGATATATTTCCCCAAATATTGTTGTTACAGAGTGCATATTACGGCTGCGGAGGACAAAAATAACAAATCGGATGAACTATATATATGGGAGCCATAGCTTCAGGCCTAATTTGGTTGTATGTGCAAAATTCCATAATATTCGGGCTGACATTACACGTTTGGTGCACAATAAAAGGCAAATCGGACGAAGATATATATGGGAGCTATATCTAAATTTTTACCGATTATCTCCAATTTCAATAGGGTTCGTCCTTGGGCCAAACACATATTGTTTGGAAAATTTCATCTCAATCGGATAATAAATGCGACCTGCATTTTGTTCACAAGAATACATGGACAGATGGACGGACAGACGGACTGACATGCATAAATCAACTCAGAAGGTGATTCTATGCAGATCATCAAAAGGAACTATGGGTCTATCTCGTTTTCTTCTGCCTGTCACAAACAAATGCACAAAGACATAATACCCTGACCACCTTGTGGTGTAGGGTATAAAAATGGCGATGAATAATAATCTATAACCCATCTTTGAACTTGACACATAAGCACAAAATTTTTAGACCCTATCTCAATTTTTTCCGAAAATTGGAGTACTGAGCGACTCCGATTTTTCTTTCTGTCGAACACTGCTAAATCGACTTTAAATTTCCTGAAACTCGCTGCGTTCAAAGACCCTTATTTGGTGAAGCTCATGTTGATTGTATATGTGAATACCCAATATAGTGATTATTATGTCTCTGGCCAACGCCATACCTGTTGTAAAATTCCAACATATCTCTTATATGTTGTAATCGCTCTTTTACATTTCTTGTCACCAATGCAAAAGGATGATGCTGGTTCTTAACGACAATTGCCACACAGACCTGACCATGCCCTTTTTCCACTTGTCGAATATTAAGTTCAAATTAAATTGTCAAAAGAAAACCGCAAAAATAATTTGAATGTTATTCGAAGGCATACAACTTAAGACACTTACTACAATGGGGTAAACTGTTGCTATTTACCACTCACTCGCTCGCAATGAGACAATATATGAATTTGCCGAGAACATGCCACAGGCGATGAATGAATGAAAACGAAAAAAAAAAAAAACGAGACGAAAAATAAATGAATAAAGGTAATTTGACTCTCACACATTTTTTCCGCTTCAACACTTTTTTGGTCATTTGCGTGTATTTTTTACATTGACACTTCATAAGTTAAAAGAAAAAACAACGAAATGTGTGTGCGGCTTAAAGACACGGAGAGAAAATGGTTTGGATGAGGAAACCATAAAATCAACATAGTTTATACTACTAATGAATATTCTGCTGAACAGATGGAGACATATTGGTTAAAGAATCGGCTACTACCTCTGCCGGAATGACCTACTTTAATCTCAGTTCTTTTTATTTTTATAACAAACATTTCGATTGAAAACAACTCTCCTATCGTGTCGTTTAGCAGCTCACTGCTATTAGCTTCTCCGTGGACACCATCTTTCTTTGGCATAATAGTGGGTTTGTCCGGGTAGGTGGTTCTATGCTGTTAGTCAGATAATAAATCCTGCAATATGGATAAGATTCCCAACGTAGCTCTGGAAAGGACAGAAAATTAAATTGTCCTTTTTTGCGATCCTTTTCAATCATTGGCTGAATGTAGGGTATTTCACAAGGGCTTGGAAAGAGACCACCAGGGTTCTTATACTTAAAAAGGGATCTGTCCCACGATAGTGTGGATATTACAGGCCTATTAATTTATTCTTTTTATTGGAAGAACCGTGGAAGAAAAGAGGATTTATGTCTGTCAGTACGGCTTAAGCCTGGTATCATCGAGTTTAAGGGATTTTTTCCCATCTTTGTTTACAAAGGCTTCGACAGACTGTACGGAACTATAGCCGTCTTTGACTGGCACGATGGAATTTTATAAAAAAATTCAGTCGTGTGGCCTTGACAGTTAATCCTGAAGATGGGTCGCTCGTTTTCTTATAGATCGCTTCTTCAGATTAAAGTACGGTTAGAGACTCTATAACGGACTGGTGTTGTCATAATTTCCTCAAGGTTTTCCACTCGTTTCGATGTTATACAACATATTTTCTTGTGACAGCCCAGCTTTTCCCTCTGGCGTTCTTCTCCTGATATATGCCAATGAGGTCCTGCTAGGATTCTCTGGTCCTCTTGCTAGGTCGTTCAATAGACAAGAGCCTTGAATATTCGAACATTTTGGTCTTTCCTTGTCGACTGGGCATAGTCACCTTAGGCCGGTTCTGAAGATAGGTACGGACCAAGTTCCCACATTGGATAAAATTAAAGACAAGGGAAGACAAGTACTTTCCCCTTGCCTGGGCATTCAATAGATCTAATTTCAATAGGTCGATCAATTATAGGTTCAAAAAGACAGAATAAATTCAGAAAGTAGGAAATCTGTAGATTCCTTATCTTCGCAAGTCCTGACCCCAGTTTTCTTATAGATTGCAGCTCGGACAATACGTACATTCACTTGTTCGACCGCATCCGACAGTTAGTTATACCGGATCTTCCGGTCGATAAGCAGACAATGATCTTCGCTGTTGTAATCGTTGGGTTCAACCTGATCAATGGCCACTACTCTAAGGTCATTCGGTACCACTTGTTAAACAGAGAGATTATTCTGTTCCGACTTTGGATCGCAAGGTTTCTGTCCTTTCAGTCGCCACCGAAGCATACGAGACGGACTATTGTACCATTTGCGTCGTTACAATTTTCTTCGCCGTGGATTGCTGCTTCTCCATTAACCGCATCCTCTTCACAGGCACTGGCTGAGAGGTGAATTTAACCGCTTTTGATGCTGCTTCTTTCAGCGAAATACCTTTATATCCGCTCGCTGTGACCATCGTTGTAGTTGTATCTACCCTATCCAATTGTTGTTGTAGCGATTTGCGTTGATGAATTAACTGATGGGCTCGGCAGAGCCAATTTCCAGGGTTTATTCCTCTTCTCCCTCGCAACATTTTTATTGGTCTGCGGTTTCCTGGCTCTGGCACCTCAAAGGCCTTTTAAAAAACTTGTTTGATCCAGTCTCCTTTTGATACCTTTTCAGATGAATGGGGTTTGTCCGCAGTCATAGCCTCGACAGGTTTCATCACTGTTCTGCATATGGGAATCCTGCGTATCGGGACTTCTCTTAGTGTGACGTTAGGATATGTCCTCTCACTTCGTAACGCGACTTCAGGTTCGTCTTGATAAACTGTATCTTTTTATCAGTGAATTTTTTTGGATCCTCGTCGACAAATCGACTACAGTAGGTTACTGCTCGCCGATATACCTATCTCATTGGATCGCTCATCTCCCAGAATTTGGCGGGTAAGATGAGCTCAGCGGATTGTCGATATTTTCCGACGAATTGGTAATGGGGCCGCTGGGTCTAATTAGATCGACTTTTTGGGAGTCAACTCCTGACTAGAGGGCGAGGCCTGGACTACCGGGAAATCCACGTTCTCTTCCCCTTCAGTCAGGGGGCTTTATCAAAAGTTCTTAGGGATACCTTAAGGGTTCCATACTCTCAACGATCTGGCAATAGCAATCATCTTTCCTCCCCGAAGAAGGATAAAACCCCGAGTTTTTAATTTTTATTTACTTGTTTAACAATTTTTCCCGTGTATATTCCTCCACATGTGTGTTTATTTTATTTACGGGTGTACATCACTTAATACTTCTGCAGGTACATGAAATGAAATATAAACTCTCATGTGTCACCACAAAGGTTTCACATCTTGTTTTTTCGGGTGGGTGGTTGTGTGTCTGTGTTTGTGTGCCAGAGTTCGTGAAGTTGGTGAAAGTGTGTTTTTGATTCTGTAACACGCAGGTAGAAACTACACTTCTGGTGAGCTCCAACTGTTTGACTGCCGGTTGATGTCAAAGGTAGTTCGTTCACAAGGTGACTGAAGTTAGTTGCTGAACAAAAATAAACCAAAACATGTAAATAACAGAAACAACAACATTAATAAATACATGTACAAGTCAACAAACATATGGCTATGACATCAGAGGTGACAATCGCACAGCAGAAAGAAAGTTCAAATCACAGTAGGCCAATAAGGATAGACACGAAGTCATTATAATTTTTATGGGGGCATGTAGGGTTATGTTATACCTTTGTTGAAAATGTGGAATTCTGAACCAGATATAGTCGACGGAAGTGTTCCACTTCATCTAATATTAGTAAAAATATTGGGGTGGCAAAATTCAAAGAAAATCAGACATCCATTACCAATTTTCGGAATAACAGTTAATAAAAAACAAGTAAAAAAGCTGTAAGTTCGGCCGGGCTGAACTTTGAATACCCTCCACCATTTGGGACGAATTTGACAATGCTCAAAAACAATAAAATCAGTTTAAATCTTAAAAATACCGAATGTAGCTGTTATATTATGGTCATGGACCTGCATAGGTAACTTTTGTCATAAGCCATTACAATATTCAAATGCGAAACTTTAAAAAATCATAAATAAAAAATCATTCATAATGTCGATAAAATCAAAATACCGAATATCGGGAGGTACCGTTATATGGAGCCTATACGAAGACGTGGACCTGCACAGACAATTTTCTGTCGTAGGCTGTAGTATCCATTATGAACTTCAAATAACAATTTTGAAACAATTCCGGTGAAGAAATTCGCTAAAATCATCAAAATGAGCAAAATTTTATCAATCTACTTCAATTCATTCGGAAGCTGGAGTGATTTCCACAGACGGACGGACATCGCTAAATCGATATAGAATTTTATGCTGATCAAAAATATATATACTTTGTGTTGTCTAAAATGTGTATTTCGAGGTGTTACAAACAAAATGACAAACTTAATATACCCTCCATACTATGGTGGAGGGTATAATTAACCTTTTGTGGGGGAGGTGCGAGAGAGATATAAGTGTTGAAAATAGTAGGTGTCGGAAGTGGGTAGGTCGATATCAAACTTCCTCACGCCAGATCTTGTGTTAATAAAAATATTGGGAGTCTGAAACGTGAAGAGAAAGTTTTTTTTTCGAATTTTATGAGCGTTTTGGTTATTTAAAATTTGACCCCTTTTTATAGGGGAGGTACCAGAAGAAGTGGGCCCATACACGCCTTCATCACACAAGATTTTGTTTCAATAGACTTGTTGGGATGGGTGCCATTAAGTGGAGCTCACGTAACAAAAACGTTTATATTGAAAATTCATGAAGCAAATAATATAGCTACGATAAGGACTATATTAAAACCAGTAAGGAAAGTTCAAAAGTCGGGCGGGGCCGACTATATGATACCCTACACCACTATGCATATTTAGTAGAGCTCTCGTAAAAAGGTTTATACAGGGCATTTCAGAGCTCGGGCCATTTGGGCTGATATTGGCCATTTGGTGGTCAATTAACCCGAAATCGGATGAAGATATATATGGGAGCTATATCCAAATCTGAACCGATTTCGATAAAATTTAAAACAGCTATTTCTGTGCTCCATCTAATACCTGGTACCAAATATCACGGTTGTGGAGTGCATATTAGGAATGTGAGGGACTTAAAAATCAAATCGGATGAAAGATATATATGGGAGCTATAGCTATATCTGAACCGATTTTCTCCAAATTTGATATATTTGCTTCTAGGCCGAACTCGGTTGGGTGTGCCAAAATTCAGGTAATTTGGACTGATAGTGGATATTTGGTGCACATTTAACCCGAAATCGGATGAAGATATATATGGGAGCTATATCTAAATTTGATCCGATTCTCACCAATAGGGTTCGTCCTTGGGCCAAAAAAATATTGTTTGGAAAATTTCATCTCAATCGGATAATAAATGCGACCTGCATTTTGTTCACAAGAATACATGGACAGACGGACGGACGGACGGACGGACGGACGGACGGACAGACGGACTGACATGCATAAATCGACTCAGAAAGTGATTCTATGAAGGTTCTCAAAAGTAACTATGGGTCTATCTCGTTTCCTTCTCCATGTTACAAACAAATGCACAAAGACATAATACCCTTACCACTATGTGGTGTAGGGTATAAAAATATTTATAGTATCAATATGTATACCGGACCGAGCTTCAAATGGTAAAATTCAGTTGAATATGAAAAAATCTGTTCAATTTGGGCTGATATCACATATATGGTCAACAATAACCGTAAAATCGGATGAAAATGTATAAAGAAGGTATATAAAAGTCTGAACTGATCTCGATAAAATTTGACAGAGGTATTTTCGAGCAGTTTCTGATGGTCTGTATTAAATATCTTTCTTGTGGAGTGCATATGACGAATGTGAGGGACTTAAAACCCCAAATCGGATAAAGCTATGTATGGAGCTATTGCTATAGCTTAACCAATTTTCTCCAAATTTGAAATACTTACTTCTAGACCGAATTCGATCGGATGTGACAAAATTCAGGACATTTGAACTGATTTGGTGAACATTTAACACGAAATCGGTTAAAGATGTATATGGGAGCCATATCTAAATTGTTCGTGCTTGGGCCAAACAAACGTTGTTTGGATAACTTTACCTCAATCGGATAATAAATGCGACATGAATTTTGTCCAAAAGAATACATAGACGGTGGGACCGGCATACATAAATCGACGCAGAAAGTGATTCTATAAAGATCCTCAAAAGTCAAACAAAGTCAAAAGCCATAATTTTAGCATTTTTTTAACTTTTTAGTGAATGAAAGCAAAGAATGTTTAGATTTGTTCGAATTGGTCACCATTGGCACGAATTATGGCCTTTAAATGGCCAATGAAACCGTCGCAGGCTGCCCGAATGTTGCTCTTCAGTATTTTGGCCCATTCCCGGCGAAGTGCTTGCTTGAGGTGATCAACACTTTGGTATTTTTATTGCCAACCTTGCTTTTCAAATTACTTTAGACATAATAGTCCAACGGTTTGGTATCCGGAGATTTTATTGACCATTGTGCGCTGGATGTGTAGCGAGGAACCTCATTTTGTAACCATTCTTGGGTGGTGCATGCTGAGTCCAAGGCTCTGCGAACAAAATTTTTGCGTGTCCAATGCTTTAATACACCATCCAGAATATTTTCGCGATAATATTCGGCATGTATTCTGATGCCACGGTCGATTACAACGAGCGGCTATTATGGCGGCCCACACCATCACTATGGCCGGCTCTTGAGTTCTGGTGGCCAACCGAAGGTGCAAATTTTCAGCTGACCTCTTTGGCAAGTAAAGACGATCATTTTGTTTACGAACTGCTGGACAACGAATGTTTTCTCATCGGAGAAAACCAAATTCGGCAGTTCACCACTTTCGGCCATGCGAAGCAACTCTTTAGCGCTTTTGAGTCTATTTTCTTTCTGTTATGGTGTAAGTGTTTGCACTGTTTGGAATTTCATTGGCTTTACCCCGAACTCATTTTTCAATATTTGCCGAATGTAATATTGCGATATGTTTAGCTCACGAGCCATTTTTCGGCCACTGCGACACGGGTTTCGATCAAGTCAATTCTTTACTTTTCAAACCATTTCTGTTGATGTGGCTGTTTTCTTCCGTCCACTTCCTTGACGTCGGGCTGCGCTACCAGTATTACGGTAACGAGCAATGGCACGAGGTACAAAAGATTTATTCACATTTAAATGCTGGAGTGCTCTAACGATAGCCACTTGTAGTTTTCCAGCCAAATATAAAGTAATCACACTATCACACTTGAATTCCATCACGAAGAAATTTTTTCTGGGAAATTCTCACCAAAATGCTTTTTTCATCTCGCCCTGTATGGTGTAGGGTATAAAAATGTTGGGATGTGTGAGATTTGAAGAGACTCTTATGCTTAATTCGCATGTTATGAGAAATCTAATTAATCGAAATTTTTATCCATGGTGGTGGAGATACCAGTAGGAATGTTTCAACATATACCATCTTCCAACCTGATCTTATGTTGATAGAAATATTGGGATGTGCCGAATTTGAAAATAATCGGATGCTTATTTCCCGTTTTATGATCTTCCTGGTTATTCAAAAATTGGACCCCTTGAGGGGGAGGTACCAGAAGGAGTGAATCGATATCCACCATTTTCACACCACATCTTGTGTTAATAAAAATATTTGGATATGCGAAATTTTAGAAGAAATCATCCGATGATTTCCGTATTTTATGATCATTTTATGATTATGATTTTGACCATGACCATGACATGATGGAGTGAACTGGTATTGTCCATTTCCGGACCTAACAAAGCACTGATGCAAATATTGGTATTTTCTAAGTTTTTACAAGATTGGATGTTTTATGAGGTAAATTATATTCTGTGAAATTTTTTACCTTTTATGGGAAAGGTACCAGCAGGAGTAGACCCTTTGACCCGCGCAACAACCAGCCAGAAAGACAGGCGAAAGACGGACGGACACTTCTAGATCGACTCCAAATGTCGTGAAAAGAATTTGGTCCAATGAGACCTAAGGTCTAAAACCGTCATTTCGATTAGGTACATTTTGGCCTTATCGAATGATAGCCATATGACTAAGGGTATAAAAATCAGAAAATTGCAAATCAAAAAGTAAAGTCGATGCTGGCCTATGTAACCTTTATCGAATCTTCCTCCCAAGTTTTTATTATATTATTTTCTATGATCAAGTATCGACCAGAAATTCTGAATGTTTTTCTACAACAAAAACTCTACTCCATGTATACTGTATGAAGAATTACTGGAGGAGACACAAACGAAATAAACTTGCACTCGAACCAAGAAATTATTCACCAGCATAAATATGACGAAAGTTTGACTGACAGCCGAAAATAAAGAACGGCAGTGAAATAAGTTCTTTTTTATTTGGGTTTCTTCTCTTATTTCTGTTTCTTTGGCAGAATGTCTTAACAACTGGCACAGCCGTCAAACCATCCAAGCAGCCACACACTATCGTTCGGTGAGTGAGTGAGTCAGTCTGTCAGCAAGATATTCATGCAACGTTTCGTATGGTGTTGATGTTTGTCTGCCTTCCTGCTTATTATTCATACCTCTTCATGATCCGCAATTACATTCGTGTATGCGACAGGTAGAATGAAAGAATCCACCGTAAGGATGGTCGCAATGGTTTAATGGATGGGGGGAAGAGACCCGCTAATGTTAACAGTTATACGAACATACATACATATGTGTGTCATACACATGAGTGTGTGCCACATGTTACATACGACTACAACACAACAACTCCTTGCAGCGCAACCTTACATTAACAGCCCTTGAGTTGTTGTCGAAAGGCGGCAGCAGGAAGCCTGCTGATATGGCATAAAGGGCTGTTGGATTGCTTCACCGGCTCGCTGGCGGGTTTGCTCGCCTCGGGTGTAAAATTTTAGCTGGGCCAAATTCGCCTTCTAATTACTTAGGTTGATTAAAGAGGTCTTTGCATGTCTCACTCAACATTGAATTAATTATGGACTTAATTTTTTGTGTGTCTCTAATCGCGGTAATTTTGATGGATTTCAGAGTACATTTTAATGCCGTAAATAAAAGTATTTGCCACGATACCGTTACGTTTCAACACGAGCTCATTAACGACCATGTTTAAATGAGTGCCTAAATATCAAATTCATTGGGTGGACTAAGCGGCGAAATTGTATTCTTATTAAATTGTCTTGAAGACTTGTGGCATTGTAATTAAATACATAATGGGGTTTTTAATTCTAGAAGATATGAAAGGATTAAAAGGTTAAGTTTGGATTGGGCCCAATATGCAAATTTGAAACAAGTCACATTATTTGAGAAAAATGGGTTAATTTTGAACTTTGGAAATGGAGCCATTTGGACTCGATCTCTCTGTCTCGGCTGGTTGGTGCGCACGATAACTGTCGAAATGAGAATCTCATTTGGTCCAAACTTGGTACATCCTAATGTTATTATCACACCTAGAAGATGGACAATATCGGTTAAAATTTTCGATCGTGCTGGGTCACCCACTCCTTCTGATATTTCCCCCATAAATGGTAAAAATTTTACATAATAATAATTCTTATAAATTGTGAAATGAGGGTCCGATTGTTTTTCGAGTGTAGCGGATTTCAAAATTTTTAACAACACAATATGGTAGTTGAATCAGTTGAAAACGGCTGGACCGATTTGGATATTTTGTATACCCTACACCACTGTCTTTGTGCATTTGTTTGTAACATAGAGAAAGAAGAGAGTTAGACCCATAGTTCCTCCTGATGATCTGCATAGAATAACAATCTGAGTCGATTTACTTATGTACGTCCGTCGGACAGTCCATTTATTTTTGTAAACAAAGTACAGGACGCTTTTACAGGGTGAGATGAAAAAACTGCAACCAACTACAGACTGCTGTCATATCTAAGCCACTCGCCCGACAGCTTTTAAAATTATTCCATTGACAGCTCATTATATTGTTTACAAGCGGATAAAAGCATTTTGGTGAGAATTTTCCAGAAAAAAAGATATTCGTGATGGAATTCAAGCGTGGTAGTGTGATTTCTTTACATTTGGCTGGAAACCTAAAAGTGACATCGTTAGAGCACTCCAGCATTTAAATGTGAATAAATATTTTGTGTTTCGTACCATCGCTCGTTAACGTGATACTGGTAGCGTAGCCCGACGTCAAGGAAGTGGAAGGAAGAAAACAGGAAGATAATTAGAAATGGTTCGAAAAGTAAAGAAGCGACTTGATCGAAACCCGCGTCACAGTGACCGAAAAAATGGCTCGTGAGCTGAACATATCGCAACATTCCATTCTGCAAATATTGAAAAATAAGCTCGGGGTAAAGCCATTGAAATTTAAAAAAGTGCAAGAACTTACACCGCAACGGAAAGAAAATAGACTCAAATAAGGTAAAGAGTTTCTTCGCTTGGCCGAAAGTGGTGAACTGTCGAATTGGGTTTTCTCCGATGAGAAAACATTCGTTATCCAGCAGTTTGTGAGCAAACAAAATAATTGTGTTTACTTACAAAAGAAGTCAGCTAAAAATGTGCACCTTCGGTTGGCCACCAGAACTCAAGCACCGGCCATGGTGATGGTGTGGGCCATCATAACAGCCGATTGTCGCTCTCCGCTTATATTAATCGACTGTGGCATCAGAATAAAGACCGAATATTTTCGAGAAAATATTCTGGAGGGTGTATTAAAGCCTTGGGTACGCAATCATTTTGGCCACAGACCTTGGACATTCCAACAGGACTCAGCAACATCGCACTTAGCACGCACCACCCAAGAATGATTACAAAATGAGGTTCCTCGCATCATTTGCAGCGCACAATGGCCACCGAAATCTCCGGATACCAATCCGTTGAACTATTGTGTCTGGAGTATTTTGGAATGCTAGATTGGTACTAAAAAATACCAAAGTGTCGATCATCTCAAGCAAGCGCTTCGTCGGGAATGGTCCAAAATACCACAGAAAAACATTCAGGTAGCATGTGACGGTCTCAGTGGCCGTTTGAAGGCCATAATGCGTGCCAAAGGTGACCAATTCAAACAAATCTAAACTTAAAAAAATATGATGCTATTTCTGACATTTTTTGCTTTCATTCAATAAAATTCAAAAAAAAAAATGTAAAAAATATGACACTTGATTTTGCTGCAGTTTTTTATCTCATCCTCTATTGTCCGATCAAGATGAAATTATGCACAAAAAATATTTGTTTGGTCCAAGGACGAACTTTATAGAAATTGAAAAAAATTTGTCGAAATTTATAGATGGAATTTGGCACACATAAACAAATTGAAATGGAAATCGGTTCATATATAGCTATAGCTTCCATATATATTCTTCGTCCAATTTGCTAATTTTGTCCTCCACAGCCGGAATATGCCCCCGTAACAGCGATATTCGGAGAAATATATCAAATACAACTCAGAAATACATTTTCCAAATTTTGTCGAGACAGGTCAGATTTGGATATATCTCCCATATATATCGTTACTCAATTTCAAGTTTAATGTGCTTTGAATGAATTTTGGCACATACGAACGAATTTAGCCTTTATGAAAGTGTATCAAATTTGGTGAAAATCGATTAAGATATAGCTTTAGGTCCCATATATATGTTTGATTACAATTTCTATTTTACTCCCTCACACCTTCAAAATGTTTTCCGCAACAACGATATTTGGTCCCAACTATCAGATACAGCAAAGAAATACCTCTGCTAGATTTAATAGAGATCGGTTAAGATTTGGATGTATCTCCTATATATATCTTCTCCCGATGTCAAACCTATTGTGTCTAAACATGAATATCGGTTCAGACACAAATGTCTCCGTCAAAATTAGTAGATAGAAGCCTTTAATATATATTTCCCACAACACCGAGTAAAAACAATTCTAAATAATGTCCAAAAACATTCACATGTGGATTTAACTTCAGCCAGCAAGATACACATAAACGAATTTTTCGACATACATACATACACTGGTGGCCAAAACTAAAGCAACTTAAATCGCAAAGACAATAAATGTCCTGTAACTTTTACAAAAATAAACAAATCGTAATTATTTTTCCAGTTTTAGATGAGGGGTTTCATTCACTTTCAAGAAACTAAAAATAAAAACACAAAAATAATTTTGAACGAAAAATAATATGTGGAAAACTAAAATGACCCAATTTTTACTCGGTCAAAACTAAAGCAACTTTTGATTTTTTATTTTAAAATAACTAAATTTTGGCTAGTAGTCGACAGCATAACCATTATTTTTGATAGCAGCTGCACACCTACGAGGCATTGAATCTATAACACGCTCAATTTGATCCTTGGGTGTGCTTCCCAGGCACCCCGAATTCTTTATAAAATGTTGTGCTTATTTATTTCCGAATCTCTCTTGATCTTCCTATCTACGATACTCCAAAGGTTTTCTAAGGAGTTTAGGTCAGGTGATTGTGCCGGCCATAACAAAACAT
Source organism: Musca domestica (assembly GCF_030504385.1). Taxonomy (NCBI): domain Eukaryota; kingdom Metazoa; phylum Arthropoda; class Insecta; order Diptera; family Muscidae; genus Musca; species Musca domestica. The sequence goes on along the minus strand of NW_026712309.1, from coordinate 1,034,976 downwards.
GAATTTTTGACTCCCACAACCAATATTTGACAAGTTTTGATACACGTTTGGGATCATTGTCATGCTGAAACACCCAAATCAGCCGAATATTTTACTCAGCGTAAGGGAACAACGTGATGTCCAACACATCTTTGTAAACAAACCGATCCACAACATCCTTTATTTTATGGATAAGCCCAAGTCCATAGAAAGAAAAACAGCGCCACGCCATTTTTGACCCTCCCTCATGCTTCACAGTACCTTTGCAACACTGCGGCTTGAGTCCTTCATATTTTGGTCTTCTCACCGTAAAATTTTTTACATCTGAGCCTTTAATATTAAACGTAGACTCATCCCAGAAATAATGTTTTTTTCATTGAGCTTGATTCCACTTAATATTATCGTTTCTGAATGCCTTTTTGATTTTTTCAGATAAAAATGATTGTTTGATGTCTTACGGGCATGAAGACCAGCTGCCACTACTCGTCTACGCACTGATCTCGAGCTTACATCCAATGATTGCTCTCTCACCAATCCAGTTGAACTCTTAAATAGTTGTTTTTTATTTCTCTCGCAATTTGAGGATAAGTACGGGCTGAAGTTCTTCATGGCCTTCATCCGTTATGGACTGTTACTACTGATCCAGTTTCAAAAAACCGACTTAGTATACAGAAATAATTATGAAATCACATAAATATTTATGAAATATTTCTCGGAAATCATTTTCTGTGATATGTTGTTTTGATAGTCACTGATAATTTGCTGTTTTATTCAGGTACTGTATTTGCTTCTAGCCATTTTTTAATTTTTTTTTTTTTTGGGCAGTACTTAAAAAACGAAAAGAAAAACACATACTGTTGTAAAAAACTTCTCAAAAAGGATTTATGACAAGCGAAATTGTCGAAGGAAGCAAAAAACGATAAATATCACAGTAAAAACAACTGAAATTGCAGCGGTTATATAAATGTACAACAGAGTTGCTTTTGTTTTGTCCAAGCCAAAATCGGGTTAATTGACTTTACCAAACATTATTTTTTATATAAAAATTAATTTTGGTTTTATGTTTAAGGTTTTTAAAAAGTGAATAAAATACCTAATTTAAAATAAGAAAAACTTTCTCATTTTCTTAATTTTTGAAAAAGTTACAGGGCATTCATTCTCCTTGTAATTTCAGTTGCTTTAGTTTTGGCCACCAGTGTATGTCACATCATAAAACGATAATTTTTTTATATTTGAACACTCATAAATTAAGATGACTAATGGTAGCTGCGGATTTCTAGGGACTATTGGTGTTCAAATAAACGTCTTCTTTCGTTTGAATTCATAGCATAAAAATATGCGTTCTGCTGTTATTTTTTAAAAAAGAAAAAGAAGAAAACGACAAGAAATTATGTTTCAAATACCATCCACCATCAGCACCCACCCCCTCCCAGCATTCCATCGGGAATTTTATTACGATTTGTGATGAATACAAATGTATGTCATAGCGAAACAATGAATCAAAACGTTTAAAACGATTTTATTCGTTTTGAATCTCAATTCTGCTCGCAAGGATAATCTTAGCTCTGCGAATGAGCATCCTCATCATCGCTGTTGTCCTCACCATCACCATCGTCATCATCATTGTTTCATAAATAATAACATTTTTCTAAAAAGTCTTCTATTATTAATGATGATGGCAGCAGGAGCAGTGAAACGGCTAAAGTTATTTGCCATCTTGGCCATTACCATTGGTGGAAAGGAGTTTGGTGACAAATGTGGTTGAGTTTCAGCGGTAGAGTGTGGGAGATTTTATTATACCCTACGGTAGTACGTGATTCTAGAGATAATTTGATTCGATTCCGAACTTTAAATACGAAATTTGACGCAATTCCGGATATATCGACTATCTTGTGACAACCTTATATGGGTGCTATACTAAAACGTAGACCTATATAAACAAATCCACAGTGTAAAGTACTCAGAAGGAACTCCTTGTGTGGATTTTCAAACTATTATATTGAAAAATGTGATTTAAATCATCAAATTACCGAATATCGAGGCACCATTGTATGGAGGCTATACGATATCATGCACCTATATAGACAATTATCTTTCAGGGAATTAAGTACTCAAAAAGAACTCCTTGTGTAGAATTTCAGACAATAACAATTAAAAATGTGGCTAAAATCATCAAAATTTCGAATATCAGGAGGTAATGTTATATGGGGACTATACGATATCGTGGACCTATTTTAACAATTCTGTTTCGGGGGACTAAGTACTCATAGGGAACTCCTTGTGTAGAATTTCAGACAATTTAATTCAGAAGTGTGGCTAAAATCATCAAAATACCGAATATCGGGAGGTACAGCTATATGACGGATATACGATATCGTGGACCTATTTTAACAATTCTGTTTCGGGGAATTAAGTACTCACAGGGAACTCCTTGTGTAGAATTTCAGACAATTTAATTCAGAAGTGTGGCTAAAATCATCAAAATACCGAATATCGGGAGGTACAGCTATATGACGGATATACGATATCGTGGACCTATGTAGACAATTCTTTTTCAGGTGGTAAAGTAGTCACAAAGAATGCTTTGTATAGTATTTCAGACAATTCCATGGAAAAATTGACTAAAACCATCAAAATACCGAATATTGGGGGGGAGGTATCGTTATATGGGAGCCATACGATATCGTGGACTTTGAACTTGAACTTCCCTGCAGACAAAAAACAGATCTGTTCAAAATTTTAGCTTCCTATCTGAATTCGTTTTGACTGTATCGTGATTACAACAGACGGACGGACGGGCGGTTACGCTGATCAAGAATATACATACTTTGTTGGGTCTAAAATTGTTATTTCGATGAGTTACAAACGGAATGACGAACTTAATATACCCTCCATACTATGTATGGTGGAGAGAATAAAAAACCCAAGTTCTTTATACAGGACACCAAAGGGAACAAATAAATCCACACAGTATTTTCGTACTTCACCCTATTCAAGGTCGGCTACTTACAAAAATTATGAAACTTTGGTACAGGAAATACTCAGAGGAGAAATTCTAAATTTTTTCGCACACCCAAATTGTTTTGGGCATACCCATTATTGTAGGAATTAACAAGACCCACGATTTTACAAACGTACCTACCTATCTCGCCAAGCTAGGTCGGACACACATGTATGTCCGTCTGTCCATTTTTATACCCTACACCACAAGGAGGTCAGGGTATCTGCATAGAATCACATTCTGAGTCGATTTATGCATGTCCGTCCGTCTATTTGTATTTTTGTGAACAAAGTACAGTTCGCATTTATTACCCAATCCAGATGAAAATTTGCACAAATCATTTGTTTGGCCCAAGGACGAACTTTATTGAAATTGGAGATAATTGGTCAAATTTTAGATATAGCTCCCATATATATCTTCGTCCAATTTGCCGTTTAATTGTGCACCGTACGCGTAATATCTGCCCGAATAGTATGAAATTTTGCACATACAACCAAATTAGGCCTGAAAATAAGTATGCAAAATTTGATCGAAATCGGTTCAGATATAGCTATAGCTCCAATATATATTTTTCATCCGATTTGTTATTTTAGTCCTCCGCAGCCGTAATATGAACTATATAACAACAATATTTGAGGAAATATATCAAATACAGCTCAGAAATATCCTTGCTAAATTTTATCGAGATCGGTTCAGATTTGGATATAGCTCCCATATATATCAAATGGGCAATACAAGTCCGAATTTAAAAGATACAAATGCTTCGGCATATTTAGTCTTTTGAACTTTAAATTATAATTATAATCATAGTGTGTATGATTGAATTCTACCATAAAAACTTTTAATTTTTATGTGGAGCTCTACTAAGCTAGCAAAGTGGTGTAGGGTATCATAAAGTCGGCCCTGCCCGACTTTAAGACTTTCTTTACTGGTTATTTTTAATCACGCTACAGGCCACAATTATGACGTAGATCTCCCAAAATTTTGCATTGAGTCAGGGTTAGGGTTAGTATAAAAACCTTGGGGTTCGAAATGGACCAGCAAGAGATTTTTTTGATTTTGTAGTCTCCCAGGTCACCAATAGGTGCCTAATTTTGCGTAGTGTTAGAGTTTGAAACAGCGAAGAAGCGCACCTGTACCTAAGGACAACACACATTTATCAATAAAGTATCGTGGCCTTGTGGACTGACTTTATATGGCCAGGAGAACTATTGACGGCGTATGGAAATATATTCAAAACGAAAAATATAACATTTTATAAATAACGACATATCATAGTTTAAGTATATCCATCATGGATTACAGTATAGTGCTTAAATTATTCGCCATTTTCCTTCATTAGCCCATTTCAGTTGACTTGGTTTTTGCTGAGGGCCTTGGTGTTGCTATTAACTGCATGTTTGTTGTTGTTGATGTTAACTGAAATCGTAGCTTACCCATTTTCTCGTTTGTTTTAGTTTTGTTTATTTAACTTGTTAACTGTGTAAAGAGTAGTGGCATAAGTAGATCTTCTGCGAAGAGTCAACAAGGCAAACACAAAGCATGAAAAGATGTACGAAAAGTGTTGCCCTGCGGTTTTAAACTTTTTTTCTCTGAGCAGGAGGGTATCAGCACTGCTACACTATTTTGAGCTTTTATTTCGCTTTCAGCAAAATGTTCTTGCAATTCAGCACAACATTTGTCGTTTACTTTGTTCTGGCTGGCAGTAGTTGTGGCGTATCCTCAGTAAGCAAGGAGGAGAAAAGAAGGCGAAAAAAACTCAACAGCAGCACTTTGTGCGGCACTTGGAAACATTGCAACAGTCGAAGTAATGAAAGTAATGCATACGCTAACAAAGTTTAAAAGTTCAGTTAACATAATATTTTAAACAATATAAACGGGGGATGTTGTGAGGGGAGTATAATTAGGGGCCTTATAGCCAATAAAATAATTGAAACCTGGCTTAGAATAGTCATTGGCTTGTAATATGAAACAAAGTATAAGTTATGATTATAATAATATTTTTCATAGCCCATTTCTTTGTACCAAACATGACCCCTTTAAAATAGACTCATATCGGTTCAGATATAGATATAGCTTTCATATCTACAGTATATAAGTTTCATCAGATTTTACGCATACCTATATTAATATAAGAGTAAAGTAGTTGACTGACTGACTTAACGATTCATCAACGCCCAGACGAAAAGGGTAAAGCAGGAATCTTGAAAATTTGGGCGAGGATCACTTTCGGTCCGAAGGGGTCAGATAAGGCTGGGTTATTGAAAACTTATACTAGAATGTACTAGAAAATGTGCGAAATATGGTACCTCTTGTATTTGAGGAAGCAGTGAAGCTTAAACTTTTAAGTTTGAAATGAGGGTCACTGACGGAGTGCATGATAGATGTACCAAAGGGTTTTCGGAATTTCGCACTCTAAGTGTACCAAAAGTGCTAAACTGTACATCATTTGGTACCATTACATATTTCGGTTAGAGCTAAAAACATGAAATTTGGAATGGGAATCAAGGTCGAGGAGTAGAGTCGATGCAAGGAGGTAGTTTTGGAAGTGTGTACTCTTGTCTACAAAAAGTACTTAACGGTACTAAATTTGGAAAAATTAGAATTTGGAGGAACGGATGGAGCTGGAATCCTGAAATTTTAAATTTACATTACTGGCGGAGTGTAGGATATGGAGGAAGTTTTCGAAATTTGTACTTGTTTGCACGAAAAATGATACATAGTACCAAATTTGGTACAATTTGCATTTGGGTGATCAAATAGAGCTGGTATTCTGAAATATAGAAATAAGATTACTATTGCATTCTAGGACTGAGGAATGTGGGTAGTTTTGGAAATTCGTCCGTGTGTGCTAAATGTTACTAAATTTGGTACAATGCAAATTTTGGGAGGACCAATGGAGTTGGAATACTGAAATTCGAAAACAAGATTACTATTGCATTATAGGACTGAGGTACGAAGATAGTCTTTGAAATTCGAACTTATGTGTACTAAATTTGATACAATTTAAATTTTTAGTAAACACATGGATTTAAAATTCTAGATATTTAAAAATAAGATTTATGAAAATTAGTACTTAAGTGTATTAAATGGTACTGCATTTGGTACAATTGGAATATTGAAATTTGGAAATAAGATTACTGCCGGAGTGTAGGATTGGGATATGTGAGTTATTTTGAAAATTTGTATTTATATGTGATAAAATGTACTAAATTTGGTACAATTTCTATCTGGGAGAACAAACAGGGGTGGAATAAAATTTGGAATTGGGATTACTTTGGAAGTGTAGGATTGTGGAAGCTTTGGAACTTCTTACTATTGTATACTAAATGGTTCTAAATTTGTTACAAATTGGATTTGTGATGGTCCGATGAATCTGGAATTCTGAAATTTGGAATGAGAGTCACAGGTGGAGTGCAGTATAGATCCATTAATGGGTTATTGGAAATAAAAATTTCAAATTTAGGAAATGTTCAAAATGTAATTAAACTTCTAAAATGGTACTATTTGATATTATGTTAACAAATAAAGCTAAAAACTTGAAATTTTATTTGAGAGTTGAAGTTGACAAGTAAATTTAATATATGAAGGTGGTTTTCAAAACGTGTGCTAAGTGAGGGAACTGTACTAAATGGTACTAAAGTTGGAAAGGTTTGGTTTAGTGTGAACGGATGAAGCTGGAATTTTTCAATTTTATATTGGGGTCCCTGTCGGCGTTAGGTTTGTGATAAAGACGTCGTTTTGCAAATGTGTACTACAAGTGTGCCAAAAGTACTAAATAGTACTATATTTGGTACAATTGTGTATTGGGTTAACAGATAATGCTGACAATTAGAAATTTGGTATTACGGGAATTGTGAATGTGTAGCCCGTGAATATGGAGTTGGTTTCGAAAATAAGTACTATAAATGTAAGAAAAGCACAAAGTAGTACTATATTTGGTATTGGGTAAAGAAATGGAGATAACATTTGATAGTTAGATAACACATGGTATTTGTGTTTGAAATTTGGCGACGGTTTGAAAATCTGTCCTATATGTGTACGAAATGTACTAAGTAGTACAATATCTGGTACTGGGTGAAGGGATAGAGCTGGAATCTCAAAATTTTATATTAAATTTGTTGCTGTCTGTGAGTAAGATATGGAATGCTATTGAAAATTTGTACTTTAATTGTTCGAAAAGTACTAAGTTGTAATAAATTGGGTATTGGGTGGAGGTATCCCTGAAATTTCGAATACAGAGGTATCTATTGGTATCAGAAATTGAGAAATAAAGATGGATTTTGAAATATGTGCTATAATTGTACGAAAAGTACTAAGCAGTACCATATTTGGTATTGGGTGAAGGAGTAAAGTTGAAATCTTGAAATTTGATGTGCTGATGAAAAGTACTACGAAATTGGTTATTGAATGAAGGGATAGAGCCGCAACCCCGAAATTTAATAATGAGATTTCTGTCGGTATCTGGGATTGAGGTATGGATGTGATTTTGCATATGTGTACTATAATTGTATGAAAATTACTAAATTAGGTATTGGGTGAAGGAGCAAAACTGATATCCTGAAATTTTGTCTGTGGTTAAGATTTGGAGGTGCTATTGGATATGCGTACTATAATTGTACGAAAAGTACTAACCTACGTATTTTGGTATGGGGTGAAAGAAAAGAGCTGAAATCCTGAAATATTGATGTCACTGTTGGTCTCTGTGGTTAAGTTATGGAAGTGGCTGGTTAAGTTATAGAGGAGGTAATATCAGTACTAAATTGGGAATTCGGTGAAGGGATAGGGCTGGAATCCCGAAATTTGATATTAATGTTTGAATCTGGGATTGAGATTTTCGGTGGTTTGGAAATGCGTCCCATGTTTGTACGAAGATACTAAATGGTACTAATTTTGGTATTGGGTGAAGGGATATGACTGGAATCGCCAAATTTGATATTGAGGTCTCTGTTGGCATATGGAAATGTGATATGTAAGTGGATTTGAAAATGTATACTATAATGGTACGAAAATAACTAAATAGTACTAAATTTGGTATTGGGTAAAGGAATAAAGCTAAAATCCTGAATTATGTTGTTTAGGTTATTGATGGTGTCTGTGTAGGAAAAATACTAAATGGTAAAATATTGGGTGAAGAGATAGGAATCTTCAAATTTAATATTTATGTCTCTGGAATTGAGATATGGAAGGGTTTTTGGAAATGTGTACGAAAAGACCTAAATGGAATTTGATATTGAGGTCTCTGTTTGTATCTGGGAATGAGATATTGTGGTGGTTTTGAAAATGTGTTATATAATTGTACGAATAATACCAAAAAGTACTAAATTTGGAATTGAGTAAAGGAAATAGTGGAAATCTCATGCTGAAGTCATTTTGGTATCTGCAGTTAAAATTTGGAGGTGGTTTTGGAAATATGTTCTATAATGGTACGAAATAATACTTAATTTGGTATGGGTGAAGGAATAGATTTAAATTCCTGAAATTTGATATGGATGTCTCTGTTGATGTCTGGTTTTGAAAATTCGTACTATGAACATACGACAGGTTCAAAATGTCACAAAGTTAGCCCTTGGGTGTTGGGATAGGAATGGAACTCTGGTATTTGGTATTGAGGTCTATATTGGTGTATAGATTTGAGAGATGTAGATGGTTTTAGACATGCGTAGTATAACTGTAAGAAGAGTTTGATAATTAATTTGGGTTTGGGTCTTAGGATAGAGCTGGAATTCTGAAATTTGATATGAAGGCCAGTGTTTGTATACAGTTTTCATTAACGGAGGTGGATTTGAGACTATGTTGAGTACTATGGTTGTTCGAATTGTATTAATTTTGCCGTTGAGTGAATGGATGGAGCTTGAATCCTGGACCATTGATATTTTAATATATATGTACTGGATACCAATTCTCAATTTTCCAATACTATTTTGAATTCCCATTAATAGGAGAGAGAGAGAGTGTGTAAATGAAGTGTGGACTGTTCTTGGCCGTTAATAGCTTTATGTCAAATATTATTCATAGATGTGGCCCATCCTCAAATACTTCCCTGTTCCTATGTCCTAGGCAATAGATAATTTCAAATAAGCCAGTAGTTTGTGTCTCGAGTCTACAACGGTTATGCTATGGACACCCCCTTCTTCTCTTACATTTCAACGTCATCACAAAATTAAATTAAATTTTATTAAAAGTCAATGCGTTGAACTAAAATTCTTTTCCCATTTACTTCTCATGCAATGCTACTGCCATTCAAATTTGACGTTTAAAATAACGGACTTTTAAAGGGAAAACGTATAAAAAACCTAAACGTTTCCATCATTCCTTCAGTTCCTTTTACGGGAACCGTATGAAAATGACTTACGCAAGCTACTGTATGACAGCAAAGGTGATGAGCATCAACACCGTGATGTTACTGCTGTTGCTGCACCTTACTTCTTCACCTGAACCCGAGCAACCTGCCACAAGCAAGCAAGCTGGTTGGTGGCAACAAAGCAACAACGACAACAACAACAAAGAGAAAACGAAGAAAACTTCGTTTAGCACTTGTAGATGTAAATCTCTCTGTACAAACTTATGCATGCTTAAGTAGCTCATATTTTGTAGCAGTTGATTTGCATGAGAGCGTTAAGTGTTGTAATACAGCTTTGCATAGCATTGCATTCCATCGCTTGATGCAGTAGCGGTGGGGGTTGGGGAAACAGGTGGGAAATATGGGGTGTTGACAATGTAATTCTTATTCTTATATCATCTGGGTTCATATGGCAAGTCATCAACATCGCTATCATCAGAAGGTAACAATGCCAGAAGAAAACTATGCAACAACAACACAAAAAGAAAGGAGTAAAACATAAGGGTTATGACTTCAACTTTATTAGGTTTTCCGCATTTTTTGCTGTGTTGATTTTTTTGGCTTTGGATTTTAATATTTTTATCAAGCAATTCATTTTTGAGAATAACATCAAACCACAGAGAAGTTAAGCGCTGCTGATGTATGTATTCAATGGTAGAACTTCACAACTTACTGGCAGTCTCAACTTATAACCCACAATATCGTCATTTTGTTCGATCGTTAAATATTATTGAGTAACAATGTAACTCCATTGAAAATGTAGTAATATGATGCCGGAATTATGAAATTTTGTACTGCGGTTTCTGGGGTTGGAAATGGGTACTGCAAGTGAACGAAAAGTACTAAATAGTACTGTTTTTGGTATAATTTGGTATTGGGTGATCAAATAGTTCTTTAAATCTGAAATTTCGTGTTATGGTCATTCTTAGCATGGACATATGGAAGTGTTTTCGGAAATGTGAAACTGCTGTCATTTCTAAGCCACTCTTCCGAAAGCTGTTAAAATTATTCCAGTGGTAGCTTATTATATTGTTTACAAGCTTACAAAACATTTTGGTGAGAATCTTCCAGGAAAAAGTTATTCGTGATGGAATTCAAGAGTGATAGTGTGACTTCTTTATATTTGGCTGGACAACCACAAATGGCTATCGTTAGGGCACTCCAGCATTTAAATGTGAATAAATCTTTTGTGTCTCGTACCATCTCTCGTTACCGTGAGAGATGGTAGGGTAGCCCGACGTCAAGGAAGTGGACGGAAGGAATCAGCAACATCAGCAGAAATGGTTCGAAAAGTAAAGAAGCGACTTGATCAAAACCCGCGTCGCAGTGGCCGAAAATTGGCTCGTGAGCTGAAAATATCTCAATATTCCATTCCGCAAATATAGAAAAATGAGCTCGGGGTAAAGCCATTGAAATTCTAAAAAGTGCAAGAACTTACACCCCAACGGAAATAAAATAGATTAAAAGAGCTAAAGAGTTGCTTCGCTTGGCCGAAAGTGCTGAACTGCCGAATTTGGGTTTCTCCGATAAGAGAACATTCGTTGTCCAGCAGTTTGTAAACAAACAAAATCATCGTGTTTACTTGTCAAAAAGGTCAACTGAACATGTGCACCTTCGGTTGGCCAACAGAACTCAAGCGCCGGCCATGGTGATGGTGTGGGCCGCCATAACAACCGATGGTCGCTCTCCGCTCGTATGAATCGACGGTGGCATCAGAATAAATGCTGAATATTATCACGAAAATATTCTGGAGGGTGTATTAAAGCCTTGGGCACGCAAACATTTTGGCCGCAGACTTTGGACAATCCAACAGGACAGGATTACCTGGCTTCATTTCCAGCGCGAAGTGGTCACCAAAATCTCCGTATACCAATCCGTTGAACTATTGTGTCTGCAGTATTTTGGAAAGCAAGGTTGGGACTAAGAATTACCAAAGTGTCGATCACCAGAAGCAAGCGCTTCGCCTGGACAAAATACAGTAGAGCAACTTTCGGGCAGCGTGTAACGGTTTCACCAATTCGAACAAATCTAAACTTATTCAAAAAGTTGATGCTATTTCCAACATCATTAGCTTTCATTCAATAAAATTAAAAAAAAAAACAAGTTCGGCCTGGCCGAACTTTTAATACCCTCCACCTTAGGGTAATGCAAACATTAGAACCAATTATAACCCACCAATACCAAATTTTAGACTTATTCGTGGGAAAATGTGGCAAAAATCATAAAAATACCGAATATCGGGAGGTACCGCTGTATAGGGCTATACAAAAACGAGGACCTATACATACAATGTTTCGCCAACGGAGCTAGAACCCATTATGATCAACAAATACTAATTTTTAGACAAATCCATGAAAAAATGTGGCAAAAATCATTAAATTACCGAATATCGGGAGGTACAGTTTTATGGGGGCTATACCAAAACGTGGACCTATACATCCACTGTTTTGCCACCGGAGCTAGAACCCATTATGATTAACAAATACCAATGTTTAGACAAATCCATAAAAAAATGTGGCAAAAATCATCAAAATACCGAATCTCGGGAAGTACCGTTTATATGGGGGCTATACTAATGGGAACTACAGCCTATGCTGGTCCAGGACTTCGTACAGCTATGATATAACGGTACCTCCCTATATACGAAATGTTGATGATTTTAGCTGCATGATTCACCGTTTATTTCAGGTTTCGAATTTGAATATAGTAATGGCTTATGACAAACAATGCCTATGTAAGTCCACGTCGTATTTTTAAAATTTTAACAAAATTTTTTAAGAATTTTATTTTTTGAAAAGTTCCAAATTCGTTCCAAATAATGGAGGCTATTTGAAGTTCGTCCGAACTTACTGCTTTTTAACTTGTTTTTATATCATTATGTATCTCTTCGAAATAATTTTATTTAATTGAAAGTGTAATCCTTCCGTTTAATTATAAAAAAATAATAAATAGTTCATTCAAGAAGCTGCATAGGATGATCATGCAGTAAGTAGCCTACACTATCGGTCCAATTTCCAGTATTGTCCTTTAACGTGTTAATTGTCTCGGTGGCCAACCAACATCTGCTATGCGGCTGATAATGTGATCTTTAAGCAAGTAAAAAACATAAGGTTGGACTAAACCAAACTTTTAATACTCTCCACCATCGGGTAAAGAAAACATTTTTATATAAAATTATCTGAATTGAAGCGTGTTCCACTTTATTCTTCATGTACCAGTAAGATCGTTTGGATAACTCAGTTAAACTTATCAAAAAACCATAAAGTGAGTTGGAGGTTATACAGCTATACCATAACGGATACCTATGTAGACAACTTCATATTACAACGATTGTTATCTATTCCGAGCCTTAATGCCATATTTGAAATAATTTCGTGGGTAAATGTGACTAGGATTATCAAATATCTGAATATCGGTGGCTACCGTTATATGTGCGCTATAAGAAACCATGAACCTAGATATTCAATGTTCTGTCACCGGAGGGAGAGGCCATTAAGAACTATAATTACCAATTTTTAGGCAAATTCGTGAAAAAATCTGACAAAAATCATCAACATACCGAATATAGCGAGGTACAATTGTAGGGGCTATACGAAAACGTGAACCTATACATACTATGTTCTGCCACCGGAGCGAGAACCCATTATGACCTACAAATACCAATTTTAAGATAAATCCGTGGAAAAATACCGAATATCGGGAGGTATGTCAGGTATATAGATGTCCAGTGGTTTGAATTCCAGCCGTAGAAGAAGATATACGTCCTCTGGTTTTGACCCAGAGTTTTAGAGCTAGTCTGGCTTCTTATTACTCTACAAATAGACTTAAGGGATTCAAGTTAGAGGAGTGTCTACTGTAGCTTGGGGTGTACTTAGAAATATGCCTGTGATCAAAAGATTTGCCGCTCTTTTAGCCTTACCGATGTTTCTCTTGTTTTCCCTAACGAGTTCCACCAAACGAGAGCATCATAGGTGAGAGCTACAGGATTTAAAAAATACCATAATATTGTTTTTACAGATGAGTACTGCATATTTAAAAAGTTTTCGAGAGCCACAATGGTAAAAACAATTTTAAACAAGTAAGCAAAGGCTACAGTCGAGCGGGGCCGACCGTTGAATACCCTACAACACTATAATAAACGATACAGTTTATATAGGCGAGATACTCGAAAGAATTCCACAAGATATTGTGACAAATAATAAAAGAAAACCATCAGGTTTCGTTCTCTAATTTTCGAATAATAACAACTTAAAATAATTTGCTCATTTCCAATTTATTGGAAGATGTTGCACATAAATGGTCTTCCTAAAGTTGGCAAACTATTTCACACATTGAATATTTTTGGATGGCCATCCAAAACTGCTTGGCTTTTGCAATGCCCGTAACCCCCATTCAAATGTGCGTGAAGATCGGGCAATAATTACGACCTGCTAACAATTTTGCAGTTTTTTTGGTCCATTTCAACCCCTAAATATATGGCGATCATCTCCAAAAAGAGTAGGCTTCTATTCTGACCGTCATCTGATCCCCATGCAAAATTTCGTTAGGATCGGGCCATAAATGCGATCTGTATATGATATCCTGATATCCTAACTACTTAGTTTTGTTAGCTGTAGAAATATTACCAAATGTTTAATTCAAAATGAAAATATGCCAAAAATATGACAAAATTGAAAAAATATGAGAAAATTTTACAAAATCAATATTTTCATCTTTAGAGAGATGTTTTTATGCGATTTTTTTAGACGTTTTTTCTTTCCTGCCAAGAGGCCATTCTGAATTAATGAGAACTGTCGAAATCAGTTCAGCCGTTCTCGACATATAAGACATCTTTCAAGCATATCTTCTTTGGTAGACATATATATCGCACATATTTTGCTATATATCCGTTTTGTTGGATGTTAACATCAATGTAAAGATCAGGAGTAACCTTGTCATGGCTTTGTGATTTCGCCGCGATTTAAAATATTCGCGGTTTAATGAAAAATTTTGAATTTTTTCATCAAAAAAGATATGGTCTATTTTACCCGCTAAATATTATCCGATGACCACCCAAATTGGTAGGCTTCTTCCCCGCCCTAAACTCTAGCTACATGCGAAATTACGCGTCGATTGGTCTATAATTGTGACCTGTAGAGCAACTGCAAAATCAGCAAATTTTTCAGTTTTTGGTCCATTTCAACCCCTAAATATTATGCAATCCTCTCCAAAAGAAATAGGGTTCTATTCTGGCCTTAACCCCACCTACATTTTAAATTTCGTGAAGATCGGGCCATAATTGCGACCTGTAGAGTGATTACAAATTAACATGGACAGACGGACAGACGGACAGACGGACAGACGGACAGACGGACGGACGGACATACATAGCTAGATCGACTCAGCTCGGCGAGGTAGGAAGATCTATATATACTTTCCTATGTGGGAAATCAATATTTCGTGGTGTTACATAATTTTTGGCCCAATCAAACTTATAATACCCTCAACACATAGTGTTGTAGGGTATAAAAATGTCTTAATTTTTCCGACTTTTTTAGGAAATTATTGCAAATTTAAGGTTTCGAGTCAAAATAATTTTGAGGACAAAAACTCCCATCAAATTTCCTTTACATTTCATCTATTTCATATCTTCATCCTTATTTCGAAATTGTTTCACACCTATTTTCAGTTTTAAACGAACCACCATCGAGTATAAAATCATCAAATTGAATATAAAATCCTATACGACAGTGGGTAAAACCATGTCCTTAATTAATATTTAAAGCTGTTTCGTGGTTCCACGAAAAAAAAAAAACAAAGTACAACAACATACGTGGCAAATTTTGGATGTAGTGGTTGGGGTGTAGTAAGTGTAAAACAATAGCGTTACTAAACACACCGTTAAATGCGGTTCATTATGAAAATGTTTGCCACCTTACGGGAGAGTTTTATTTGCATTTTAAATCTCTCGATTTAACACAATTAGACAATCTTGTGGGTGTGTATGTGTGAAAAAAACATACTCACTTCTCGATTACCCTAACATGGATGATGCTTCAACACCAACAATTGGCACAACTGTCACTGACACACACACACGCAACTACCCACGTTACCAAGACAACGCATCCATGTATCAGAATATGGGATCCTGATTTTTTTTTTGGAATGTTCCTAGTGTTGAGGTTGCTGTGGGCTATGGAATGAAAATTTTGCTGGTGTTATTTCCGTTTGCCTTTGGTTGAGTTTAGCCACACAGACTTCTAACTGCCATTCTCGCTGTCGGTCTCTATAGCTTGCTGTTGCCTGTTTCATCTGTCATATGTTTAGGCTAGGCGGTTGTTGTGCTATGCATATGTATGTGTAACACTGGCTTGTATTTTGGATTGAAATATTATTTATACGTACTGCGGTACCTGTTTGTGGGACATGTTGGTGGTCAATGAATTGAGATGGCCCGAAGCTTGGGTTATGTTAAATTGGGCAGAAGAGTACCACTGATTTTATGAAAATGTAAACTTATGAGATGAAACAGCAACCAACTTCAGACTGCTGTCATTTCTAAGCCACTCGTCCGACAGCTGTTAAAATTATTCCAATGACTGCTCATTATATTTTTTACAAGTGTACAGAAACATTTTGGTGAGAATTTTCCAGAAAAATGTTATTCGTGATAGAATTCAAAGCGACTTAAATGAAACCCGCGTCGCAGTGGCCGAAAAATGGTTCATAAGTTGAACATATCGAAATATTCCATTCGGCAAATATTGAACAATTAGCTAGGTGTAAAGCCATTTAAATTCCAAAAAGTGTAAGAACTTACACCGCAGCATATAGAAAATAGACTCAAAAGAGCTAAAGAATTGCTTTGCTTGGCCGAAAGTGGTGAACTGCCGAATTTGGTTTTCTCCAATGTGCAAACATTCGTTGTACACCAGTTTTTAAACAAACAAAATGATCGTGTTTACTTGTCAAGAGGTCTGCTGAAAATGTGCACCTTCGGTTGGCCACCAGAACTCAAGCGCCGGCCACGGTGATGGTGTGGGCCGCCATAACAGCCGATGGTCGCTCTCCGCTCGTATAAATCGGCCGTGGCATTAGAATAAATGCCGAATATTATTGCGAAAATATTCTGGAGGATGTATTAAAGCCTTGGACACGCAAACATTTTGGCCACAGACCTTGGGCATTCCAACAGGACTCAGCACCATCGAACTCAGCACGCGCCATCCAAGAATGGTTACAAAATAAGGTTCCTCGCTTCATTTCCAGCGCACAATGGCCACCAAAATCTACGGATCCCAATCCGTTGGACTATTTAAAATCCGTTGGAGTATTTTGAAAAGCACGGTAGGCACTAAAAAATACCAAAGTGTCGATCATCTCAAGCAAAAGCTTCGCTGGGAATGGGCCAAAATACCGCAAAGCAACATTCGGCCTGCGTGTGACTGTTTCATTGGCCGTTTGAAGGCGATTATTCGTGCCAAAGGTGTCCAATTCGAAAAAATCTAGACTTATTCTAAAATTTGATTCTATTTTCGACATTTTTTGGTTTCATTCAAAAAAATTAAAAAAAAAAATAATAAAAAAATAATAATAAAAAAAAATAAAAATTATGGCGTTTGACTTTGTTGCAGGTTTTTTATCTCAACCTGTATATATTTCTGGAGGACATTTATATTATCGATTCTCCTCCAAACTGGATACTTGCAATAATTATATAAACATACCGATTTTACGATTTTACCTGATTAAATCAACTTAACGAACGAATTTCGATTTTAAGTTGACATTAAAAGCAAAGCTAACTAAGAATAAATTACAAAAATTTAAGTTGTGAACAAAAAAAATTAAAATTAAATATTTCTCTCTGTTTATAGAGACGAAGAAACACTTGCAATATTTTTGTATTTGAAAATTGTACACAAAATAATTTTGACATTTTGTGCCTATTAAATTTTCTACAGTAAATAAAAATGAATCATTATTCATTGGAATTCAAGAACTAGGCTTCAGAATAATCATTTGAAAAAGTCGATCTATCGAGAACATTGAGTATTTCACAGGAGGGGTTCGACACACCGAATTCTGCTTGGAAAATGACTACATCTCCGAACATCTGAGCTGTACTATCATTGTATCTATCTTAAAATTGTTTTGCCTTAAAACTGTATCTTACCCACAGCGAAACCGACCGTTCGTCAAAGATACTAAAATTTGGTGAAACCATTGTATGCGAACTAGAGACAAAATATTCTATTTATTCGGATGTTAATTTTTGATATGCAATGCAAATCTCCAATAAACGGAAGACCTACAACTGGATCGAGATTGATGATTGTTTACTCGCTCAACACTTAAAGTCAAGCAACAATTGTACGCTGTTCAAGAATATATCAAACTTACAAGGTAAGAAAATGTTGTTTTATGAAGTTAAACAGGAGTAAAAAGTGGAAACATTAACCTGTAAAGAAATGGCTGACTTTATGGTAGAAAGCTTAGATTAAAACATGTATATCGAAGTTATATCTGAACCGATTTTCACGTTTGGTGCACAATAAATTGGATAATTGGATAAAAAATATATGGGAGCTGTATCCAAATCTGATCCGATCTCTAAAAAATTTAACGAAGGAATTCATGTGCTTATTGTTGCTGGTTTATCAGCATAAACCAGTGACTTCACGTACCCTTACAGGGAATAATTGAGAGGTGTTAAATCGCACGACCTTGGAGGCCAACTGACAGGTCCACTTCTCGAAATCTACTTATCGACAAATTTTGATTTCAATAAGTCGATGGTTGCGTTCGCCCTATGGCACGTAGCGCCATCCTGTTGAAACCACATCTCCTCCGGATCAATGTCATCCATATTTTTAAACAAAAAATTATTGATCGTGGTACGGTAACGATCTCCATTGACCGTAACGCGAGCTCCGGCCTCATTTTTGAAGAAATAAGGCCCGACGATTCCACCAGCGTGAAAACCGCACCACGCATTTTTCTGGATGTAATGGAGTCTGTAGGGTCTCTTGTGGATCGGTCTCACTCCATATGCGTTTTTTTTTTTTGATGCAGTTTCGCATTTTGGGTACTGGGTACAATATATAACTTCTTTCAAAGAATTGTCAAAAACGATACACCTCCCATAGAAAGATACCACCACATTTGGCGCACAAAAAATTAGGATGGTAGGAATATTATAACTTAATATTTAAATAGAATATTTTCACCGCTAAAGTTCAAATTTTGTTCCATTTAGGTTTTTTGCTTTATGTCGCGGTTCGGAACTCTGTCGGTGTCCTCATACTAAATATTTGTTTGACAACACCACTAACTAGTTTTCATAATTCTTCACATTTACGATTTCATTATAACAATCCTTATATCGTGACCTGATAATATATAATTCTCACACACATTTATACCCTACCTATGTGTATATGTTCCACATCGCGTTTGTAAATGTTTGTCTATTTATGTGGCAGACATGTGGTTCACCGTGAAAATACCGGGTTAAGATGATTAAGTGTTTCCGCATATGCTCCCGCACTTCAAAAATGAAAAACGAAAAAGTGCTAACAATAACAAAATCATCATCATCTGCACCTACCGCAAAACACCACCATCCAAAGCAGTGAACACCCGCACACACACACATACAAATACGATACATATGAATTTATAAACAAACTAACAGTCTTTTAATTGCTACGCTTGTCATCTATGCCACATTGGGGTAGAACGGATTCATTGGGAAATATTCCGTTTTATAACCTATACCATATAGTGGTAAGGGTATTATGTCTTTGTACATTTGTTTGTAATATGGAGAAGGAAGCTAGATAGACCCATAGTTACTTTTGAGGATCTTCATAGAATCACTTTCTGAGTCAATTGATGCATGTCAGTCTGTCTATCCTTCCGCCCGTCCGTCCTTCTGTCCTTGTATTCTTGTGAACAAAATGCAGGTCGCATTTATTATCCGATAGAGTTGAAATTTTGCTAACAATATTTTTTTGGTCCAAAGACGAACCCTATTGATATTGGTGATAATTGGATCAGATTTAGATATAGATCCCATATATCTTCAGTCGATTTTGGGTCAACTGGGTACCAAAAGGTCCAATATCAGTCCAAATGATTTGAATTTTGGCACATCCGACCGAATTCAGTCTAGAAGCAAGTAAATCAAATTTGGTGATTTTAGGTTCATTGTGCAAATAATTTCTAATATCAGCCCAAGTGGAGTGAATTACGGGACGTACGCTTGTATTTTGTTGAACTCGGCTTCGATATTTATGGAGGGTATATTAAGTTTGTCATTCCGTTTGTAACACCTCGAAATATACATTTTATAAAGTATATATATTCTTGATCAGCATAAAATTCTATGTCGACTTCGCGACGTCCGTCTGTGCAGGTTCACGTCTTCGTATAGCCTCCATTTTATTGTATCTCCCGATGTTCGGTACTTTGTTGATTTAAGCGACATTATTAACCGGAATTCTTTCAAATTTGGTATTTGATGTTCGTAGTGGATACTACAGCCTAGGGCAGAAAATTGGTATAAAAAATTAAAAAATATTATTTCCCTCTGTAACCAAACTATAACTGCTCTAAAGCCAAATGTTGACAGGTGGTATGATCTACTTCAAATAAATTCTTTTGTTACGGGATCACTACTAAATATGCATAGTAGGGTATCATATAGTCGGGCCCGTCCAATTTTTAATTTATCCTTACTGGTTTTAAACTGCTGTTGTTTACAAATTTTGCTATGTCATCTTCTCAATTAAATTGTTGATTGACTTTTTTTTCAACCCACCCTAATATTTTAAAGTTTTCGTATGAATAGATTTGCCAGTAAACAATCAAAACCCTTTTAGATACAAACAAGTTACAAACGTTCATTCTAGCAAAAACAGCATCAGGAACAACATACTGATGCACTGTTGCAGGAACCAAAACACGAATTGAATTCTGGCTGCTGACTGGATGGAAAATGATTTAGGTTGTATTTTAACCAATGCGATACACATTCGTATACTGGGTGAGTTGAAAGTATCAACACCTATCCACAATTATCTAAAACTTTGGGATCCAACAACATCAACCATTAGTAGCAACAGCAACAGTAGGTTCTTTGCGATTTTTGCTTGTCATTTCATCAAACACCTCCATGTGAGTGGTTTGTCAGTAAGGGAGTAGTGGGAGTGTGGGATGTGCACTGTCCACCATATAAAAGAGGATATATTCAGATTGCTATTTTGTTTGTAAATCGTAAAGTTGATATAATATTAATAGCAAATGGTTACCTTTTTTACAATAAATTTTCCCGTCTATACAAAATTATATATTTCTTTCTATAAAAAATAAAAATGATTACATTACTGGATACTTTCCTACGATACATCCCAAAATATGTACTATATAGTACATGATATGGTACGCATTCGAATCTAGACATTTTTTAATCTAATAACAACACACTCACAGTGATCCTAATATCAACATTTATATTTCCGGCTCAAATTTAGTACTTTTCATACACTAAAGAGCACACATTTCCAGAAAAGTACCTATTGTCTAACCTAGCACTATCCGATCAACAAACACCCAATTAGTACATTTAGTTTTTTTCATATAATTGCATTTCGCATTTCCAAAACCTCCTCTTTATTTAAAAGCTATCAACCAGCAGTGACCTCAATACCAACAACCTCAAACCAAATTGTAATTTAGTACCACTTTATACAGTTCTAACAATTAGCACGCATTTTCAACAACATCTCGTTAAATCAACCAAACTTGACCTGGGTTTAACATTTTTGTCTTTCCGTTCACATAATTTCAAATATTTCCAAATTTAGTGCAGTTTACCAAAATTAATACGATTTAGTACTTTTTTATACCCTCCACCATACATAGTACGGAGGGTATATTAAGTTAATCATGCCGTTTGTAACTCATCGAAATAATAATTTTGGACCTAACAATGTATAAATATTTTTGATCAGCGTAAAATTCTGAGACGATTTGGCCCTGCCGTCTTTTTGTTATAATCACGCTACATACAAAACGAATTAAGATTGAAAACTAAAAATTTGCAAGTATCAGTCTTTTGTGTGCAGGCAGGTCAAGTTCGAAGATGGACTATATCGTATAACCCCCATACAACAGTAACCTCAATATTCGTTTTTAGCCACATTTTTCAATGAAGTTGTCTGAAATTCTACGCAAGAAATCCTTTGTGGGTACTTTACCGCCTGTAAGAGAATTGTCTACATAGGTACACGATATCGTATATCTCCCACATAACGGTATATTCGCTATTGTGATGATTGCAGCCAAATTTTTCAATGGAATTGTCTAAAAATCCACACAACAAGTTCATTCTGAGTAGCTACCACCCCCCACCGCTCTGGTACAGAATTATATATATAGGTCCACGATATCGTATATCCCCCATAGAACGGTACCCCCAATATTCTATATTTTAATATTTTTTGTCTACATTTTTGACCGATATTGTCTAAAATTTCGTATTTAAAGTTTGAAGCTTGAAGCCTAGTCGAAAACCAGTAAAGAAAACCCTAAAGTCGGGCGGGGCCGTTTTTATGATACCCTACACCACGTTGCTAATTTAGTTGAGCTCCACATAACAATTAAAAGTTTTTATGGGAGAATTCAATCATGCACCCTATGATTATAGTCATCATTTAAAGTTCAAAGGACTAAATATGCCGAAGCATTTGTATCTTTTAAATTCGGACTTTTATTGCCATTTGGTGCAAAATTAATTTGAAATCAGATAAAGATATATATGGGAGCTATATCCAAATCTGAACCCATCTCGATAAAATTTGGCAAAGATATTTCTGAGCTGTATTTGATATATTTCCCTGAATATCGCACATTAGTGCACAATAAAAGGTAAATTGGGTAAAGATATACATGGGAGCCATATCCAAATCTGAACCGATCTCGATAAAATTTAGCAAAGGTATTTCTGAGCTGTATTTGATATATTTCCCTGAATATCGTTGTTACGGAGTGCATATGCGGTGCGGCTGTGGACATATTACGATTCGGGTTGATATTACACGATTGGTGCACAATAAAAGACAAAGATATATATGGGAGCTATATCTAAATTTTTACCGATTATGTCCAATTTCAAAAGGGTTCGTCCTTGGGCCAAACAAATGTTGTTTGGAAAATTTCATCTCAATCGGATAATAAATGCGACCTGCATTTTGTTTCCAAGAATACATGGACAGACGGACTGACATGCATAAATCAACTCAGAATGTGATTCTATGCAGATCATCAAAAGGAACTATGGGTCTATCTCGTTTTCTTTTGCCTGTTACAAACAAATGCACAAAGACATAATATCCTGACCACCTTGTGATGTAGGGTATAAAAACGGTTTTAGACCCTAGGTCTCTTTAGACAAAATCCGTTTCAGGACATTTGGTATCGATCTAGCGATGTCCGTCCGTCTGTCTGTCTGGTTGGTGCGCACGATAACCTCGAAGGGAGTATCCGATTTGGTCCTCACTTGGCACATCGTAACATTTTTGTCAAACTTAGATGGAGTTCGCAGATGGGTAATATCGGTCCACTCCTTCTGGTACCTCACTCACAAAAGCTTGAAATTTTTAAAAAAAATATATTTTCTGTACAGAAAAAGGAAAGAAATCCGATTTTCTCCAACTTTGTAAGTCCTAATATTTGCGTCAGGTGCAACAATGGGCAATACCGGTCCACTCCATCAAGTATTTCCCCCACAATGGGTCAAAATTTTCAACGATTGAACCTATAAATTCAATATTTTATCCTTTATAACGTGCGAAACATGTTTTCCCTACAATTTGCTATGCTTACATATTTCTCTCAGCCAGAAATCTGATATGAATATGAAATTTATCGGAAGTTGTTATTCCGCTTAAAATTGGATATAAATGTTCGATTTTCTTGTATTTTTTCCCATATCAATATTTTTATCTCTATTCTATGAAATATAAATGTGGAAAACATCGGTAGAATACATTTAACATTTTCTTAAAGTTACCACATATCTCATATAAAGTGAAGAAGGATGTCGATAGTCGCAATAGTTATATAGGCCGAGGTCGGCAAACCCGACTGATACTTTTTTAACTTGTTAGTATTATATTCTTTGTCTCGATTATTTTTGCCATCACTGTTATCCCATACTTTTTCATTCCTTCCGATTCAAACGGTTCCCATTTGATTCTCAATTTCGCCTCAACATTAGCAATATAAGTATGGATACATTGCTTCCCATTGCTCACTGTTTATCCACGTTCCGTGTTCTAATTGCTGTCCGTCCACGCGCTATCATGCTGTACCATTTTGAGGTTTATATTTCCCCGCCACCAATTGTTATTCGTAAATTTAGCTTTTGTGCAATTTAATGGAAAAACTAATTTATTTAACCGTTTCCAGTCGGTTCCGTCTTTTATTATATTTATAATCATTTTATATTTCGTTTTGTTGCCTCTCGCCGGTGCCATGCATTCATGTATTTTGTAACTCCAGCCACATCCCCTCCCCGGCTACCATGTTGGCGTTCTCTTTCCCCTGGCCATAGCTATGCATTCACAAAAATATTTTTATGATTTAAAATTCAATTTTGTTATGACAAACAAAGTGGTCTTCTCAATTCACACTCAGCCACCGCATTCAAATGCAGATTTGGAAAGTGTTTCCTGTTTTTAATGGCGTGTGGAAATTTTATGAAATTAATCCCAAACAACTAGAATTAGATTCTAGTGTAATTTATGGGATGCATTTTTAAATATTTGAAATATGTTGGAATTTGAAACAGCTCATAGACAATTCGCAGCGTATAAAAGCAACGGCCTTTTAAGGTAGTTGAAAAATCAGTTTTCTATAAAAAATTTTAAAGAAAAAATCTGACCGTTATTAAAAATATTGCGCCTTTTAATAATTCACTGCAACGGGTCTTTTCTAACAGCCAAAGGGAACTTTTATCCATTCAGCAAACAAAACTTTAGACGGCGGTCAGGCCTTATGGCCGACATTTGATGCATGAACTGGGTCCTCGGTACGAGGTGAGTCACCCGCTTTACCATCGGCCATATCCGCACACACATTGGAAAATGATAGGAGCTCCTTAACAGAGAATCCAATAAATAAATATATTTTAGACAGGTATCTCTATCATAATAGAGTGTCCACCTTATTTAATCTAAAGGTTTCAAATTTTGCACCAATTTTTATATTATATGCAAGCTGACTGGTATTGAAAACGAGCAATATTGGCATACGTTTAGGTATAGTCACCATATAACGGTCCCTCTTGATTTTCGGTATTTTGAAAGTTTCTGGCATAATTTCCAATCAAATTAGATGCAGATTGACAACTGGGATTTTTTGGAAAGTCCATTAATTGATATCCATGTAACGGTACCTCCAGATTTTCGGTATTTTTAAGGTTTCTGTCAAAATGTCCTACCAAATTAGCTGAAACTTAACGGTAGGTAAGTTTTCTCCTTGAAAAAAAAAATGTTCGATTCCCCTGATAGGTATAGCACCCATATAACTGTATCTCCCGAATTTATGTGTTTTGATGATTTCTGCCACAATTTCCAATCAAATTAGATGCAACTTCAGAAATGGGGTCCTCGGTAGGTCTGTTCTCTCCTTGAAAAAACATGTTCGATTCAGGACCACTAATAGGTATAACCCCCATATGACGGTACCTCCCGATTCTCGGTATTTTGAAGATTTCTGGCATAATTTCCAACCAAATTAGATGAAACTTAAAAATTGGGGTTCCTGTAGATCTGTCCTCTCCCTGCAAACGATGTTCGATTCAGATCCACAACTAGGTATAACCCCATATAACGGTTCCTCCCGATTTTCTGTATTTTGAAGGCTTCTGTCATAATTTCCAACCAAATTAGACAAAACTTGAAAATCGGGGTCGCTGGCAGTTCAGTTCTCTCTATGCAAAAAAGGATTAGATTCCACTAATTGGTATGGCTCCCATGTAACGGTACCTCCAGATTTTTGGTATTTCCAATCAAATTAGATAAAACTTGACAAATGCTGTTCTCAGATGTTTTGTTTTTTCCTTGCAAAAATATTCGATTCAGGTCCCCTAATTGGCACAGGTACTTCCTGATTCAGGTACTTCCTGATTTTTAGTATTTTTGAGGTTTCTATATACCCAAACCAATTTATTTTTTTCAAATCCCGTCACTTTATGCAAATGTCATTAAAATAGAACATACATATCGTGTTTGGTGCATGAAATAGACGAAATCGGTCGCCAATATATGTGGAAGCTATACCCAAATCCAAACCGACTTTGGGGTTTTTTTTTTTTTTTTGAGAGAATATTGTGACAATCGAATGTTGTTTTGAAATTTAGACTGTACCTTTTATGAAGGACTTTTAATAACCTGCAATAATTTGAAAGGAACTTAAAAAAATTAAAGAAGTAAAAAACCTGTAAGTTCGGACGTTCCTAACTTTAAATTCCCTCCACCATTTGGAACGAATTTGGCAATTCTCAAAAACAATAAAATCCGTTAACAATTCTGTTAAAATCTTAGAAATACCGAATGTAGCTGTTATATTAGCATCAATACGACAACATGGACCTGCAAAAGTAACTTTTGTCATAAGCCATTACAATATTCAAATGCGAAACTTAGAAAAAAGTCGGTGAATAATGTAGCTAAAGTCGTCAAAAATATCGGGAGGTACCGTTATATGGGGGCTATACGACCTGCACAGACAATTTTCTGTCTAAGGCTGAAGTATTCATTGCGAACATAAAATACTAAATTTGAAACAATTCCGGTGAATAATGTCGCAAAAATCATCAAAATACCGAATATCGGGAGGTACCGTTATATGGGGGCTATACGAAGACCTAGACCTGCACAGACAATTTTCTGTCTCAGGTTGTAATATACATTACGAACTTTAAATACCAAATTCGGAACAATTCCGGTGTATAATGTCGTTAAAATGATCAAAATACCGAATATCGGGAGGTACCACTCTATGGGGGCTATACGAAAACGTAGACCTGCACAGATAATCTACCGTCAAAGGCTGTAGCATACATTACGAACTTCAAATACCAAACTTGAAGTAGTTCCGGTGAATAATGTCGCTAAAATCATCAAAATACCGGATATCGGGAGGTATCGTTGTATGGGGTCCTGCACAGAAAATCTCCTGTTATAGGCTGTAGCACCCAGTACAAACATCAAATACCAAATTTGAAAGAATTCTGATGAATATTGAATATCGGGAGGTACCTTTATATAGGAGCTATACCAAAACGTGGACCTACATGGACCATGTTCAATATCAAAAGTCTTGCAGACATAATATACATTTGAGTAAAATTTTATCAATCTACTTCAAATACCGGAAGCCAGAGAGATTTCCACAGACGAACAGACGGATAGACGGACGGACATCGCTAAATCGACATAGAATCTTATGCTGATCAAGAATATATACTTTGTGGGGTCCAAAATGTATATTTCGAGGTGTTACAAACGGAATGACAAACTTAATATACCCTCCATACTATGGTGGAGGGTATAAAAAAAAGTCAAAAGATACAACTTAATGAAAAACCATTTAATGGGGGCCATACGAAGACGTGGACCTGCACAAGTAATTTTTTATCATAAGCCCAAAAAGGTCTTCAAATACGAAATTTCTGGTAAATAATATCGCTAAAATCCATCCATCCAAATACCGTTATATGAAAACGTGGACCAGCATGACCCATATTCGAAACTAACCTGCCTACTTGCAAAATACACATGCGTGCAATATTTAAGCCTTCTATATCACTTCATTCGAAAGAAAACTTGATTCCAAGAGACATGTGGGCATCGCTAAATCGACGTCGAATATTACGCTGATCCAGACTATATATTTTTTTATGGTCTATCGTGAGTGTTTCGAGGAGTTACAAACGGAATGACAAAGTTAAAATACCCTCCATAGAATAGTGGAGGGTATGAAAATATTTCCTTTATAAAAGTTTTCATTTATACTCTAGTTGACAATGTTCAGTGTTGAGATGAAAAAGAAAATTACAATAAAAAAGAGATTCAGATTTTTAGACTTAGAAAAGAGATTCTAGGCACAATTCTGAAATTCGAGAATTTAAAACCCCTACACCATCAACGCATCATTTATATTTTAACCCCTGTTAGTAGTTAATTGAAAGTTAACTCTTAAAAAAATCAAAACAAACAAAACGTTTTGTACAAATAATCCAATGTCATTTGCTACTGATATCCTTGCTGTACTCTTGTCACTCAGGACTTAACACATTATGGATGATTTATATTCAATATTGTTGTTGCTGCTGCTTCTGCTGTTGTTTGTCATTATCTTGTGATGACTTGCATATTTTTTATGTTTTGATGATCAATTCACGCTAGATTGCGTGCGCATAACTTTTAAGCTACCTCATGTTAGCCGAGCAATGTGTTTGTGAGAGAGATGTGTCTAATATAAACATGCATTTTTCATACGCCCCGAATGGCAAAAGGAATCCCCAAGATACAGATAACAAAGTTGACTAATTGAATTTTATTTAGCTTGGTCAAAAGGAATTTGTTTACATGTGTCCGATACCAAGGGACCATTTGCTTTTTTCTCACCCATTTTGGGAAACAACTTTTATCAATATTGCTGACGACGATGGAGGCTAAGGACAAGGAAGAAGGAGTTCACACCATACATAAAAAGGCTTGCCCACTTACTTTCTATAGTCAGCGGAATATGCAAGTATTTTTTATTCCAGTAGTAGGAAAAAGGATTTCATATCAATGGACAAATATGATGTGCAGGACAAACATGCCAACACACATAACTTCCAACTTTCCACCAGAAGACTTGATTTTTGCCGGAAAATGAATGGAATTTTCACAAAAGAAAAGGACTAAATTCTTGTAGATATTTGTACTATGTATTGGACAAATATTTGAAGTATATTATTTATATGTATGTGTGTGCTTACGATTGTATACAAATAAGTGGATATTGTAACTCAAGTGAGTGTGTCCTTACATCTTATCCTCTTTACTTCCCAACATCTTATCCTCCGCGTGTGTGTGTGTGTTCGTGTCAATGCCTCAAAATCCCTTAAATGCATAAAATTAAATGTTTGTCTTAAACAATTCGTTGAGATTTGCAAGAAATTGATTTATTGATTGCTTTAAGTGACAGCACATCCTTGGAGAATGAAATGCATAGGAAAACAGTAATTTTACAACATTCGTGAGGGTATTTGGTTGTACCGAGGGTCTGATAACAGCAACATTTTTATAACTCCAAAGCGAAGATGCCGTTTACGGTATTTCAAAAAAAAAAAAAATATTCTCTTCCGGATGAATGTGAAATACGTTGCTAATATTTTCGTTCAATTAAAATGAATTTGCAAGTTTTCATTTATATGAAATTATGAGAATATTTTATTCAGTTTTGATGTCAAGTCACTCTAATGTATTTATATGGATTTTGTTACAGAATATTGAGAATATATTATTACCAAATAAAAAAGAAATTCAGATGTGTGCAGCTCCGCAAAACATCAGAATTGAACTCTAATTTTTAATACAATTTATGTTTGTTGTCAATTTTTCCTAACACGCAGCATATTTCTTTGATATCGCAGCCGCGACCAGATATCAGTTTTTTAGTATTTGAATGATTTTATTTTTTCCATATATATAATTTTTTAAAATATGGGTTACTGATTGTCTCATCAATACCCAGAAGCAACAGTTTGAGCGGCGTTTATAGGAATTCGTACTAAAAGTGTACAAAGAAGCACTTAGTACTGATTATACCCCAAACCTTATTGCTTTAGATGGTATATATTCTTCAATAGGGCGAAAGTATGGCTCATCGAATTACCGGTTTCAGACTTTAAGTCACTTTGGACGAGTCGGTTAAGAGATGTCCGCAGGGCTGGCTGATGCACACTGAAATCTCGAAGTGTGTTTCCAATTTCGTCCTAATTTGAAGTTGGGCACATTCGTTCCTATTATTTTTGGTCCCCCTTGCACAAATGAGAATCAAAGGTTCTTAAGACATAATAGATTATATATATGTATCCACAGTTTCTTATAGCCCCCATATAACTGTAGCTTCCGATATTTGGGTGCATTTTCAAAGAGAATTGTTTAGAATTCGGTATTCAGGTTTCGTAATGGGTTTTACCTCCTGTGGCAGATCATTGTGTACATAGGATCACATTTTGCTATAGCAATGACTCACTACTTCCCTATATTTGGTAGTCTGATGATTTTATCCACATTATTAAGGGGAATCGTATAAAATTCGGTATGTAATTCGGTTCTGTGGCAGAAGACTGCTGGAATAGATTCCATATTTCTTTAATCTATATGAAGTCGATACTTCCGTGTATTTGGTGGTTTGGCTTTGACAACAACTTTAGCAGGATAATGGTAGCATAGAGTTTACGCAATTTTTTAGAAAAAAATCAAGTAAAAAAGCAGGCAAGTTCGGCCGGCCGAACTTTTAATACCCTCCACCATTTGGAAGGAACTAGCAAAGTTCAAAAATAAATCCGAAAACTACCACCTAAATGAAGACTTGGGCCAGCTTACGAAATTTTTTGTCATAGGCTTTATTACCCACTACGAATTTTCCGGTGAACAATGTCGCAAAAATCATATCAATTCGAGTATCGGGAAGTACCGTCATATGAGTGCATCTACGAAATTTTTTTCCGTAGGTACCCATTAAGATCATCCAATACGAAATTGGAAACGATTTCGATGAATAATGTCGCTAAAATCAGCAAAGTACCGAATATCGGGAGGTACTGTTGTATGGGGGCTATATATGGGCTATGTAGGTCTACGTCTTCGTATAGCCCCCATATAACGGTACCTCCCGATATTCGGCATTTTGATGATTTTAGCGACATTATTTACCGGAATTGTTTTGAAATTTGGTATTTGAAGTTCGTAATAGATACTACAGCATAAAACAGAAAATGGGCCATGTAGGTCCACGTCTTCGTATAGCCCCCATATAACGGTACCTCCCGATATTCGGCATTTTGATGATTTTAGCGACACTATTTACGGGAATTGTCTCCCCCATATAACGGTACCTCCCCATATTCGGCATTTTGATGATTTTAGCGACACTATTTACGGGAATTGTTTCAAATTTGGCATTCGAAGTTCGTAATAGATACTACAGCATAAAACAGAACATGGGCCATGTAGGTCCACGTCTTCGTATAGCTCCCATATAACGGTACCTCCCGATATTTTGGTATTTTGATGATTTTAGACATTATTTACCGGAACTATTTCAAATGTAGTATTTGAAGTTCCTAGTGCATACTACAGCCTATGCCAGAAAATTGTCTTTGCAGGTCCACGTTTTATAACCTCCATGGTACCTCCCTATATTCGGTATTTTGATGATTTTAGCTACATTATAAAGAATTTTTTTCAAGTTTCGCATTTGAATATTGTAATAGCTTATGACAAAGGTTGCCTTAGCTGGTCCAATTTTTAACGGATTTTTTTTAAAAATTACCAAATTTGAACCAGATGGTGGAGGGTATTCAAAGTTCGGCCCGGCCGAACTTACAGTTTTTATACCCAACACCACAAGGTGGTCAGGGTATTATGTCTTTGTGCATTTGTTTGTAACAGGCAAAATGAAACGAGATAGACCCATAGTTCCTTTTGATGATCTGCATAGAATCACATCCTGAGTCGATTTATGCATGTCCGTCCGTCCGTCCGTTCATGTATTTTTGTAAACAAAGTACAGTTCGCATTTATTGCCCTATCCAGATGAAATTTTGCACAAATCAGTTGTTTGGCCCAAGGATGAACCCTATTGAAATTGAAGATAATCGGTCAAAATTTAGATATAGCTCCCATATATATCTTCCTCCGAATAGTATGGAATTTTGCACGTACGATCAGATTGGACCTGAAAATAAGTATGCCAAATTTGATCGAAATCGGTTCAGATATAGCTATAGCTCCCATATATATTGTTCATCCGATTTGTTATTTTTGTCCTCCGCAGCCGTAATAAGCACTCTGTAACAACAATATTTGGGGAAATATATCAAATACAGCTCAGAAATATCTTTGCCAAATTTTATCGAAATCGGTTCAGATTTGGATATAGCTCCCATATATATTTTTATCCATTTTTCAAATTAATTGTGCACCAATACAAATCCGAATTTAAAGGATACAAATGCTTCGTCATATTTAGTCCTTTGAACTTTAAATTATAATTATAATCATAGCGTGTATGATTGAATTCTCCTAAACTTTTAATTGCTATGCGCAGCTCTACTAAATTAACAAAGTGGTGTAGGGTATCATAAAGTCTGGTTTTACTTGTTAAAGATTCCAATAGTTGCCACGCTCGGGTGGCAGAATTACTACCCCATATACCGGTACCTTCTAATATTCGATATTTTGGCGATTTGAGCCTCATTTTCTAACGGATTAGTCTAACCTTCGATATAGAACCTATTAGGGGTAGGATGAGTCCACATTTTCCTATAGCGGTCATATAACAGTATTTCCTGATATTCGGTAGTTGGATAATTTAAGAAACATTTTATAATGAGTTTTATCTGTTGTATATCACAATTGTCTTTATAGATATACTTTCCCTATATATCAACGGATATTATTTCAGGGAAATGTTCTATCGAAATTTTATTCAGGCATTGTAATTTGATCACTCTTAATTGTTATTGGTCCGATTTAGTTTGGTCTTTCAAGCAAACATTTTCCGACTTGTGATATTTAAACTTCTTCAGTGATTTAAGATCTCTATCTTTTTACTACTTCTTTTATTGAGTAACAAAGCTGGTCACAGGTCATACCATCTCGCATTTTTAAGTTGGTTCTTTGAGTTGTCTCGGACTCGTTTTAATAAAATTGATGTTGACTGTATTTGCAAACATGTGAACCAAAATAAGCAAATATTTATATTGCTCTTAAACTGTAGTCCTGTAACCAGATTTACAAACAAGGATACATACATACATACAAACCAAGGTAGCAGAATGTGAAAACAATAAATATTTTAAATAAATATCAAATTTTATTCGAATTTTGTCTTTAAGGTAAGCAAACTACTGGCTGGCCGTCGTTATGTCGGACGAGACGAGAGGCATCCATGCAGTGGCAAAAAAACCCAGCTATCACATTGCAAGTACTCCAATGCAATGCTAAAAATCCAATGTAATTTTTCTTGTGTGGTAATCCTTTGGGGGAATTCGTGTAAGAAACGGATTGTTGTAACACCACTCACCTACGCATGTTGTGGGCGTGTGCGAACATGCGTGAGTGCATACGTGTGTGCACACACATGCATTTAGTTGACTTTGCATAATAACAACAATAACACACATGTGCGTAAATTAAAGTCATGTTTGTCAAGGGATTTCATTGGAATATAGTGTGAATCCTTAGGAAATCCTTATTGATTAACTCAACATTATTCTTCTTATGTTTGTCGAGCGATAAAAAAATTCTTCGCAAACACAACAAAACATGTATTGACATACATATGCCTAAGAGTGTGTTTAAAATGTCAGTCTGTTAAATTTTATTTTCAATTAGTATTTTGCGTTACATGTAAATTCTTAAATTAAATTAAAAGTCTATCGAAAAAGACATGTAATGTCAATGCAACTACCGTAAATCTCAATGTTATTGAATTTTTATTGATGTCAGTGGGAAGTAAAAATAAAATACTGTTTAATAAGATATAATCAGGGAAATTAGACAAAATGTTATTCTTAGAAATTATTTTAGCATTTATTTCAAAATTACATGCATTTTGTATAAACATACCTATGGTTTTTTCATTTCCTTATTAAATATTTTTTCACAAATATTTGGTAGTTTGGATTGCGTTGTTTTCTAATCCAAATCAGATTGGACACCGAATAGACTTTTGAATGACCAAGAATTGCCTGACAAATGTGCTATAAATTGTAAATTTAATTATGTTAAAATTGATTCTTTATCCATCTAAGCCTCACAAAACAGCATCTACTAGATTTTGAAATTTTGGAAGGTTTCATATGCAAGCTCGACCAAACTAGCGGTATTTTGGCATTAGGTATTCTCAGAAGGTAGAATACCTTTTTATAAACCAGTAAGGAAAGGTCAAAAGTCGGGTGAGTCCGACTATATGATAGCCTACACCACCAAATCGGTTGAAACATATATATGGGAGCAAATTTGAAATACTTGCTTTTAGGCTATGTTTGGAAGTGCAAAAAATATATAATATAATATCTGAACCGATCTTCATAAAATTGAAAACAGTTATTTCTTGGTTTTATCTGATATCTAACACTAAATATTATTCTTGTATCGCGCAATGTACGAATTTCAGGGACTTAAACACCAAATCGGATGAAACATATGTATGGGAGCTATAGCTATATCTGAAAATATTTTCGCCAAATTTGATGTATTTGCTTCTAGGCTGAACTCGATCGGATGCTCCGAAATTCCGGCTATTTGGTGCACAATTAACCCGAAATCGGCTGAAAATTTATATATGGGAGGTATATTCAAATCTGAACCGATGGGGGCTATAGCTATATCTGAATCGATTTTCACTAAATTTGATGTACTTTCTTCTGGGTCGAATACGGTCGGATGGGCCAAAATTCAGGTAACTTGGGCTAATATTGGCCAATTGGTGCACAATTAACTCGAAATCGGATGAAGATATGTATGGGAGCTATATCGAAATCTGAACCGATTTTGATAAAATTTGGCAGATGTATTTCCGAGCTCTATAAGATATCCGGTACCAAATATCATTGTTTTCAAATGCATATTACGAATTTGAGGGACTTAAACACCAAACATCTGATGAAACATATATATGGGAGCTATAGCTATACCTTAGCCGATTTTCTCCAAATTTAATGTACTTGCTTCTAAATTGAATTTGGTTGGATGTACCAAAATTCAGCTCGTTTGGATTTATATTGGTCATTTAGTGCACAATTAACTCGAAAACGGTTGAAGATATTTATGGGAGCTATATCTAAATTTAAACCGATTCTTACTAATTTCAATAGGGTTTGTCCTTGAGCCAAACAAATAGTGTTTGGAAAATTTTATCTCAATCGGATAATGCGACCTGCATTTTGTTCACGAAAATACATGGACAGGCGGGAGGACAGACAGACGGATTAATACATTTAACATTAATCGACTCAAAAAGTGATTCTATGAAGATCCTTAAAAGTAGCTATGGGTCTATCTTGCTTTTATCTCCATGTTACAAACAAATATACATAGGCATAATATCCTTATCACTATGTGGTGTAGGGTATAAATATTGTTGGAGTATGAAAATGTGATATATCAAGAACTATTTTGGCCGATAAAGTAAAAGTTTGTTGCATTCATGTTTTAGATTTATGTCGAAGTTTGGTATCACTACAGAATGGTCGAAAGGATATAACTAGGCCGATTGTACAGGGTGATATTAAAAACTGCAACAAAGACAAACGCCATAATTTTTACATTTTTTTTAACTTTATTCAATGAAAGCAAAAAATGACGGAAATAGCATCATTTTTTTGAAAAAGTTTAGATTTGTTCGAATTGGTCACCTTTGACACGAGTTATGGCCTCCAAACGGCCAATGAAACAGCCACACGCTGCCCGAATGTTGCTCAGCGCTATTTTTGCCCATTCCCGGTGATCGAAACTTTGGTATTTTTTAGTGCCAACCTTGCTTCCAAATTACTCCAGACACAATGGTCCAACGGATTGGTATCTGGAGATTTTGGTGGCCATTGTGCGCTGGAACTGTAGCGAGGAACCTCATTTTGTAATTATTGATGATGCTAAGTCCTGTTGGAATGTCCCAGGTCTTCGACCACAATGTTTGCGTGCACAAGGCTTTAATACACCCTCCAGAATATTTTCGCGATAATATTCGGCATTTATTCAAGTAAACACGATCATTTTGTTTGTTTACAAACTGCTGTATAACGAATGTTTTCTCATCGGAGAAAACCAAATTCGACAGTTCACCATTTTCGGACAAGCGAAGCAACCCTTTAGCTCTTTTGAGTCTATTTTCTTTCTGTTGCGGTATAAGTTCTTGCACTTTTTGGAATTTCAATGGCTTTACCCCGAGCTAATTGTTCAATATTTGCCGAATGGAATATTGCGATATGTTCAGCTCACGAGCCATTTTTCGACCACTGTTACGCAGGTTTCGATCAAGTCACTTCTTTTCTTTTTGAACCATTTCTGTTGCTGTTTTCTTCCGTCCACTTCCTTGACGTCGGGCTACGCTACCAGTATCACGGTAACGAGCGATGGTAGTTTTTATACCCTCCACCATACATAGTATGGAGGGTATATAAGTTCGTCATTCCGTTTGTAACTCATCGAAATAATCATTTTAGACCCAATAAAGTATATATATTCTTGATCAACGTAAAATTCTAAGAATATATCAGGATATCATATAGCCCCCATATAACGGTACCCTCCGATATTCAGTATTTTGAAGATGTTAGCCACATCTTTTAATGGAATTGTCTGAAAATCCACACAAGGAGTTCATTGTGGGTACTTTATACTTCGGCAGAGAATTATCTATATAGGTCCACGATATCGTATAGCCCTCATATAACGGTACCCCCGATCTTCGGTATTTTGATAACTTTACACACATTTTTCAACGGAGTTTTCTGAAAATCCACACAAGGAGTTCTTTGTGGGTACTTTATACCTCGGCAGAGAATTATCTATACAGGTCCACGAATCGTATAGCCCCCATGTAACGGTACCCACCGGTATTCGGTATTTTGACGATTTTACCCACATTTTTCAATGGAATTGTCTGAAAATCCACACAAGGAGTTCCTTGTGAGTACTTTACACCCAGACATAGATTTGTCTTAATAGGTCCACAATATCATATATACCCCCATATATCGGCACCTTCCTATATTAGATATTGTAAAGATTAAAAAAAATTAATGGATTTTATTTTTTTGAAAATTTTCTAATTCGTTCCAAATGGTGAATGGTATTCAAAGTTCGGCCAGGCCGAACTTACTGCTTTTTTACTTGTTTAATCTCACCCTATAAGTATCCTGAAATAAGTTTTCTCCAAAGAGGTCTAGCGTTTTTCCCAATATTCAATCATAAATATTCTTTATAGACATAAGGTCCATGACATCTTAAATATTTAACATCAAATAAAAGGAAGTCTGTTTTAAAAGTCCTTTAAAGCAAAATCAGTTACAAGAAAAAAAAACAACAACAAATATTGAAGCAATGATAATGCATTGGAATTTAGTGTTTTTTTTTTTTCTTATTTTCTGATGAATGCCATTTTTATACCCTACACCACAAGGTGGTCAGGGTATTATGTCTTTGTGCATTTGTTTGTAACAGGCAAAAGGAAACGAGATAGACCCATAGTTCCTTTTGATGATCTGCATAGAATCACATTCTGAGTCGATTTATGCATGTCCGTCCGTCCGTCTGTCCGTCCGTCCGTCCGTCCGTCCGTCCGTCTGTCCGTCTGTCCATGTATTTTTGTAAACAAAGTACAGGTCGCATTTATTGCGCGATCCAGATGAAATTTTGCACAGATCATTTGTTTGGCCCAAGGACGAACCCTATTGAAATTGGAGATAATCGGTCAAAATTTAGATATAGCTCCCATATATATCTTCGTCCGATTTGCTTTTTATTGTGCACCAAACGTGTAATATCAGCCCGAATTGTATGAAATTTTGCACATATAACCGAATTAGGCCTGAAAATATGTATGCCAAATTTGATCGAAATCGGTTCAGATATAGCTATAGCTCCCATATATATTGTTCATCCGATTTGTTATTTTTGTCCACCGCCGCCGTAATATGCATTCTGTAACAACAATATTTAGGGAAATATATCAAATACAGCTCAGAAATACATTTGCAAAATTTTATCGAGATCGGTTCAGATTTGGATATAGCTCCCATATATAATTTCGTCCGATTTACCTTTTATTGTGCACCAAACGTCTAATATTTGTCCAAATGGGATGGACTTTGGCACATACGACCGAATTGAGTCTAGAAGCTAGTATGTCAAATTTGGTGAAGATCGGTTCAGATATAGCTATAGCTTCCATATATATTGTTCATCCTATTTGTTATTTTTGTACTCCGCAGCCGAAATATCCACTCTGTAACAACAATATTTTGGGAAATATATCAAATGTAGCTCAAAATATCTTTGCCAAATTTTATCGAGATCGGTTCAGATTGGGATAAATCTCCCATATATATCTTCATCCGATTTCAAATTAATTGTTCACCAAATGGGCAATACAAGTCCGAATTTAAAAGACACAAATGCTTCGGTATATTTACTCCTTTGAACTTTAAATTATAATTATAATCATAGCGTGTATGATTGAATTCTCCCATAAAAACTTTTAATTGTTATGTGGAGCTCTACTAAATTAGCAAAGTGGTGTAGGGTATCATAAAGTCGGCCCCGCCCGACTTTAAGACTTTCTTTACTGGTTGTCATTGGCGTCGTTTTTTGATATCTAGCTGTCTATTTATTTGACAAATTTCGGTTGAACATTGAATTGTAAATGTTTGGAATTAGAAGTGCAGCTTTTTTCATTCATTCCTTAGATTTAGTTGTCATTGTTATTGTTGTTGTTATTTTTTGGCTGTTTTATAAATTATTTGCATTTTAATTCATAAATGGAATTCCTCAGTCTGAGTAATCTTCTGTAATGTGTTGTAATGTTTTTTTTCGGTAACTCTTTCCCCGCTCCAGCAACAGCACCAGCCAAAGAACAAATACGGTATCCTTTAACGTTTGGGTGCCGCTTTCCTCGTGATTGTTTTTTTTTTTTTTGGATGGATTTTCTTGTGGCATTCAGCAACAGCTCAACAATGTTTCCAGCTGCTAAGTCTGAGTGGCATTTTTGTACATTTATTGTATTGGTGTCTGTCTGTCTGTCGGTCGGTCCGCTTTTTTCTATGTGGTAATTATATGGTAGCTATTTTTTTTTTCGAAATACAAGGAAATAATTTATGTTTTCATTACTCAAGATTAGAGAAGAAAAAGAAAAAAAATGAATTTCAGTTCATTGCCTTTTTGCGTCAACGGAATACTAGGTTTTTCGGCATTTCATGTAGCAGTTGAAGGATGAAACATGGACAACTACAACGGAAGTCATAAATACTGCATGTGCTGAAGTTGTGCTGTCAATCTCTGCAAGGCACCCAAGCACTTTGGCCACTGCCATTTCTCATTTTCCTATTTTCCAGCTTCTTAGATATTGATCAAAACAAATTGACAAGAATGTCCACTAAAATCAGTTTGGTTGTTGGTTTTAAACTTTAACTTGCCTGGTCATTTCCGAGCTGTCACACTAAATCAAACATTTATTTGCATTTATTCGGTTTGGTCGCATAGACAAGCCATTGACTCAGAACCCTTTGGTATTTGTACGATTTTTTGTTTATTTTCCTTTCACATTTGAGGTGTCATCTATGGTTTCCTTGAAATTGTGGTTCAGCCTGTTTACATCCTTGTCATATGATTACATTACCAAATTCTAGGATATTAAACAATAGGGTGCATCCTATGTTTCTCGGATGGTTTGGGACTAATATATAAAATAGGCTGAAAAATGTTGGGTGGAAAAGGTTTTCATCATTACCATATTATATATGCAAATTTAATGGAATAGGGAAGGGGATATAGTGGTCCACATACTGTACAATGTCGCGGTAATACCAAAAATTTTTTAAAAATTTTTATAATGGATATAATAAAAATTCGGTACTCATTTAATACGTCAAGCTAGCCAAAATCAAGATCGCTTCATTTTATACAATAAACCCGAATATAATGGCCTGTTTCTCTAGAGATTTGAAAAGCCCTATTAAAAATAAATCCACTTTTGGGTTGTTGTAACTGGTTGTGTCCGAATGGTAACTAAAATCGACATCTTAAAAAAAACTGAAATTATTATACCCTTCGCGATATGGCAACAGAGGGTATATATATATAACGGTTTTAGACCCCTAGGGCTCTTTGGACCAAATCCGTTGCAGGACATTTGGGGTCGATCTAAGGGTGTCCGTCCGTCCGTCTGTCTGGCTGGTGCACACGATAACTCTCGAAGGGAGTATCCGATTTGCTCCAAATTTGGTACATCGTAATATTTTTTTTATCGAGCTTAGGTCGAGTTCGAAGATGGGCGATATCGGTTCACTTTTTCTTGTACCTTCCCCACAAAAGCTCACAATTTTCAAAGAAAATATTTTACTGCACAGAGAGAGAAAGAATCATCCTATTTCGCTCCAACTTTACAAATCCTGATATTTACATCATCAGGTCAGAAAATGAACAATATCGATCCACTCCATCAAGTACCTCCCCATAAGGGGCCAAAATTTTGAATAATTATCTACATTGCTTGTTGTTTTTGTAGCAGTAGGACATGGGAGTGTTTGCATTCTGCTACTTGAACGGGTTGTAGCCAGAGATTTCTGGAGTGAGTGGGATAGGTTTGTCTGTGCAACTATAGAGGTGCAGCGTATTGTGCGGGCCTGTATCACACGATGTCACATAAATGTTCATCAATTCGTACCCGAAACGAATTGAGACGACTACACCATCCTGAACATAATTGCGCCAAAACTACCTTGGTTTGTCTAGGCAGCTGGCGTTCTTTAGCTGCAATGGATGGGAGGTGGACTACGAGGACGGCGTTCATCTTGTAACTGCTGATAGCATTCGCCACTGCATCGGTATGAATGCCAATCAGACATGCCTGGAGGTTCTCTCTTATAGCGTAGCAGACCACACTGGACCCGCATAGTTGGCCACAGACCGACCTATCGCGTTATAAGAGGTCAACAAGGTTTCTTTGTCCGCACCCCAAGAGCTGCCGGCTAGCGCCTTGAGGACCTTGTTCCTACTTTTCATCTTTTCGCAGATAGCTGTGGCTTGTGCGGACGACTTGAACATGCTGTCGAATGTGACCCCTAAAATCGTGGTGTAGTTCGTGGTCGGTATTAAATTCCATGCACTCTCAGCTGTGTTCTCATATCCGCAGACCATGTGGTAAAGAGTGTGGCCGTTGATTTTGTGGCTGATAATTTCATATTCCTGACGTGAAAGTTTGAGGAAAGCTACGCGAGATTGGGGCTTATCCATTCGCATATGTCATCGACCACTGGGCCCGACGCCATGGTCCTATAAACATCCGCATACGTTACGATCTCTATACCGTCTGGAGGGCGAAGAATTCCGGAAAAGTAGAGGTTGCCCCCTTGGGCAAGTCCCTGTTTCACTCTACGGGCTTTGGACTTCTTGCTCCAGCTTCCACGTACCACTGGCGTCAACACATATAGTTGATTATCCAACGTTTCAATCTTGGCCGGAGGGTAGTTCCTGTACGTCCTCAAACAGTATAGCATGATTGACCTATAATAGGTCAAGGGCTCTAACACTGTCCTGTCACACTGTTTGTTCTGGTTCAATTCTCATCTAATATATGGGGAAATGGCGTGTAATGCTG
Source organism: Musca domestica (assembly GCF_030504385.1). Classification (NCBI taxonomy): domain Eukaryota; kingdom Metazoa; phylum Arthropoda; class Insecta; order Diptera; family Muscidae; genus Musca; species Musca domestica. Next base: position 993,997 of record NW_026712309.1, on the reverse strand, counting down.
TTGTGGTACTATGTTTTGAACGGAATCCGTCCTGATTGTTGGCAACTGGATAGTTTCCTCTAATGCTGGGGAGAAGTAAAGCCTCCAGAGTCTTAGCTACTGGCGACAAAAGCGAAATCGGACTGTACGATTCGCCTTTGCTGGCATCCTGCCGTCAGTAGCGGGACCACCCGGCCCATTTTCCTATGTGGGTGCTAGCTACAGATTGAAAACTTTCGTTAGATACTCCACTCCCGGCGTCTCCAGCTATTTCAGTATTACCATTGAGATTCCCTTTAGGCCCAACGTTTTAGATGACTTAGCGTTCCGGATGACATTTGCAACATCACTCATCGTAAACTGTGATGGTTCCTCCTCGGCGGGAAGAAATCTGATACAACGGGGTGCTCGACAAATTGCCGTCGTTAAAACTGGCTGAAATTCTATCATACTTTTTTCGAGGGTTCGAGAGCGACTTAACAATACCCTCTACCAGCTTACTCATATCGGTCCAATGTTGCAACACTTCAGATGGTCTAGCCACTTTTTATACCCTCAGCCATATGGCTACAGAGGGTATATATCATTTGATACGGTCAAAATGTGCCTAGTCGAAATAACGGTTTTAGACCCTAAATCTCTTTGGACCAAATCCGTTTCAGAACATTTGGAGTCGATCTAGCGATGTCCGTCCGTCCGTCCGTCCGTCTGTCTGTCTGTCTGGCTGGTGCGCACGATAACTCTCGAAGGGAGCATCCCATTTGGTCCAAACTTGGTACATCGTAATATTTTTGTCAAACTTAGATCGAGTTCGGAGATGGGGAATATCGGTCCACTCCTTCTGGTACATCGCCCACAAAACGTCGAAAATTTTCAAAAAATATATTTTTTGCACAGAAAGAGAAAGGATAATCCGATTTTGCTCCAACTTTGCAAATCCTAATATTTGCGTCAGCGCTAGGTCAGGTGTGAATATGGACAATATGGGTCCACTCCATCAAGTACCTCCCCCACAAATGGTCAAAATTTAGAATAATTAACACTCTCATAAAATGTGATGTAAGAGTCCGATTGTCTTGAATTTGCACATATTCCAATATTTTCTTAAACCCAAGATCTGGTGCTAAGATTGAATATATCGGTTCTCTCCATCTGGTACCTCCCCCACAAATGGTCGAAATTTAAAAAAAAAAACAAGTGAAAAAGTATCGGTCGGTTTTGCCGACAGATGTATACCCTCAGCCCTGTTCACCCTCTACGGAGTAGGTTTTGAAAGAAACGGTCAATATTGACCATTTCGTATCCCACCTAAATAAATATGATATAAATATTATTATATATAAAAATAATTATATATTAAAAATAAAGTATAGCAGATGGATATAGCAATTGTAAAGAATCGCTGAGTTGCTTCGCAATTTATGATAGATAAAAATATTGAAAATTGTGTCCCTTTGTGGGTGAGGTACAAGAAGGTGTTCGCGGATATATAGCATATTCACAAGACATCTAGTGTTTGCAAAAATTATTGTATGTGTGAAATTTGAAGAGAGTTGGATCCTTATTTCGCTTTATTTGACTGTTATGTTTTTCAAAATTAGATTATTGCTTCCCTTTCTGTGCAGAAAATATTTCGACCATTTGCAGAAGAAGTGGACCGATATACTCCATCTTAACACCAGACCATGGCTAATAAAATGATTGGGATGGGTGAAATTTGAAGACAATCGAACTCTTAAATCACACTTTATGAGAGTTGTAATTATTCAAAATTTTGACCATTTGTGGGGGAGGTTCTTGAAGGAGTGAACCGATATTGTCCATTTTCGGCCCAGACCTAGCACTGTTGCAAATATTAGGATTTGCAAAGTTGGAGCAAAATCGGGTCATCGTTTCTCTTTCTGTGCAAAAAATATATGTTTTGAAAATTTCGACCTTTTGTGGGGGAGGTACCAGAAGTAGTGGACCGATATTGCCCATTTTAACACCAGACCTTGGGTTAATATAAATATTTGGATGTATGAAATTATAAGGCAATTGGACTCTTACATCACATTTTATGAGAGTTGTAATTATTTAAAATGTTGACCCTTTGTGGGGGAGGTACCAGAAGGAGTGGACCAATATTGTCCATTTTCGCACCAGACCTAGCACTGATGCAAATGTTAGGATTTGCAAAGTTGGAGCAAAATCGGATAATCATTTTTCTTTCTGTGCAAAAAAATATATTTTATTTTTGAAAAATTCGACCATTTGTGGGGGAGGTACCAGAAGGAATGGACCGATATATTCCATCTTAACATCAGACCTTGGGTTAATATAAATATTGGGATGTGTAAAATGTGAAGACAATCGGACTCTTAAATCACATTTTATGAGAGTTGTAATTATTCAAAATTTTGACCATTTGTGGGGGAGGTTCTTGAAGGAGTGAACCGATATTGTCCATTTTCGGCCCAGACCTAGCACTGTTGCAAATATTAGGATTTGCAAAGTTGGAGCAAAATCGGGTCATCGTTTCTCTTTCTGTGCAAAAAATATATGTTTTGAAAATTTCGACCTTTTGTGGGGGAGGTACCAGAAGTAGTGGACCGATATTGCCCATTTTAACACCAGACCTTGGGTTAATATAAATATTTGGATGTATGAAATTATAAGGCAATTGGACTCTTACATCACATTTTATGAGAGTTGTAATTATTTAAAATGTTGACCCTTTGTGGGGGAGGTACCAGAAGGAGTGGACCAATATTGTCCATTTTCGCACCAGACCTAGCACTGATGCAAATGTTAGGATTTGCAAAGTTGGAGCAAAATCGGATAATCATTTTTCTTTCTGTGCAAAAAAATATATTTTATTTTTGAAAAATTCGACCATTTGTGGGGGAGGTACCAGAAGGAATGGACCGATATATTCCATCTTAACATCAGACCTTGGGTTAATATAAATATTGGGATGTGTAAAATGTGAAGACAATCGGACTCTTAAATCACATTTTATGAGAGTTGTAATTATTTAAAATGTTGACCCTTTGTGGGGGAGGTACCAGAAGGAGTGGACCGATATTGTCCATTTTCGGCCCAGACCTAGAACTGATGCAATTATTAGGATTTGCAAAGTTGGAGCAAAATCGGATTATCCCTTCTCTTTCTGTGCAAAGAATAAATTTTTTGCAAATTTCGACCTTTTGTGGGGGAGGTACCAGAAGGAATAGACCGATCTTGCCCATCTCCGAACTCGATCTAAGTTTGACAAAAATATTACGATGTACCAAGTTTGGACCAAATCGGATACTCCCTTCGAGAGTTATCGTGCGCACCAGCCAGCCAGACAGACAGACAGACAGACAGACGGACGGACGGACGGACGGACGGACGGACATCGGTAGATCGACTACAAATGTTCTGAAACGGATGTGGTCCAAAGAGACCTAGGGTCTAAAACCGTTATTTCGACTAGGCACGTTTTGACCGTATCAAATGATATATACCCTCTGTAGCCATATGGCTGAGGGTATAACAAGTGAAAAAGTATCGGTCGGTTTTGCCGACAGATGTATACCCTCAGCCCTGTTCACCCTCTACGGAGTAGGTTTTGAAAGAAACGGTCAATATTGACCATTTCGTATCCCACCTAAATAAATATGATATAAATATTATTATATATAAAAATAATTATATATTAAAAATAAAGTATAGCAGATGGATATAGCAATTGTAAAGAATCGCTGAGTTGCTTCGCAATTTATGATAGATAAAAATATTGAAAATTGTGTCCCTTTGTGGGTGAGGTACAAGAAGGTGTTCGCGGATATATAGCATATTCACAAGACATCTAGTGTTTGCAAAAATTATTGTATGTGTGAAATTTGAAGAGAGTTGGATCCTTATTTCGCTTTATTTGACTGTTATGTTTTTCAAAATTAGATTATTGCTTCCCTTTCTGTGCAGAAAATATTTCGACCATTTGCAGAAGAAGTGGACCGATATACTCCATCTTAACACCAGACCATGGCTAATAAAATGATTGGGATGGGTGAAATTTGAAGACAATCGAACTCTTAAATCACACTTTATGAGAGTTGTAATTATTCAAAATTTTGACCATTTGTGGGGGAGGTTCTTGAAGGAGTGAACCGATATTGTCCATTTTCGGCCCAGACCTAGCACTGTTGCAAATATTAGGATTTGCAAAGTTGGAGCAAAATCGGGTCATCGTTTCTCTTTCTGTGCAAAAAATATATGTTTTGAAAATTTCGACCTTTTGTGGGGGAGGTACCAGAAGTAGTGGACCGATATTGCCCATTTTAACACCAGACCTTGGGTTAATATAAATATTTGGATGTATGAAATTATAAGGCAATTGGACTCTTACATCACATTTTATGAGAGTTGTAATTATTTAAAATGTTGACCCTTTGTGGGGGAGGTACCAGAAGGAGTGGACCAATATTGTCCATTTTCGCACCAGACCTAGCACTGATGCAAATGTTAGGATTTGCAAAGTTGGAGCAAAATCGGATAATCATTTTTCTTTCTGTGCAAAAAAATATATTTTATTTTTGAAAAATTCGACCATTTGTGGGGGAGGTACCAGAAGGAATGGACCGATATATTCCATCTTAACATCAGACCTTGGGTTAATATAAATATTGGGATGTGTAAAATGTGAAGACAATCGGACTCTTAAATCACATTTTATGAGAGTTGTAATTATTCAAAATTTTGACCATTTGTGGGGGAGGTTCTTGAAGGAGTGAACCGATATTGTCCATTTTCGGCCCAGACCTAGCACTGTTGCAAATATTAGGATTTGCAAAGTTGGAGCAAAATCGGGTCATCGTTTCTCTTTCTGTGCAAAAAATATATGTTTTGAAAATTTCGACCTTTTGTGGGGGAGGTACCAGAAGTAGTGGACCGATATTGCCCATTTTAACACCAGACCTTGGGTTAATATAAATATTTGGATGTATGAAATTATAAGGCAATTGGACTCTTACATCACATTTTATGAGAGTTGTAATTATTTAAAATGTTGACCCTTTGTGGGGGAGGTACCAGAAGGAGTGGACCAATATTGTCCATTTTCGCACCAGACCTAGCACTGATGCAAATGTTAGGATTTGCAAAGTTGGAGCAAAATCGGATAATCATTTTTCTTTCTGTGCAAAAAAATATATTTTATTTTTGAAAAATTCGACCATTTGTGGGGGAGGTACCAGAAGGAATGGACCGATATATTCCATCTTAACATCAGACCTTGGGTTAATATAAATATTGGGATGTGTAAAATGTGAAGACAATCGGACTCTTAAATCACATTTTATGAGAGTTGTAATTATTTAAAATGTTGACCCTTTGTGGGGGAGGTACCAGAAGGAGTGAACCGATATTGTCCATTTTCGGCCCAGACCTAGAACTGATGCAATTATTAGGATTTGCAAAGTTGGAGCAAAATCGGATTATCCCTTCTCTTTCTGTGCAAAGAATAAATTTTTTGCAAATTTCGACCTTTTGTGGGGGAGGTACCAGAAGGAATAGACCGATCTTGCCCATCTCCGAACTCGATCTAAGTTTGACAAAAATATTACGATGTACCAAGTTTGGACCAAATCGGATACTCCCTTCGAGAGTTATCGTGCGCACCAGCCAGCCAGACAGACAGACAGACAGACAGACGGACGGACGGACGGACGGACGGACATCGGTAGATCGACTACAAATGTTCTGAAACGGATGTGGTCCAAAGAGACCTAGGGTCTAAAACCGTTATTTCGACTAGGCACGTTTTGACCGTATCAAATGATATATACCCTCTGTAGCCATATGGCTGAGGGTATAAAAATATATTTTTTTTGCACAGAAAGTGAAACGATAATCCGATTTTGTTCCAACTTTGCAAATCCTAATATTTGCGTCAGTGCTAGGTCTGGTGCGAAAATGGACAATATTGGTCCACTCCTTCTGGTACCTCCCCCACAAAACGTCGAAATTTTCAAAAAATATATTTTTTGCACAGAAAGAGAAAGGATAATCCGATTTTGCTCCAACTTTGCAAATCCTAATGTTTCTATCAGTGCTACGTCAGGTGTAAAAATTGATAATATCGGTCCACTCCATCAAGTACCTCCCCCACAAAGGGTAAAAATTTTAAATAATTATAAGTCTTATAAAATTTGATATAAGGACCCGATTGTCTTAAAATTTCACACATTACAATATTTTTATAAACCCAAGATCTGATGTTAAGATGGAACATATCGGTCACTACTTCTGGTACCTCCCCCACAAACGGTCGAAATTTTCAAAAGTAAAAAAAAAGTTTATTCTGCACGGAAAGAGAAGCGATAAACCGGGTTAGCTCCAACTTTGCAAATCATAATGTTTCTATCAGTGCTACGTCAGGTGCAAAAATGGATAATATCGGTACACTCCATCAAGTACCTCCCCCACAAAGGGTAAACATTTTGAATAAATTTAAGTCTTATAAAATGTGATGTAAGTATGCGATTGTAATCAAATTTCACACATCCCAATATTTATACAAACCCAAGCTCTGGTGTTAAGATGGAATATATTGGTCCACCCCTGCTGGTACCTCCCCCACAAAACGTCGAAATTTTGAATATCCATTAAGCTCATAAAACGCTAAATTAACATCGTATTCCATTTAGACTTGGCACGTCTGAATATTTCTATCAACACAGGATCTGTTTAAAAAAAAAACGGTAGAGATCGGACCATTCCTCCTGCTACCTCCCCCACAAAATAAAATCCGAAAAAAACATCAAGTTCTCTTTATTTCCACCAACAAAAAATCCGTTGTGAATATGGGATATATCGGTAGTCCCCCACAAAGGCTCAAAATTTAAGCTCATAAATAGCGAAATTGACATAAGTTTCTATTCAAGACTTGGTACAAAATTTCCATTAACACAACACAGTCCAAACCTAGCACGTCGCAATATTTATATCATATTTATTTAGGTCCGAAACAAAATCGGCAATATTGGCCAATTCCTTCGGGGACAACTGCATAAGGGGTAAACCTTTGAATAATTATAACAGAAGTCAAAATATTTTTAAATAATCGAATATTGGCTGAGGGTATACATCTGTCGGCAACACCGACCGATATTTTTTACTTGTTCTTCTTATGCTCCTGTACCAACCGGTTGACTTCCACCGTCAAATCACTGATTCTAGGATCAGTAAGGTTGGTACGACGGAGATCATCATGCACATTTGCTAATTCCGATGCCTCTGCGGGGAAATTTGGTATTATCTCGGTTATTCGATCGCAGGTATATATCGAGCGACTGCAGCTTTAATGATGTTTCGGGAAAAACCTTTCCCGAACATAAGAAGAGTTCGGCAGTTCTCGACGGTTGGTGAATTCTCTGAACTCTGGCCAGTGAGCTTTCTCATGGTTAAGGAAAGTGCGGCGTTCAGAGGTTATGAAATCGGACGACCTGCTTATGGACTCGCTTATCGGGAGATGATCTGAGCCAAAAGCTATTACGGGTTACCAAGTCACGTCATTTATCAGACAGGGTGACACAATGGTTAGGACTGGCAAACTGTGACACTCTCCTCTTAGTCGGGTTAATATAAATGTTATATAAATGTTCGTTAATATAAATGATTGATTTTCTTGTAATTTTGCCTGTACTAATATTTCTATCTATATTGGGTGAAGTATAAAAATGGAATACTTCGGTCGACTATATCTCGTATGTCACGCACATTTTTCTAAAAATTATCACATTCCTCATATAAAGTGAAGGAAGTAACCAATATGGGCCAAACCTGGCAGGTCGCAATATTTATATTATATTTATTTAGGTCCGATACGTAATGGAAAATATTGGCCCATTCCTTCGGAACCTACTCCATAGGAATAATCATAAGAGAAATCAAAATATATTTAAATAATCGAAAAGATGCTGAGGATATTTATATGTTAACAGAACCGACTTTCTAACTCGTTGGGGTTCTGCTCAAGTTTTGGTCAAATTCGAATATCATATTCAATCTCTTGTAAATTTCAGAAATACTAAACGTTTTAAGTAGTGAATAAGTAGTGAAAGCCATCCTGAGATTTAACGTCAGAAGGTCTACCATTTTCTATATAATTATTTTTGAATGCTCAATCCATTTTCAATTATGAAGTGTGGTGCAGATCCCAAAAGAACACTCTTCATTCGGCTTCACTCGAACAAATTCACTTCAACTTAAATTCTAGGTATTTGTCATACTTCTAAATTGACATATCAGCTTCGTGCATTCAGTGAATTACTAAAACCCACCTAACATCATTCACATGGCCGACAGTGAGAGTTGTATCCTTTAAGTTTACCGTTTGACTGACAATCACATCAAACGTTTTCGAGAAACAAACAAAATAAACACAGGTTTCAAATATGCCGACGACATTGGTTGGTGGACATGAAGATGAATTGGCTTTCTGTTATTGTTTTTGTAGTTATTGGGTCGTACGTTTTAGGAAGTTCCGTTTCAAGTTTCCGGTCAGTAAATACCCGATATCCATGTGTAATTCTGGATATCTTCTCTAAACCACCTTTGCCCGGCTTTTCAAAGCTAAAAGAGAGAGAGAGGAAGATATAGAGTGAGAGACATCGGAAAGGAATAAAGTTTTCCTGAAACTGTCGGTAAAAATTCATTGAATTTCAAATGTCATTACAGTTGAATTTCCAGCAGCAGCAGAACATCCTCTTCAATGTTGATTTAGGGCTTTCTCCTTTTGATTTTCATTGTTGCTATTGTTGTTGTTGTCGATATTGTTGATTGAATGGAAGACGAAGAAGAATATAAAGTCAATTTTTCACATTATTTCAATTGATGTTTTTGTTTAAATGCCTGGCAATACATCAACAATCGACCAATAGTTTAGCCAAGATTAATGCCATTTTAATTCTGAGCAAATATTTCAAGTTTATTCAAAAGTGTTGGACAAGTTGTTAAAAATAAATAAATAAAGAACTTGTTGAGAACCTGTTTATTTCATTGATAAATGTTTGTAAGTCGGTTACAGTGGCTTTGTGAATTGTGATCCTTTGCGGGTGAGGTACCAGAAGGGGTTCGAGTATATATATCATCTTTACAACAGATCTTGCTTTAGCAATAATGTTTGTTTCTTTGGACGTTAAATTTTTCAAAATCTTGGACACTATGTAAGGGAGATAACAGAAGAAATGGTCCGATCTCTACTACTTTAACACAGTTCTTGTGTTGATGGAAATTTTGAGATGCACCAAGTCTAAATGGAATAGGATGTTATTTTCGCTTTTTATGAGCTTCATTGATATTCAAAATGTTGACCCTTTGTGAGGGAGTAACCAGAAGCAGTGGATTTTATAAACGTTTTGGTTATTCAAAACTTTGACCTTTTGTGAGGGATGTACCCAAAGGAATGGTCCGAACACTACCGTTTTTATAACAAATCCTGTGTTGGTAAAGTATTTAGATGTGCCAAGTCTAAATGGAATCGGATGTTAATATCGCGTTTTATGAGCTTAATGGATATTCGAAATTTCGACCTTTTGTGGGGGAAGGTACCAGAAGTAGTGGTCCCATATATTCAATCTTAACACCAGATCTTGGGCTTATAAAAATATTGGGATGTGTGAAGTTTGAAGACAAGCAGACTCTTACATCTCATTTTATAAGAGTTGTAATTATTAAAAATTTTTACCCTTTGAGGTGGGGGGAGGGCGCTTGATGGTACAGACCCATACTGTCCAACTTCGCATCTAACCTAGCACTGATGCAAATATTAGGATTCCCAAAGTTGGAGCAAAATCGGATAGTCGTTTTTCTTTCTGTCCAGGTACCAGAAGGAGCGGACCGATATAATCCATCTTAACACCAGATCTTGGGTTTATAAAAAAGCAAAATCGGGTAGTCGTTCTTCTTTCTGTGCAAAAAATATATTTTTTGAAAATTTCGACCTTTTGTGGGGAAAGTATATGAAAAAGTGAACCGATATTGCCCATCCTCGAACTCGATCTAAGTTTGACAAAAATATTACAATGTACTAAGTTTGGACCAAATCAGATACTCCCTTCGAGAGTTATCGTGCGCACATCGGACATCGATAGATCGACTCCAAATATCTTGAAACGTATTTGGTCCAAAGAGACCTAGAGCCTAAAACCGTTATTTCGATGAGCCACGTTTTGGCCGTATCTAGACATATGACTGAGTGTGTAATAAATAACGAACTACATCTACGAACTAAATTACATTCGAACCGAACCCTAATCACGGATTTCAACGACTTTCTGACAAAAAATCTGACGTTAATTAAATATGTGTCGTCAAATTGACGATTAGGTGATTGGTATTGACAGGGTGAGAGAAAAAAAAATTCCACAAATTACAGATTGCTGTCATTTCTAAGTCACTCGCTCGACAGCTGTTAAGATTATTCCAACGATAGCTCATTATATTGTTTACAAGCGTACAAAAGCATTTTGGTGAGAATTTTCCAGAAAAAAAGTTATTCATGATTAAATTCAAGCGTGATAGTGTGATTACTTTATATTTGACTGGAAAACCACAAGTGGCTATCGCTAGATCACTCCAGCATTTAAATGTGGATAAATCTTTTGTGTCTCGTACCATCGCTCGTTACCGTTATTCTGGTAGCGTAGCCCGACGTCAAGGAAGTGGACGGAGCAAATCAACATCAGCAGAAATGGTTCGAAAAGTATAAAAGCGTCTTGATCGAAACCCGCGTCGCAGTGCCCGCAAAATGGCTCGTGAGCTGAACATATTGCAATGTTCCATTCGGCAAATATTGAAAAATGAGCTCCGGGTAAAGCCATTGAAATTTGCATTGAAAGTGCAAGAACTTACACCGCAACAGAAATAAAATAGAGTTGCTTCGCTTTGCCGAAAGTTTTGAACTGCCGAATTTGGTTTTCTTCGATGAGAAAACATTCCTTGTCCAGCAGTTTGTAAACACACAAAATTATCGTGTTTACTTGTCATAGAGGTCAGCTGAAAATGTGCACCTTTGGTTGGCCACCAGAACTCAAGCGCCGGCCATGGTGATGGTGTAGGCCCCCATAACAACCGATGATCGCTCTCCATTAATCAACCGTGACATCAGAATAAATGCCTTGGGCTCACAAACATTTTGGCCGCAGACCTTGGACATTTCAACATTTCTCAGCACCATCGCACTCAGCACGCGCCACCCAAGAATGGTTAAAAAATGAGGTTACTCGCTTCATTTCCAGCGCACGATGGCTAGCAAAATCTCCGGACACCAATCCGTTGGACTATTGTGTCTGGAGTATTTTGGAAAGCAAGGTTTGCACTAAAAAATACCAAAGTGTCGATTACTTCAAGCAAGCGCTTCGACGGGAATTGGCCAAAATACCGCAGAGCAGCATTCGGGATGTGACGGTTTCATTGGCCGTTTGAATGCATAATTCGTGTCAAATATGACCAATTCGAATGAATCTAAACTTTTTCTAAAGTTTGATGCTATTTGCGACATTTTTTGTTTTCATTCAATAAAATCTAAGAAAGGAATTTAAAAATTATGGCGTTTGACTTTGTTGCAGTGTTTTATCTCATCCTATATATCCTCTCAAGCAATATGGCTAAGGGTATAATTACTTAAATGACGAACATAGTCCTCAATTACATCCAAATATTACGTATTGTAAATTAAAATACTGGTTCAGTTCTTGTGGTATCTTCCCCATAAAATAATTGTGTTAATATTAGACTAACATTGAAAATAGAATATAGCAATGCATTATTTTTGATACATCCCCCCAAAAAGTCAAAATTTGGAAAATTATACAAGATAAATGTACATACCAATCTCCCAACATGATTTAATCTCTTTTTTTACTTCCAAAACTGAATTCCATATAAGGGAATATTATTTCCAGTTAAATTTAGTTTCATAGTTCAGTTTTCCATTAAAAAGTAGGTCTTTTTTAGCAATTTCCCCTAACTGTAGATAAGATTTTAGATGAGATTTCCAACTTTCAAAAGATCTCTTTTCAAAATGTTGAGATTTCTTAAACGACTTCATGGCCAAAAAATGTGGATCGGTTTGTATTTTTTTAAAGGAACCAAAGAATCTGACTTTGATATTGAATATGTGTCGTCAAATTGAAGATCAGGTGACTGGTATGGAAAAATTGTCTAACGATCCCTATATATATGAAATATATTACAGCCTTTCTCTTTGAGGACAAAGACACAGTTTTGAGAGCACAATAAATATTTATTTTCGTTAATTTAAATTATAATTACATTTCTTTTTTTTTTTCAATTTTTAATATAATTACAGGTTAACAACATTAAACCCAATCTTATTCCATTATGAATTAATTATCTTTACACACACATTCCTATATCCATACAGGTTTTACGTACAGCATCCAGACATAATGTGCTGTAAGATTAGTTAAATTTCCAATAAATACAAAACTTCGCTCAAATAGCCTATTTTCCCAATTCTTGTTCTGAGAAAAGTAAAATAAAGGGAAGAAATACCAGAGGAAAAAATTCTAAAGAAAATATTTTTTTTCATATTTTCATAGAACAAAAATCCAGCCCAATTCTAGCAAATTGAAATAGTAATACATAAGGGTAGAAGATAGGTAGTTTTAACTCCCAAATTACCTCTCTGCAAAGTACAATCCGTTACAATAACTAAAATTCCGCGAAACATACTAAATCTTGGGCCTACGGTGATACCTAACTTCAATCTATCATTTCAACCCAAACGGTTATAATATCACACTCCAACACTGTAATGGAAACAAACGCTGTTATATTCGTGCCTACCTAGAAAGATATAAAAAAAAATCAAATATATCGGTCACATACCAATGTGACCGACCGTCGGACCAAGGAACACAACTTGTATGACAACTTTGCGACAAGACAATTTCAATGCCAGCCAACAAAACAGTAAAACATGCTGCTAAACAAACAAAACATGCAGCATCGCCGCAGTTATGAAGCAATAAAAAGCGTATTTCTTGTTGCCAAGTGCATTGTCGACATGTGGCAGCAGCAGTGGCAGCAAAAGCCACAACAACAACGGGAATAACAATGGCAAATGCAATGCAATGCAACCTTGCCACAAACACAAGCTCAAATTTGCCAAAGCCACATTATGCAGCAAAACATTAGCTTCAGCAGGAACAAAACCACAAGCTGCAACAACAACAACAGTAATGACAACAACGACAGCGACGACAGACGTAATGAAATCTTACGACCCCAACCAATGCCGCTGCCACGGCCACCAACACCACTACAATGTGCCATCCAAGAATTGTTTGCATTAAAACCAACAACAATAACAAATAGAAGAAAGAACAAACGCAACGCAAAGAAAGCAAAAAATGTTCTGGACAACACTGCAATAATCAGCTGCCGCCGTAACACCAGCTCTTTTTTTTTCTAACTCCAGCTCGTGTTGTTACTCACATACGCTGGTTTGTACGTCGCGATGTACAAGAAACATGCCATCGCCATAGCGCTGAAGCTGTTTCCAAATTCAGTTGGCATTTTCAAACCAATTAATGCCGTAGAAATGTTAAAAATCCGTTTATTTCAAACGGAACTAACAGCAAAGTCAAATAATAGAAAAAAAAAACCGCATTGGAACAAACGGGTGTCGAAATAAGAGCTACGTAGTTGAGACATTTGTGGAAATCTTTGACTATTTTAACACATATTGAAAAGAATATAATATTTTTTTATAACCTCCACATAAATAGTAATATACCCTCCACATAGCAGTAATTTTGTCCTTCCGTTGATAACTCATCGAAATAATTGTTTTAGACACAACAAAGTATATATTTTTGATCAGCGTAAAATTTCAAGTCGATTTAGTTATGTCCGTCCGTCCATCTATTGTGGAAGCCAAAATTTTGCATATACAGGGTGAGATGAAAAAACTGCAACCAACTTCAAATTGCTGTCATTTCCAAGCCACTCGTCCGGCAGCTGTTAAAATTATACCAGTGACAGTTTATTATATGGTTTACAGGCGTACAAAAGCATTTTGGTGAGAATTTTCCAGAAAAAAAGTTATTCGTGATAGAATTCAAGCGTGATAGAGTGATTTCTTTATATTTGGCTTGAAAACCACAAGTAGCTTTGGTTGGAGCACCCCAGCATTTAAATGTGAATAAATCTTTTGTGTCTCGTACCATCGCTCGTTACGGTAGCGTATCCCACCGTCAAGGAAGCGGATGGAAGAAAACAGCAACATCAGCAGAAATGGTTCGAAAAGTAAAGAAGCGCAGTGGCCGAAATATAACTCGTAAGCTGAACATATTGCAATATTACATTCCGCAAATATTGAAAAATGAGCTCGGAGTGAAGCCATTGAAATTCCAAAAAATGCAAGAACTTACACCGCAACAGAAAAATAATAAGTTGTGAACTGCCGAGTTTGGTTCCCTCCGATGAGAAAACATTCGTTGTCCAGCAGTTTGTAAAGATAGAAAATGATTGTGTTTACTTGTTAAAGAGGTCAGCTGAAAATATGCACCTTCGGTTGGCCATCAGAACTCAAGCGCCGCCAATGGTGATGATGTGGGCCGCCATAACTGCCGATGGTCGATCTACGCTCGTATTAATCGACCGTGGCATCAGAATAAATTCCGAATATTATCGCGAAATTATTCTGGAGTGTGTATTAAAGCCTTGGGCAAGCAAACATTTTAGCCGAAGACTTTGGACATTCCAACAGCACTCAGCACGCGCCACCCAAGAATGGTTACAAAATAAGGTTCCTCGCTTCATTTCCAGCACACAGTGGCCACCAAAATCTCCGGATGCCAATCCGTTGGAATATTGTGTCTGGAGTATTTTGGAAAGCAAAGTTGGCCCTTAAAAATACCAAAGTGTCGATCACCTCAAGCAAGCGCTTCGACGGGAATGGACCAAAATACCGCAGAGCAACATTCGGGCAGCGTGTGACGGCTTCATCTGCCGTTTCCATAATTCCTGCCGAAGGTGGCCAATTTGAACAAATCTAAACTTATTCTAATTTTTGTTTTCATTCAATGATATTAAGAAACCAGTAAAGAAAGTCCTAAAGTCGGGCGGGGCCGATTTTATGATACCCTACACCACTTTGCTAATTTAGTTCAGCTCCACTTAATAATTAAAAGTTTTTATGGGAGAATTCAATCATACACGCTATGATTATAATTATAATTTAGTGTTCAAAGACTAAATATGCCAAAGCATTTGTATCCTTTAAATTCGGACTTGTATTGCCCATTTGGTGCAAAATTAATTTGAAATCGGATAAAAATATATATGGGAACTATATCCAAATCTGAACCGATCTCAATAAAATTTGGCAAAGATATTTCTGAGCTGTATTTGATATATTACACTGAATATCTTTGTTACGGAGTGCATATTACGGCTGTGGGTAACAAATACAATAAATCGGATGAAAAATATATATGGAAGCTATAACTATATCTGAACCGATCTTCACCAAATTTGGCATACTACCTTCTAAACTAAATTCGGTCGTATGTGCCAAATTCAATCCCATTTGGACATATATTAGACGTTTGGTGCACAATAAATGGTAAATCGAACGAAGTTATATATGGGAGCTATATCCAAATCTGAACCGATCTCGATAAAATTTAGCAAAGGTATTTCTGAGCTGCATTTGATATATTTCCCCAAATATTGTTGTTACAGAGTGCATATTACAGCTGCGGAGGACAAAAATAACAAATCGGATGAACAATATATATGGGAGCTATAGCTATATCTGAACCGATTTCGATAAAATTTGGCATACTTATTTTCAGGCCTAATTTGGTTGTATGTGCAAAATTCCATACTATTCGGGCTGATATTACACGTTTGGTGCACAATAAAAGGCAAATCGGACGAAGATATATATGGGAGCTCTTTATAAATTTTTACCGATTATCTCCAATTTCAATAGGGTTCGTCCTTGGGCCAAACAAATGTTGTTTGCAAAATTTCATCTGAATCGGATAATAAATGCGACCTGCATTTTGTTCACAAGAATACATGGACAGACAGACGGACTGACATGCATAAATCAACTCAGAAAGTGATTCTATGCAGATCATCAAAAGGAACTATGGGTCTATCTCGTTTCCTTTTGCCTGTTACAAACAAATGCACAAAGTCATAATATCCTGACCACCTTGTGGTGTAGGGTATAAAAATGAAAAAAATTGGCATTTGACTTTGGTGCAATTTTTTTATATCACCCTCTATATGGGAGCTATAGCTATATCTGAGACGATTTTTACTAAATTTGACACACTTTCTTGAAATCGGTCGTATGTGTCAAATCCTATAGAATTATATTAACCATTTGATGCACAATAAACTTGACATCGGATAAATAAATATATGGTAACTGTATTTGGCCTGAGACCAAAATAACAAATCGAATGAACAATATGCATCGGAGCTGTCGCTATATCTGAATCGATTTTTATCAAATTTGACATACATGCTTCAACTTTCAATTCGGTCGTATGTGCAGTATAAATCAACCATATCAGTATCTGTTGAAAATATATCTAAAAATTCAGTTTTTGACAATATGCCGTTTATGACATGAAGCAAAAAATTCTCGTTGACTTAGTAATGCCTGTCACAGTTTGGACGATGAGACACGCTTCCTACTGCAAGCCGCTTGCCAATAGGTAGTTATTTTTCTGGATAATTTTCTTTGATCCGACTAACAGAATATTTTTTAGACTGGCTTCATTAAGTTTAGTAACAGGTAATTCATTTACACAAGGGCTTCATATGTTGTTCCACAGAAGCTTCAGCACGTTGCCCACAAGATATGCGGTTCGTTGTACCGTATCGTAGCTCAAACACAAATTTGCTGGTTGAACCCGAACGAGTTTCGTTCCATCTGAGAATGCCTAGACATCTGAATGATATATACCACAAGTCCCCAATCCATCTAAGAAGACTTGGTATTGTCTGTAACCTGAACATGATCCCGGCTAATCACACTTAATTTAATATTCACAAATCATTTACCCTCTGAATATCAAACGATTGCCAACGAAACATGGTAAACATTGAATTTCCGATCATCAACCACCACCACTCTAATTGCATCTCCGAAGGCAATTGCCATCCTATATTCATACCCTCAGCCATATGGCTAGAGAGAGTATATATTGTTTATATACGGTCAGAACGTGTCTCATGGAAATAATGGTCTCTTTGGACCAAATCCGTTTCAGGTTTCAAATTTGGTATTTGAAGTTCGCAATGAATACTACAACCTAACTTTTTATGACTTTAGCTTTTTAGATTTTTTCTAATTTTCGCACTTGAATATTGTAATGGCTTATGACAAAAGTTAACTATGCAGGTCCATGTCGTCGTATTGACCCTTATATAACAGCTACATTCGGTATTTCTAAGATGTTAACAGAATTAAGAACGGATTTTATTGTTTTTCAGAATTGCCAAATTCGTTCTAAATGGTGAAGGGTATTCAAAGTTGGCCCGGCCGAACTTACAGCTTTTTTACTTGTTTTTTTTATAAATAATGATATGTTTTTGTCATTATTATATGTATTCGGTTGCTAAATGTTTTCTGAACATAGGTTAAAGCCTTCATCTAAGTTATATCTCCATTATCGTCTAACTTTTGCAATAATCTTATTTGAAAACCAAAGAACCAAATGCACTTAAAATAGTAATTGGGATTAGAGCAAATGATTTCGTAACTACAGAAAAAAGCAACAATAGAAACAAACCGAATGCCAAAAGAAAATCTCAAAAACTTGCTCCGATATACAAGTTCAGATATGAGAAACGACTGCATAAAAATGCAGATGAGTGCATGCTGCATGGAATGCGGCTTACACGCGACAGCTTCAGACATGGCCACAACAACTCAACTTAAATGCAAAACCTGATGTTGGTGCAAAGCTAAGCACGGGATGAAAATGAATGAAATGAGCAGTTCCAGCGATTGAATTGGAGTCAGATACAGGGAGAGGCAGTCAGGAAATTTGCAAGAAAAGAAAATAGAAGCTAAGCTTATTACATTGCATTATATTCAAGTTAGCCGTCGTCTTTATTGCTACCACCACAGCGGTAGTCTGATTGTCTTCCAGTCTATATGTCTGTCTCTTTGTTCGTTGCTCGGTTGGTTGGTTGGTCTATCTGTCACTTGGCCAGTTATCGGCAAATGCTGCGCCGTTTGATAGTTCATTGCTTCGCGTCTTCGTGGTAACTATGAACGTTGTCTGAGAATCTACAAGTGCGGCGGACGGCCTACTTTCTCTGCATTCCATGTGAATAGGACACATAGAAAAAGAAGTTGCACAAGACGCGAATTGCGAATAGAAAATACCCGTATCATGAGCACAATTTGAAGAAACAAAGAACATCTATCAGCCAGCCAACCAACCAGCAATACGTTTCTAGTTCACCTCAAAGAGTGATTAGTAAGCGCAATACAGGCAAAACGAAAAAAAATCGAATCGCAAGAAATTCCAATTGCGCTGAACAGAAAGAAAGAGAGAAAAAAAAAACGCGTTGCATCAAAACCCAAAAGGAAGTAAGTGGTAAGATTAGAATTGTTAGCTGACAGCTGCTACCGCTGATTGCCATAGCATTCCAATTGAAGGTTAATGCGGGAATCAAAGCATTTTCTTCTGTTTTCCTTTTCAGAATAAATTAGACATCAATATTTGATGGAAAAATTGATAATTGCCAAATATTATCAAATCGATGTTTGTTTAAATTGAAATTATGTTCCTTTTAGAAATAGCGAAATGATGATACATTATCGGCTACATTGCGAATCTATGTGCATTAAAATGCTAAAAAAGTGGTACCGATTTAATCTGTGTACGATGGCGATAAGGCGATTTTTTTTTTAAATTCATTCTGAAAGCTTCTAAGAACTGCCTTATGTTGGGCTGCAGTTCTACACTTCTGAGATATGTTCTTATTTAATGACAATGTGAAATGAAAAATTATTTCCTTTGTAAAATTTTTCAATTGACATTCCTTTTCGTTACGAATTACGAAATACGAATTATCAACCATTGGCTTTAGAGCAGTTATAATTTGGTTTCAGAGGGAACTAATATATAGGAAGCATATTCAATTCTTAATCGATTTTCACCAAATTTGACGGAGACATTTTAGTCTTTTATACCAAATAACATTGCTATAGAGTGCATGATATCACATCGAAAAAGATTATATTAAAAATATGTATCGGAGCCGAGTTCCACAAAATGGAAACGTACGTCCCGAAATTCACTCCATTTGGGCTGATATTAGCTATTATTTGCACAATAAACCTGAAATCGGATTAAGGATATATGGGAGGTATATCCGAGCTCTATGATATTTCTGGTACCAAATATCATTGTTTGTCGAGTGCATATTGAGAATGGGCAGGACTTAAAGACCAAATCGGACAAAACTTATATATGGGAGCTATAGCTATATATGAACTGATTTTCAACAAATTTAGTGTACTTGCTTCTAGACCGAACACAGTCGGATGTACCAAAATTCAGGTCATTAGGACTGATATTGACAATATGGACCACAATTAACCCGAAATCGGATGAAGATATATATGACAGCTATATCCAAATCTACAAGATATCTGGTAGCAAATATCACTGTTGTCGAATACATATTACGAATATGAGGGACTTGAAAACCAAATCCGTAGCTATATCTATAACTGAACCCATTTTCACCAAATTTGGTGTACTTGCTTCTATTGAATTCGGTTAGATGAGTTAAAATTCAGATCATTTGGACTGATATTGGCCATTTGACGCACAATTAACCCGAAATCGGTTGAACATATATATGGGAGCTATATCTAAATCTGAACCGATCTTTATAAAACTTGGCAGAGGTATTTCTGGGATATATCTGACATTTGGTACCCAATGTCATTGTTATGAAGTGTATATTACGTATGTGAGGGACTTAAAACCCCAAATCGGATGAAACATATATATGTTTGAATTTAACATCTTCATGGAACAAGAATTGAGTCCCAGAACATGTAGGTCACTATCGATGTGGAAAATTAGATATGGTGGTGTTTGTAGAAAATCGTTAAAAGTTCTAAATAATTTAATTTTACAGGTAAAATTCTGAAAATTGATATTTTGCAGACAAATTTTCTGAAAAAAATCAAAAAATCGAAAATTTTTGCGCTACAATCAATATTTGTTTGGCCCAAGGACGAACCCTATTGAAATTTGTTATAATCGGATCAGATTTAGATATAGCTCCCGACCGATTTTGGGTTAATTGTGCACCAAATGACCAAATTATTCCAAATGACTTGAATTTTGGCACATCCAACCGAATTCAGTCTAGAAGCAAGCACTTCCAGTTTAGTGAAAATCGGTTTAGAAATAACCATAGCTTCCATATATATGTTTCATCCGGTGTTTGGTGTTTAAGTCCCTCTAATTCGTAATATGCATTTGAAAACAATGACATTTGGTACCAGATATCTTATAGAGCTCGGAAATACCTCTGCCAAATTTGATCAAAATCGATTCAGATTTAGATATATATCTTCAACCAATTTCGGGTTAATTGTGCACCAAATGGCCAATATCAGTCCTAAAGTCCTGAATTTTGGTACATTCGACCGAATTCAGTTTAGAAGTAGGTCCATCAAATTTGCAAAATATAGAAAATCGGTACAGATATAGCTATAGCTCCCTTACAAATGCCTTCCCCGCCCAACTTTTGACTCTTCCTTACTGGGTGTTGGTGCAGTAGTAGCTTTTGCAATGCTTCTTACTGGTCTCTACTCCAAAATCAACAATTCTGCTTATACAGGGTGAGAAAAAAAAACTACAACAAAGTCAAATGCCATAATTTTTACATTTTTTTTAAACTTTATTGAATGAAAGCAAAAAATTTCGGAAATAGCATCAAATTTTAGAAAACGTTTAGATTTGTTCGATTTGGTCAACTTTGGCACGAATCATGACCATCAAAGGGTCAATGAAACAATCACACGCTGCCCGAATGTTGTTCTGCGGTATTTTGATCTATTCGCGGCTAAGCGCTTGCTTGAGGTGATCGACACTTTGGTATTTTAAGTGCCAACCTTGCTTCCCAAAATACTCCAGACACAAAAGTCCAACGGATTGGTATCCGGAGATGGCCACCAACCATTGTGCGCTAGAAATGAAGCGAGGAACTTCATTTTGTAACCATTCTTGGGTGGCGCGTGCTGAGTGCGATGGTGCTGAGTCCTGTTGGAATGTCTTACGTCTGCTGCCAATGTGTTTGCGTGCCCAAGGCTTTAATACACCCTCCAGATCATTTTCGCGATATAATTCAGCATTTATTCAGATGTCACGGTCGATTAATACGAGCGGAGAGCGACCATCGGCTGTTATGGCGCTTGAGTGGTGGTGGCCAACCGAAGGTGCACATTTTCAGCTGACATCTTTGGCATCATTTTGTTTGTTTACAAACTGCCGGACAACGAATATTTTCTCATGGGAGAAAATCAAACTCGGCAGTTCACCACTTTCGGCCAAGCGAAGCAACTCTTTAGCTCTTTCGAGTCTATTTTCTTTCTGCTGCGATGCAAGTTCTTGTACTTTTTGGAATTTCAATAGCTTTACCCCAAGCTCATTTTTCAGTATTTTCCGAATGGAATATTGGATATGTTCAACTCACAAGCCATTTTTGGCCCCTGCGACGCGGGTTTCGATCAAGTAGCTTCTTTATTTTTCGAGCCATTTGTGCTGATGTTGCTGTTTTCTTCCATCCACTTCCTTGACGTCGGGCTACGCTACCAGTATCACGGTAACGAGCGATGGTACGAGACACACAAGATTCATTCACATTTTTAATGCTGGAGTGCTCTAACGATAGCCACTTGTGGTTTTCCAGCCAAATATAAAGAAATCACACTATCACGCTTGAATTCCATTACGAATAACTTTTTTTCTGGAAAATTCTCAGCAAAATGCTTTTATACGCTTGTAAACAATATAATGAGCTGTCACTGGAATAATTTTAAAAGTTGTCGGACGAGTGGCTGAGAAATGACAGCAGTCTGAAGTTGGTTGCAGTTTTTTCATCTCACCCTGTAGTTTTCAATATTGAAAAATTCATTCAAATTTATTGAACACAAACCCTTTATATTGTGTTTTCATTTTATCCTTTTTATACAATACAACACTGTGTGTCGGGGTTATTATAAGTTTGATCGAACCAAACTTTATGTA
The DNA here is from genome assembly GCF_030504385.1 of Musca domestica. Lineage (NCBI taxonomy): Eukaryota > Metazoa > Arthropoda > Insecta > Diptera > Muscidae > Musca > Musca domestica. The sequence continues at coordinate 971,708 of NW_026712309.1, read as the reverse complement.
ACACCTAGAAATATTGGTCCCGGCATTGGAAACTATACATGGATCTTCCTGTCTCACCGAGCTGAGTCGAACTAGCTATGTATGTCGTCCGTACGTCTTGTTGTCTATCCATGTTAATTTGTAATTACTCACACTTATCAGTTATGCCCCAAAATGTACGGATTCAGAGTAGAAGCTTATTGCGTTGGAGTTGATCGCATAATATTTATAGGTTAAAATTGACCTAAAACAGAAACATTTCCTGATTTTGCAGTTTCTCTGCAGGTCGCAATTGTAGACCAATCGATACCGAAATTTAGCATGGGGCTAGAGTTTAAGGCTAGGCAGAAGCGTACGTAAGTACAAATTTCCACTAAACCGCGAATATTTTTAATCCTGGCGAAATCACAAATGCACGAAAATCTCACTTACTACTTCCTTCTTACCAGGAGACGGCTAGACGGATTTTGGCAATTCTCGCCAGAAAAGGATAAAATCTAAGAAAATCGCGAAAAAGTGAATATTTGTTTTATTTTTTATATTTTTTGTCACAATTTTTATCGCATGAGATTTTTTTTTATATTTGACTAACAATATTGAATTTTACGTTTGGTAATATTTTTCACCTTACTATATTTTGAGGGTATTATCGTCCGATTCTAAAGAAATTTAGCATGAGGATAGGATAAGGGTCAGATTTAAAACCTATAGATCTACAATTAGGGATTCAAATGGACTAAAAATAAATTTCCTGATTTTGCAGTCGCTCTACAAGTCACAATTTAAAACCAATGGACACGGAATTTTGTATGAGGAGAGAGTTACGGACAGGGAGGAAGTCGCTCATTTTGGATGGCCATTGGATTTAGTTATCTGTAAAATGGACAACAACTTTTTTTGAATTTGTTTCGAATACATAACAACAAGGTGTAAATAAGGAATACATCTGGGTTGAGCTCTATGGCATTATACCAAAAACGAAATCTTCCAAAAAAGATTTGGATATTAAGCGGCTTCCAACATATTGTACTGTTGTAGGGTATCACATGGTTGACCCCTCACGACTATAGCCTTTGCTTACTTGTTTAATCTATGTGGAAGAAATATTGTGTTTCCTACAATATTTATTCAGTTCGGTCTTTAAGCATATTCATCTTCTATAGGAAAATCACCAACAGATCCCTGGTATTTTAATAATTGAAAATTATTATTTCCGAAATAGTTAATTAATAAGAGCCACATGTGCGGAATAAAATAAAATCATATGATAGAATATATTTATTTAATAAGTTTTCAATACTAAGATTGCAATTAAAACTGCACGAGACTTTTTTTCAATTAACATTCTATTTTTAAATGACACTACATCGTACTTTTTCCCGTCTGTACTTTCTACAAAATGCATTTTACTTTAGAGACACCGTACATTATTATTCCGCAAACATATGGTGTCTTCTGACAAACGGCGGCAAACAGGCAGGCTGGCAGCCAGTCTGTCGGTATTCCATTCATTCTAAACCATATGTCTGGCAAACTCGTACATACGACGTTGGGCGTGTCAGTTAACCATATCAAACTTTCATCCGTTTGTCTAATTAATGGTGTATCGTCTCAGTTTCATAACAAACCGCCGTTGGCAGCTGGAAAACGGTAATGATGGCAATGTCGGCTAAAACGTCTGCGAACATGACTTCCATTGCAGCCAGCAATGGCTGACAGAAACTTGGGGTCATTAACACACAGTTAACACGCCTCAAGATAATACGCGCATGCGCAATGGGAAATATATTTTAGTGTTATATATATATATATTTTTTTTTTTGTTCTTTCTTTTTGTGTTTTGTTTTAATTTTTCGTTTTGTAAAATTTCACACACTTTGATCAAAGGTGTTGAAGAGTGTGTTTTACTCTCTGCATAACAGCCGCAAGCTATGAATCAAGTATATGCTTTCGGGTCAACTGTTAATTAATTTTCTTAAAATTACAAACCTCGAATAGGGAAATTACTTTTTTTCTGAATATATAAATGTTGATAAATTTGGAAGACGTTGATAAATTTGGAAGAGAAGTTTCTATTTTTATACCCTACAACACTAAGTGTTGGGGGTATTATAAGTTTGATTGGGTCAAATATTATGTAACACCTCGAAATATTGGTTTCCCACATAGGAAAGTACATATGGATCTTCCTATCTCGCGAAGCTGTGTCGATCTAGCTATGTATGTCCGTCCGTCTGTTCATGTTAATTTGTAATCACTCTACAGGTCGCAATTATGGCCCGATCATCACGAAATTAAAAATGGAATGTTTTTGGAGATGATCGCATAATATTAATATTTAGGGGTTGAAATGGACCAAAAACTGAAAAAAATCCTGATTTTGCAGTTATGCAGTCGCTATTATACAGGGCTGTCATATAAACCAATTTTGTCACTATTGGTTTTAAAAACGACAAGAAAAAATGCTTTGGTGTCATGAAAATCAATGTTATCGGTTTTATTTTCGAATTAGAATTTTGTCGGTTTTGGTTGTCACAGAAGCCAATGTTATTGGTTTTGTTATTGGAAATAAACCAAGTTGCTTAGAGCTGTCACTTTTATTTGCTTTGGATTTTTTAAACAATTTTTGATGGATATCCAAATTTTTTTAACGAATTTTTAAAGGACTATAAACGTGGATTTTTTAAAGAATTTTTAAAGGACTATAAATGTGGATTTTTTAAAGAATTTTTAAAGGACTATAAACGTGGATTTTTTAAAGAATTTTTAAAGGACTATAAACGTGGATTTTTTAAAGAATTTTTAAAGGACTATAAACGCGGATTTTTTAAAGAATTTTTAAAGGACTATAAACGTGGATTTTTTAAAGAATTTTTAAAGGGCTATAAACGTGGATCTTTTGAAGAATTTTTAAAGGACTATAAACGTGTATTTTTTAAAGAATTTTTAAAGGACTATAAACGTGGATTTTTTAAAGAATATTTAAAGGACTATAAACGTGGATTTTTAAAGAATTTTTAAAGGACTATAAACGTGGATTTTTTAACGAATTTTTAAAGGACTATAAACGTGGATTTTTTAAAGAATTTTTAAAGGACTATAAACATGGATTTTTAAGGATTTTTTAAAGAATTTTTTAAAGGACTATAAACATGGATTTTTTAATGAATTTTTAAAGGACTATAAACGTGGATTTTTTAAAGAATTTTTAAAGGACCATAAACGTGGATTTTTAAGGATTTTTTAAAGAATTTTTAAAGGACCATAAACGTGGATTTTTAAGGATCTTTTAAAGAATTTTTAAAGGACCATAAACGTGGATTTTTAAGGGTCTTTTAAAGAATTTTTAAAGGACCATAAACGTGGATTTTTAAGGATTTTTTAAAGAATTTTTAAAGGACCATAAACGTGGATTTTTAAGGATTTTTTAAAGAATTTTTAAAGGACCATAAAGACCATCTTTGAAAAATTTGGAAATATGCATGTGGAACCAGATATAACGGACGAAAGATTTTCATTTTAATACTTCATCTAATACAGATATAAATATTGGTATGTACAAAATATCGAGGAAATCAAACATTTAAACCCACTTTTATGAGAAATCGAGAATTCCGATCAATTACATATTCATCTCATTTTTCTGATTGAGAGAAATATTTAGATATAGCAAGTTGAAAAGCATCGCTGACTTGTTTCGCATGTTATGACAGATAAAAGTATTGAAAATTGCGACTCTTTGTGAGTGAGGCACCAGAAAAGGTTCGTAGATACATACCATCTTTACAACAAATATTGTATTAGCAAAAATGTTAATATGTCTGAAATCTGAAGAGAGTTGGATACTTTTTTCGCTATCTTTGAGCTTATGTATATTCAAAATTTTGACCCTTTGTATGTAGGTACCAGAAGGAGTGAACCGATAGATTCCATCTTCACACCAGACCTTGGGTTATTATAAATATTTTCATGTGTGTTATTTTAAGGACAATCTGGCGCTTATATCACATTTTATAAGAGTTATAATTATTCTAAATTTTGACCATTTGTGGGGGAGGTACTCGATAGAGTGAACAGATATTGTCCATTTTCGCACCTGATAGCACAAATGTTTGGATTTGCAAAGTTGGAGCTAAATCGAATTATGTCAGAACGTCCCTCTTTCTGTGCAGAAAATATATTTTTTGAAAATTTCGAACTTTTGTGGGGAGGTACCAGAAGGAGTGGACAGATATTGCCCATCTTCGAACTCGATCTAAGTTTGACAATAATATTACAATGTACCAAGTTTGGGCCAAATCGGATACTCCCTTCGAGAGTTATCGTGTGCACCAGCCAGTCCGACAGACAGACAGACAGACAGACAGACAGACGGACATCGCTAGATCGACTCCAAAAGTCCTGAAACGGATTTAATCCAAAGAGTCCTAGGGCCTAAATATAAAGTGACCTGGGGTCTAAATACGTAAAATAAATAACGGTTTTTAGACTAGGCACGTTTTGACCGTTTCAAATGATATATACATTCTCTAGCCATATGGCTGATGGTATAAAAACGACAAAAAACAATCAGCTTTTTGGCTATGGTTACGACAGAAAACTAAAATTCAATTGGTATCAGCGGCAAGGGTTATGGATATGGCGTTATGGTGTGTCACAAGAAATCGATTGCATTATACACTCTAAGATTGTTTTTAACACGTGATTATACTTTTGATTGGTATCTTACATGCATATTCTCCGTATGAAATTCGAGAAAAAAAATCCTCATTTCTACATCAATTTTTCAACGTCAATATCTAATGCTTTCCAAACACATCTCATAAATTATATGAGTTCTATCTTCATCTACATTTTCTAATTAGTTGATGAATCAATATTGTGTTGATGTTTCCTTTGGCAATATCACTTTTTTGTCCTTTTTTTGGACAGCCTTGAGGAATTTAAATTATAAATACACCGAGCAAAAACCAACCGCGTTCTTGTCCGTGTAATTTCATTTCGTATTTCACATCAGTCTAATTGAAATGTTACTCTATCTTCACTGCAGTGGTTGGGGGGTTATACAGTGTCCTTGTGTAGCTTTTCTTTTAGCTATTTTTGGTATGTTTTTCGGTTCATAATTCACTTGGCAATTGAAAATGATGAATATGAAAATGGCAAGTATCACTCAATTGAATGATGCACAAAATGATAAAATTGTAATGGAAACTAAGTTATTTAGGAGGTTTAATAAGAAATTACTTTTAACTAAGGTAGGAACATTCATAAGTGGCATAAGTGGAAATATATCGAAAACAATTTAGTTAATTGAATGCATTTCTTTCAAAGGCATGCATAGTATTAAAATTGTTTGCCCTTCATTAAGTTCTGGTTTGATAAATATTGGCAAGAGTGAAAGCTTATATCTCTATCTTAACTCTCAACTCAAAATAAAATTATAAAAATTTATAAAAAAAAATAATATCCTACAGCATGAGGTAAAGAAACGCTTTAAAAATAATGCGTTCTACCATTAGGGTAATAAAAACCGTAAAAAATAGGAATTTTATATTCTAACGAGCCCCATCTTTATCTTCAAATGCAGTTTAAGCCGGGTTGTACCAATATAATGGTAAAATACCAAAACGTTAATTTACAAAAATAATTTTCTTCTACAGGGATTTTTATTAATAACGTGGTTTAAATAGATAAACAAAAATAAACTGAAATTTTGTCGACAGATGTCAAAAATCAGCCCATGTCAGTTTATTAAAATATGTTTCGATTTAAATTATGATTATTCAAAATGTTGACCCTTTTTGGAGGAAATACCGAAGGACTGGACCAATATCATCCACTTCTCATCTGAACTAACTCTGACATAAAAATTGCAACGCGTCCGATTTGGACCATATTGACAATTTTCTTCACTTTATATGATGAAATATAAGTGACGTACCAGATATAATGGAGAGAAGTGCTCCACTTCATGTAATACTGATAAAAATATTGGAATGAGCAAAATTTAAGGAAAGACAGGCATCTACTACCAATTTCATGGCTATAATTGTTAATCAGAAATGTAACCTTTTGTGGAGGAGGTACGAAACGGAGATAACCTATAAACTCCATATTCACGTCAGATCTCTTTTTGAGAGAAATATTTAGATATACCAAGTTTGAAAAGAACCGCTGATTTGTTTCGCAAGTTATGATGGATATAAGCATTTAAACTTGTTATCCTTTGTGTAGGAGGTTCCATGAGGTACTTGTTCTGATACCGTCGTATGGACTTTTTGTGGTTCAAATTCTACTGAGTAGATTTTGAGCCGAAATCTATTGTTGCACAAATACGAAAAATGACTCTTATGAAAAATTCACAATTTTGATATGGCGATACACTTTCCTAAACTTCAAGAAAAAAAGTATTGTTTTTATCGATGTGACCTCATACCATAATAATGGGTATGTCCAAAGACTTTCCCTCTGGATATGATTGGCACCGACTATCGCGAATCAAAGATTTCTAAAATTAATTATTTTTGTACGTAGTCCACACAGTAAACTGACTGAATTAATCCCATAAACCAGGATTTCAAATTTGTAAAACGGTTCAGATATAGCTATATCCCCCATATATATGCTTTATCCAATTTGGGTTTTAAAGTCCCTCACAAGCGTAATATGCATTCCACAAAAATGATCTTTGGTACCAAATATCAGATACAGCTACAAAATAAGTGTATCAAATTTTGTCAAGATCGGTTCAGATTTGGATATAGCTCCTATATATATCCTCAACCAATTTCGGGTTAATTGTGCAGCAAATGGCCAATATCAGTCCAAGTGACCTGAATTTTGGCATATGAATAACATATATGAATTCCGGGACGAACGTTTCCATTTTGTGCAACTCGGCTCCGATATATTTTTTTTTAATATAATCCTCCTCCAAGTGATATCATACACTCTGTAGAAAACTATAACTGCTCTTAAGCCAAATGTTGATTGATGGTATGATCTACTTGAAATAAATTCTTTTGTTACGGGAGCTCTACTAAATATTCATAGTGGTGAAGGGTAAAAAATATTTAAAATCTTAAAAGTACCGAATATAGGGAGTTATCGTTGTATTATTATGTTCGAAGACCTGCATGGGCAATTTTTGTCATAGGCCATTTCCATAATCAAATACCAAACTTGAAAAAATTCCTAAAATCATCAAAATAACGAATATAGGGAGGTGTCGATATGTGGGGTGTATACGAAATCCTGGACCTGCATAGATAATTTTCTGTCACAGGCTGTAGTACCCATCACGAGCTTCAAATACCAAATTTAAAACAATTCCGGTGAATAATGTTGCTAAAATCATTAAAATTCCGAATAAAGGTAAGTACCGATTTAATGGGGCTATACGAAGACCTGGACCTGTACATACAATTACCTGTTGCAGGCTGTAGTACACACTAGGAACTTCAAATACGAAATTTAAAACAACTGCGGTGAATAATGTCGCTTAAATCATAAAAATACCGAATATAGGGAGTTACCGTTATATGGTGGCTGTACCTAAACGTAGGCCTATATAGCTCATTTTCAATGCCAAAAGTCCTGCAGAACAAACACACATCTGAGTAAAATGTTATCGGTCTACTTCAATTCATTCGGAAGCTAGAGTGATTTCCACAGACGGACAGACAGTCAGACAGACGGATATAATTTTATGATGATCAAGAATATGAATACTTTGTTGGGTCTAAAATTTAGATTTCGAGGTGTTGCAAACTGAATGACAATCTTTATATACCCTCTATACTATCGTGGAGGGTATAAAATAAGACTTATTTACCAGTGGGTGTAGTTTCTTGACAGCTATAATACAGATGCATTATTTTCCTCTAATTTGTTCCTTTTTGCCATCATGGAAACTAAGTGAGAATTTCAAGTATTTCGAACGCAATACAAGAATAAACAACTAACTCCCCTGTTAAAATATACACATGAAACTCATAAATAATTAAATACATTAAATAACTCCAGTTGACCCCAAAATACGAAATCATTCAATTTTAAATTGATAAAATCCATTACACAAAACATACGCCCAGGTTTATCGCCACCAGTTATATCTTTTAATCCGACAATAGTATTGACTTAAATTAATATGTTCGAGAGAACAAAGAAAAAGTGTTACGCTTTAACATAATGATCGTAACCAACCAACCAACCAGCCACTACTTTGTCTGATTATGGAAATTGATAATGCAGGCAGGCGGGCAATATGCTTGCAGTCATTTTTTTGACTCCCAAAGAAGTGTTCGATATTGTAGCGGGAAAAGGGAGTTGGAGAGTGACGTCCTGGGTGAATGTGCAGCAACAATATTTGCAATATGGATAAAAACTCCTACATCTTTTAATCATGTAATTCATGTCATATGTAGACTTTCATATCAATTTGGACTCAGTCGATAATAATGCAGTATAGTTTGTTCTTTCTTTCGTTTCGGCTTGGTTTTTTTATTTTTGGTTGCCACTCTGCTGAGGCAGAACCCCAAAAATTACGAAAGAAAAAAAAAACATTATTGACATCACACAAAAAATGACTGCAAATTTCTTGCCTTAAGCCCACAATAACATCCTGTGATATAACATCACTTCATGATACCGACCAATGATGATGATGACGATGACGATGCCGATGAGTATGAACATGCAACAGAGGCTGGGTAAAAAATCGACAAAATCTAACAAGAACAACAATTGGAAATATGGGGACACTGTGTTACAAGAAAATAACAAGGGAAATCAATTTCAAATTCTAATTCCGCAAATTTCGTCATAGTCTTAATCGGCAAAAAACAGTTTCCAATTCTCACATAAGGCAAATAAAGTGTTGATCGAAACATCCAACAACATAATTATACCGTTCGTTTAACGGCTATATCATTTGACACCGTCAAAATATACCTCAACCAAATAATTTTTTGGTCTCGTTAGATATCCGTTTCAGAACATTTGTAGTCGATTCAAACACGTCCGTCAGTCTGGCTAATGTGAGCTAAATATTGAAAATTTAAAAATTATTTATTTTTCATAAAAATGTTAGTGGTTTATTACCAAAGTTCGTTGGAAAGCTAACTGATGCTAATGGACTTATTGTAAAGAATTTTGGCCAGGTTGGTGCCCACAATTTCGTCAGCGAAAAGTCCACCTAAAAACTTCAGATTCATTCCAACAGTCCGTGTTGGGCATTTTTATACTCTCCACCTTCAAGAGAAGGGTATATTAACTTTGATATATCGGTTTGGTATAGCCACCATATAACGGTAACTCCAGATATTCGGTATTTTGATATTTTCGGCACAATTTTTTACGGATTTGTCTAAAAATTCGTATTCGTAAGTCATAATAGGTTCTAGCTCAGATGACGAAACATTTTATGTATAAGTCCATGTTTTTGTATAGCCCCCATATAACGGTATCTCCAGATATTCGGTATTTTTGTTAATTTTGCCACATTTTTCCACGGATTTGTCTAAAAATTAATATTTGTAGGTCATAAGGGGTTCCAGCTCCGGTGAAAGAACATTGAATATTTAGGTACATGTTTTGCTATAGTGCACATATAACGATACCCATCGATATTCGGTATATTGATAATCCTAGCCACATTTACCCACGAAATTGTTTAATATTTGGTATTTAAGCAGATTTGGTATGTGACAATCCTTGAAGTAAAAAATGTTCTATTAGTACGCATTTCCAAAACCACCTCCTCTTCTCAACTACAGACACAAACAGTGACATCCATATCAAATTTCAGAATTTCAACTCTTTTCCTTCACTCAATTTCGAATTTAGTACTATTTAGTACTTTTCGAAAAATTATAGTACGCATTTTCAAATTAAATCCCTATCACAACCTCAGATTGCAATATTGACCTCAATATCAAATTTCAGTATTTCAACTGCGAAATTTCCCCCTTACCAAATTTAGTACAATTATAGTATGCATATCCAAAATCAGTTCCTTCTCTCAACCACTGACATCAACAGGGACCTCAGCATCAAATTTCAGGATTTCCACTATATCCCTTCAACTAATACCAAAATAAGTACCATTTAGTACTTTTCGAACAACTATAGTACGCATTTTCAAATCAATTTCTATATTTTAACACTAGACAAGTCAAATTTCAGATTAATATCCACTATCAGATTAATATCAAGTTTCAGCTCTATAATTACCTCCATTACCAAATGTAGTATTATTTAGTAAAATTATAGCACACATATCCAAAACCAGCTCTCAACCATAGACACCTACAGTGACCATCATATCAAATTTCAGGATTTCAGCTCTAATCCTTTACCCGATACCAAATTCAGTACCATTTAGTACTTTTCGCACAACTATAGTAAGCTATTTCAAAACAATCTCCATATCTCAACGATAAATACCAATAATGACCTTAATATCAGATTGCAGAATTTTAGCTCTATTACCAAATTCAATACCATTTCGTACTTTTCGAACACTTACAGCATGCATTTTCAAATCAATCTCCATATTTCAACCTCAGATAAGTCAAATTTCAGATTAATATCCAGTTTCAGAACTTTAGCTCTGTAATTTCCTCTATTACAAAATGTAGTACTATTTAGTACAATTATAGCACGCATATCCACAGTCAGCTTCTTCTGTCAATTACAGAAACAAACAGTGCCATCGTTATCAAATTTCAGGATTTCAGCTCTATTCCTTTACCTAATACCCTCTTTAGCACTATTTAGTGCTTTTCGTACAATTATATTACAGATATTCAAAATCACCTCCATATCTCAATCCCAGATACCAACAGAGACCTCAACATTACATTTCGGGATCCCAGCTCTATTCTTTTACCCAATAACAAACTTAGTACTATTTAGTACTTTTCATGCACCCCATTATTACAAACCTTCTACCATCAGGGAACTCAATACAAAATATTATTATACCATCTTCACCCGTTCTCTCTAAGCCAAACTATTCCCGACCATTTAATACAATTTGCACACTTAGTACACATTTCCAAATCACTTTTCTATAACAAACTCACTTTCCAACCTTGATTAACATACCAAATTTCAAATTTGTATCTCCATTCGTTTATTTAATATCAAATGGTACTATGTTCGAAGTTTAGTTCCTTTTTTCAACTGTACGTAAATTTAAAATTCGTATTTCCAATAACCCCTTAGTGTATGTATCCTGCTCTACATTCGTGATTCTCATTTCAAATTTTAGAATTCCAGCTATGTCGGTTCATTACAATTCCAATTTGTACCATATCTAGTATCCTTTAGTATACATAAGTACTCTTTAGTATACATAAGTACCCTTTAGAATAGAGTAATCCCAATTCCAAATTTTAGGATTCCATCTCTGCTGATTTTCCCAATTACAAATTGTACTTTATTTAGTACAAATAAGTACAAATTTCCAAAACAACCAACATATCCCAAAATCGGTTCACAAAATCGAAATTGTACCAAATTTAGTACCATTTAGTGCATCTAAGCACACATTTTCATGGCTACCTACGTAATAAAGTCCAACAGATATCTTATTTTCAAATTTAAGGATTCCATCTCTATTGGTTCACTCAACATTTAAATTGTACCAAATTTAGTACCATTTAGTGCACAAAACACAAATTTATAAATCATTTAGTGTACAAAATTACAAATTTCCAAAACTCAGTCCTACAGTATTATTTCCATATTTCAGGTATCTAACTCTATTGGCTGTTCCAAAATTTAAATTGAACCAAATTAAGAACCATTCAGTACACATAAGTACGAATTTCCAAAACTACCTATATTCCTAAGTCCTACAATGCAATAGTAATTTTATTTCAGCATTTCAGGATACTAGCTCTATTTGATCACCCAAATTGAAATTTACCAAATTTATCGTGCGCACAAGTACGAACTTCGAAAACTTCCTTCATATCCCAATCATACATTCCGTCAATAATGTTTATTTCAAACTTTAGGATTCCAGCTCCATCCGTTCATACAAATCCAAATTGTACTAAATTTAATGCCATACACAGTACACACTTCCAAAAATACCTCTTTACACCGACTCTACTCCTCCTACCTTAATTCCCATTAAAAATTGCAGTATTTAGCTCTAATCGTTCACATCATACGAAATGTTACCAAATGTAGTACATTTTAGTACTTGTCTTACACTTATAGTGCGAATTTCCAAAAATTGTTTGGTTCATCTATCATACACTCCATCAGATACACTCATTTCATATTTTAGAGTTCTAGCTCTACTGTTTCTTCGAATACCAGTAAGTAGTAGAAATTTAAAAAAAAAATCCGAAAACTACCACTTAAATGAAAACCGGTATAGGGGGCCTATAGACGTGGACCTGCATACAAAATTTTTTTTCCGGTGAAAGTCATGAAAATACCGAGTATCGGGAGGTACTGTTATATTGGGGCTATACAAAGACGTGGACCTGCATACGATTTTTTTGCCATAGGTTGTAGTACCCATTAAGATCTTCCAATACGAAATTTGAAACGATTCCGGTGAATAATGTTGCTGAGATCATCAAAATACCGAATTTTTGTCATAGGCTGTAGTCCATTGATTACGAACTTTAAATATGAAATTTGAAATAATGTCACTAAAACCATGAAAATACCAAATATGGGGAGGTACAGTTATATGGTGGCTATACGAAAACGTGGACCGACATGGCTCATTTAAGATCTTAACCTGCTTACTGGTAAACTACGCATATATGCAAAATTTTAGCCTTCTATCTCAATTTCTTCGAAAGATAGCGTGATTACAACAGACAGACAGGCGGACAGGCGGTCAGACAGACAGACGGGCAGACAAATAGACAGAAGGATATCGCTAGATCGTTTTCGAATTTTACGCTGATCCCGAAAATATAGACTTTGTAGGGTCTATTACGAATATTTCAAGGAGTTACAAACGGAATGCCAAAGATAATATAACCTCCATAGAATGGTGGAGGCTATAAAAATATCAAAGGCAAGAGTGAAAAGTAACTGTACAAATGACTCTTACTTTTTTTTGGGTACGTTTATTTGCCGAATTTTGCGTAAAAATTGTTAGATCAATTAACAGTTCTCGCAGATCATTTCTAATGTAGGTCCTCTATTTGATAGCGGCTTGTAAGACTTCGTTTTAAGCACCCATATTTTCCTTTCCAATCCAGTGTTGCCCGTCAGTTATTTTGCTACCATTTTGGTGATGCAGCTTCTGTTCATCCAAAAAAAGATATATTTGCTTGTGTGCGTGTGTGAGTGTTTCTGTTCTTCGATTATTGTGTTGAGCATGCAGCGGCACAATCAAATTCTGGCTGCCATCAACATCATCAGGATGAATTACTTGCCTTTAGTGCCCATTCAATCGTCTTCTTTTCATTCATTCAGTCAGTCAGTCAGTTAGTCGTATTGGACCATCACCGATGTCATATGGAATGAAAGCAGGGAGCTTGCGGGCGATATCTTGTTTTGTTGGCATATACCCAAATATTATAGGTTTTCACATATGGAATGGCTTGCTTGTTTGTGAGTTCTAACCACAGAATGTTGATGTTGTTATTGTTGTTTGTAACAGGCCATGCTACTCATATGCATGCATGCTTTAATGTTAACGTATGTCGGCATGTATGCGGATATGTATTTGCACTCGAGTGACATCTCAAACTCTCATCCTGTACATCATCTATCAATGATGTTGGGCTCTGGCGAACAAAAAATTGAACTTTTTTGGTCCTTTTCCACTTGGCCCTCCAGAAATGTGGGCGAGTCCTTCTTGTCCTGTTAAAAAACAAGTTTGACATTTGCCGAAACTTAAAAAATGTAAATGTTTGCAAAAAAATGAAGCGAGGAGACACCAACATACATACACTTTATGGGTGTGAGTGCGTGTGTGTGTTTTTCCTACACATACACATTGACACATTTACACCCAGCGAATTGAATTGAAGTGATGCAACGGAAACGGAAGTATGTATTTGCACTTTTGCATTTCGCTAAATGCGCATTTTTTCCTTTGCAAGTCGCTTGCCTGTCTGCCTGCTTGGCCTGCAGTTGAGCAAATAAAATGCCTCAAAATATGCCAAACAAACCGCATACTAGCCATTTTGGCCTTAACCATCCATTCCATTATAGACACCGCCACCATCACAGGCAGACAAATCAATCTTTGATATTTGTTTTGGCTATGGGTTGTTTTGTTGCTGCTGTAATTGTTTGTGTTCGGAAGGCCTATTACGAAATAGTTAATGTCTTGAAATGAGTCTTAATGTTAGCAATTGAATATAAAATTGTAATAATATGACAGTTACTTTGTCGTAATCGATGTAGATACTAGCATATCAAAAAAAAAAAACAAAAAAGATAAACCTTAAACTTGACAAAATCTTGAGAAAATTTTAAAAAATATGTGTGTAACAAATTAAGAATGGTCAAAATTGAACCCTTATTTTTATACCCTCCACCATACTATGGAGGGTATATTAGCATTCCGTTTGTAACTCCTCAAAATACTCATGTCAGACCCAACAAAGCATACATATTCTTGATCAAGGTAAAATTCTAAATATAAGGCTAAAATTTTGCACATATGTGTATTATCCAGTAGGCAGACTAAGTTCGTAAATGGGTCATGTCGGTCCACGTTTTCGTATAGCTCCCATATAACCGTACCTCCTATTATTCGGTATTTTGATGATTTTAGCGACATTATAGACCGGAATTCTTCCAACTTTCGTATTGGAAGATCTTAAAGGATACTGCAATATATGACAAACAAGTAAAAAAGTTGTAAGTTAGGCCGGGCCGAACTTTGAATACCCCCACCATTTGAAAGGAATTTGGCAATTTTCAAAAAAATTATCTTACAATCTTAAAAATTCGTCATAATAGGGTATAAACGACGACGTGGACCTGTATAGGCAGCTTTTGTCATAAGCCATTACAATATTCAAATGCGAAACTTGAATAAAACTCGGTGAATAATGTCGCTAAAATAATCAATATAGGAAGGTACTATTATATGGGGGCTATGAGAAGACGTGGACCTGCACGGACAATTTACTGCCTTAGGCTGCAGTATCCATTACGAACTCCAAATACCAAATGTGAAACAATTCCAGTGAATAGTGTCGCTAAAATCATCAATGTACCGAATATCGGGAGGTACCGATATATGGGGGCTATACGAAAACGTGGAGCGCCATGGCCCATTTACGTACATATCCTGCCTACTGGTAAACTATGCATGCATGCAAAAATTTAGCCGTCTATCTAAATTCGTTCTAAAAATAGCGTGGCAGACGGAGAGACGGACATCGCTAGATCGTCTTAGAATTTTACGCTGATGCAGAATATATATACTTTGTAGGGCCTATTATAAATATTTTGAGGAGTTACAAACGGTATGACAATGTTAATATACCCTCCATGGAACGGTGGAGGGTATAAAAATGGCGTATGCAAATCCTCGGTGTTCATTCAAACCGTATTTTTCGGCGAAATTTTTTTAAAGTTTTTTATGTACCTTCTAAATAGTGGAGGATATTAAAGGTTCGACTCGGATGAACTTACGTGCTTTTTACTTGTTAATGTCGAATATGCTTACGAAAGTAACATCATATTAAGCTGCCTGCCACTGCCTCTTGTATCTTGACATCAAATCGCTTTTACTCCTTGGCAAATATTACACTTCAGATTGATATACTTCGGCTAAATTCTTGCAAATTTTTTATGCGTCCATTCTGAAATGAGATTGTAATAATATGTCACAGATTCCCTAATAATTCTGTATCATTGCCTTAAGAATTCGATCCGGAAATGTGCCCTTATTGCTCGTGATGTTTATTTTTCCAAAAGAGAACTATTTTTATTTGACAACTATCATAAAAAAATCAAATCAAATTTGGCAAGCTAAGATCGGAAGATTTTTTCGATAAAAAATTTTTGAGTCACATGTGTTCATAATATTGTTAACAGCTGTATTGTCGTTTAATTCATTGTTGGTATGTTGGATAATGTTCTCACCAATAAATGGACCCATACACCATGCCGTCGAAACCATTTCGGGGGGCTAACCGATCAAGACTGAGATTTTCAAGCAAAATACCCTAAAAATATGTAAAAATTTACCATTTCGGAGAGGTCTATCACCTGGCCACGTCAGTGGACCCAGATATTTTCTCTAGTTTGAAGGATACGCACATTCCTTGTGTGCTTAGACTGAAAATGAACAATGTATGAAATGGCACTAAATTTAAGATATAGCTTAGAAAAAAGATGTAGAATTGTGCAATTTGTAAATTAGTACTTAATAGTGTACGAAAACAATAAATTTAAATTAGAGTGCAGAATAGAGGAGGATAGGCCCATAGCTCCTTTTGATGATCTGGATAGAAACACATTCTGAGCCAATTTATGCATGTCCGTCAGTTCGTCCGATTGTCCATGTATTTTTGTAAACGAAGTACAGGTCGCATTTATTACCCGATACAGATGAAATTTTGCACAAGTCATTTGTTTGATCCAAAAACGAGCCCTATTGAAATTGGAGGTAATCGGTCAAAAGTTAGATATAGCTCCCACACATATCTTCGGCCGATTTGCCTTTTATTGGGAACCAAACGCGTAATATCAGCCCAAACACTATGGAATTTTGGACATACGATTATATTAGGCCTGAAAATAAGTATGTCAATTTTGAATCGGCTTAGATATAGCTATACCTTCCATATATATTGATTATCCGATTTACTATTTTTGTCCTCCGCAGCAGTAATATTCACTCTGTAACAACGATATTAGGGGAAATATATCAAATATAGCTTAGAAATACATTTACTTAATTTTATCGAGATTGGTCCAAATTTCGATATAGCTTCCATTTATACCTTTATCCGATGTCAAGTTCACCAAGTGGGTAATACAAGCCCGAATTGAAAAGATACAAATTCCTCGACAAACCTTGTTCTTTGGACTTTAAATTAAAACTATAATCATAGTTGGTATGATTTGATTCTCACAAGTGCGTACTGTGTAATGTACGAAAAGTACTACATTTGATGCAGAGTGTGGGAATAAAGGTGGAATTTTACTTTTTGTTGTAGTCTTGGGGGAAAATGCTAGTCAAAAATAGAACTTTTATATATAGAACTGTGTCTAGAAAGTGAATACAACCATATTATTTCATTCAATTCATGAACATGTTCATTACCCATACCCTCAGCCTCAGAGACGTACTCAGGGTGGATGCCGAGCGGAACTGGACTCGCTCGGAAGTAGCTGCTTTTCAGCCGTTTTTTAATATTTTTCATACAACAGTTAATTTTACCCTATGGTTCCGAAATGTATTTTTGTGTACCTCCCTGCTCAGCCTTATGACTGTAGAGGGTATATATCATTTGATTGGCTAAAATGTGCCTCATAGTTATATTGGGTTTTGATCCTTTTTCGTTCTTTACTTTGTCGTCAGCTGATAAACAAAAGGCCGTTTCTTCGTAGTTACAGAAAATACGTTATGTGTACGGCATTCTTAGCCCTATAAATCAGGCCGGGAAGAACAATATAACACCTTCGGACAATCCTATTGTACAGATACACTCTTTCACATACCTTTTTGGTGACACCCTTTCCATGATCTAATTAATGAAGACGGCATTTCTTCAACTGTTTGTGTCAAGGATTCTATTAGTGTAAGCCGTTTTTCGAGTGATGACATAGCCCCCCAGCTGATCCATGATTTCTGGTGACGGTTCAATTTACTCTTAATCTACACTAATCGGTCATAGGTGTGTTTTTTAACAATTCAAAACAAATAGGTTCCTCCTGGAGTGGACTTGCCAGAGTCTAAAAAGAATATTATGAAATAAAAACTAAGCAAAGTCTATGACAGGGCTAGCCGACTACGCGATATCCTACACCACTATAATTTGAAAACCTTTTGCACATTTAAATATTTAAATATTTAGACTCCTATTTATATATGTTATATCTTCAATATCCGACTCTATATAAAGGTGAAATTCGTCCTCTTCATCTATTTTTGATTGGGTCCAGAGGTGACTTTCAGCCTTAAAAATATTCGCTGTTGAATGGTATATTCGCTGTCCAAATTCTTATCCAATGCTAAATTCCTATGTGACCTGTAGAGCGACTACAGTAACTGGAACAAATTATGTATTTTATCCATTTGATGGGAGCTAAATCCATACCTGCACCGATTTCACAATCGGTTTTCTCATCGGAGAGAACCCAGCTCACGAGCCATTTTTCGGATTTACACTTCGAACCAGTACTGCTAATATTGCTATTTTCTTCCGTCCACTTCCTTGACGCCGGGCTTCGCTACCAGTATCACGGTAATGAGCGATGGTATGAGACACAAAAGATTTATTCACATTTGAATGCTGGAGTGTTCTAACGATAGCCACTTGTGGTTTCCCAGCCAAATATAAAGAAATCGCACTATCACGCTTAAATTCCATCACGAATAACTTTTTTTCTGGAAAATTCTCATTAAAATGATTTTGTACGCTTATAAACAATATAATGAACTGTCACTGGAATAAATTTAACATCTGTCGGACTAGTGGCTTAGAAATGACAGCAGTCGGAATTTGGTTGCGGATTTTTCATCTCACCCTGTATACCTAAATTTCGCGGATACCGAGGAATCTTAATCTGAACATTTCTAAATTGTGCAAGTGGGAGAACTTGCCTTTCTATTTAGATTACTTTGCCTTGTATACTGTCAAAACGTCGACAGTATACCTCCCGATATTCGGTATTTTGATGATTTTAGCAACATTATTTACCGGAATTGTTTCAAATTTGGTATTTGAAGTTCGTAATAGATACTACAGAACAAGACAGAAAATTGTATGTGCAGGTCCACGCTTCCATATAACGGTACCCCCCAATATTCGGTATTTTGATGATTTTGGCTACATTATAAACAGATTTTTTCAAGTTTCGCATTGAAATATTATAATAGCTTATAACAAAAGTTGCTTATACAGGTCCACGTCGTCGTATAGACCCTAATATACGGCTACATTCGGTATTTTTAAGATTTTAACAGAATTTGTAACGGATTTTTTTTTTTTGAAAATTGCCAAATTTGTACCAAATGGTGGAGGATATACAAAGTTCGGACCGGCCAAACTTACAGGTTTTTTACTTGTTAGCTCTACTTTCATAATCTGATTGAATTTTTCTCTAATTATTGAAAAAAGTAATTTTGTTTCACAGTGTCATAATCGTCTCTCAGATTTGGCGTTATTTCCCATTTTTTGTTTTCCACTCTTTAAACTCACCATTGACTTGAGCCAATTTCAATTTCTTTACGCGTTTAATTTCTTGAATTTCCGTAATGCGAGTCTTAAAATTCCTCAACATTCAACTTAAATTTTCAACCATATTTGACACAATTTAATTATTGTCATTTGCGCTTTTGTCTTCTTCTTTGCTTCCGGCAGGGAAAAGGTAAATCGTTGTTCTCGTTTTGTTTTACAACTACAACAACAACAGCAGAAACCGAAAAACTTAAAATATATCCTACCGTTCGGTGGACTGACGCGATATTACGCACGTATGCCATTTAATTAACCAACCGCTACCAGCGACGATGAGGACGACGACATTGAAACCCATCCTTAATGTCGGTTAATGGGCACCCGCAACTGTGAAACATATGTTATCCCGCAGCAGAATGTCCGCCCGGTCTAGCGGCCAACAATGCGTCTGTCGTTGGATAAGGCATTTGAATGAATGGATTTTTTTTTCAAACCGACGCGTCCATTTAATGAACTTTATTATGGCGTTATCATTATTTCTTGAAGTCATTAAAGTTAAGGCATTGCATGCTGCTGCTGTTGTTGTTGTTGTTGCTGGTGTTGGTTCAGCTTTTAATCTGGTACTTACAGAAGTGTATACATATTGCGGACATTTATAATGGCATATGTGAGAGTGTGTGCGTAGATAGGCGCCACGCAATTGTATGTCCATGCCTGTGATAATTAAAAATGTAAATCTCCTTAATATTGTTGAAGTCCATAACGAGATGTCTTCAATTATGAAAGTAATCATTTCGTCATCGTGTCGAAAGAAATATCATTTCAACAGAAAGCCGAAGACTGACAGCGGCTCTTCATCGTCATGAGTGAAGGGGCAAAGTGATTGATTTTTTTATTCAGCAAAAAGGAGGCT
This sequence comes from Musca domestica, assembly GCF_030504385.1. NCBI lineage: Eukaryota > Metazoa > Arthropoda > Insecta > Diptera > Muscidae > Musca > Musca domestica. The sequence continues at coordinate 951,458 of NW_026712309.1, read as the reverse complement.
AAGACGTTTGGCTGGAGATTTTGTTAAATTGAATGGAAAAGGAAAAATTTTTACTGTTCTGTGATATAGTAAAGGATGTTGTGGTAGACGTTTAAAGTGTTCTCTTTATTGAGAAATTATTATGGTGTGAAATAAAATAAAAAAATACATCCGTATTCTCTAGCTTTATGGTTATAGAGGGTGTATATCATTTGATACGTCTGAAATATGCCTGAAGTTGAAGTAACCGGTGCAAACGGCTTAGACACGTTGCAGGATATGTGTAGCCGATCTAGCTAAGGCCTACCATCCAAAAAATATAAAATGTATAGGCACTATATATCTCGTCGAAACCTATTATACAACAATTTTTTGTCTATGTTCTGGGTGTGCAAAAGGGTACTCAGGATTTTTTTGACCATTTTATTAATCCTTTACCATACAAAGGCACACCAAATATTTCGAGATTAAGTTCGCAAAGGTTGGTGGTGGGTTCCAATTGGAATTTCAAACATATATATAGCCTTTGTTACTTTCAAGTGATGCTGTAGTATATTTGGAAATTTTTAGAAAAATCTGTTAAGTTGTTTTTGATACTAGCTAAGATTTTAGCCTTATCCGATCAGATAATACCAAATTTAGTATGTCTACACAACACCCCATCAGCGGCCCTTCTTTGAAATTTCTGAATTCAACCTTCTCACCCTTCTCAAAATGCAAAATTTAAAACCATTTTGTGCTTATTACGAATTTCGAAATCCTCCTCCATATAACTAATAAAAAATGGTTCTGATACCAAATTTGTAATTTTTTATTCTACTCTTTGCGAAAAAGTACAATTTAGTACTTTTCCTCACTTCTTAGTATATTTTTTCCAAAACCAACTCCAAATCTTAACCCCACACACTAACAGTGACCTAATGCATGCTCAATTTAACCCTAACTGCCAGGAGTGATCCCCAATTTAACTCTAACTGCCAGGAGTGATCATAATACAAATATGTCAAATTTGCAGCACCATTTAATACCATCTATATATATAAAAATCAATTGTTGTTTGTTGGTAATGGAATCAGTTGAGAACGGCTGGACCGATTTGCATATTTTTTTGTACAAACGTTCGTCATACCCCTATTTAGGTTTTTAAAGAAAAAATATTGACCACGCCTAATTTTACGCCCACTATTTCGATTTATCTAAAATCCTTATAATTGCCAAAATAATAAAGATATCAGGTTGAAAATTATTACACGGGATACTGTCGACTTCCTATCCAACCCTAAGTATTTATTTGGGGGCTGAGGAACTAACCACGCCTACTTAATCAATATGTATAAAATAATCGAAATATATCAATATGTATAAAATAAAGTTGTGTTAGTTACTACGCTTATGACTCAAGAACCGCTTATCTGATTTTAATTATACAGAAAAATTCGGAATTGTCTCTTGACAGAAAAAGATAAAATCCAAAAAATCGCGTAAAAATGTAAAAAATGTTTATTAGGGGGTAAGGCGAGGTTTCGGAAAGAGCCACCAATCCTCATCAGTTCCCTTGTTTTTTGTCTGGGATATTCTCCCCAGAATTGAGCTTACGATCTCATCACTTGGGTAAAAAATGTTTTTTGTCATAGAAGTTATTTTTAAAATAACTTCTGGGGAGAATATCCCAGACAAAAACAAAGGAACTGATGAGGATTGGGGGCTCTTTCCGAAACCTAGGTATTCCCTGCCTTACCTTCTGGTAAACATTACCATCGTTCTCCACTAATAAACAAACGTTGTTTTTATAAAAAACAACAATAAAGGGATAAAGCCTGACCATTTTGCAACAACAAAATACTACGGTATTCCGAATAAACAAGCCACACTGTTCTATTTATTGTCAAGGCACGGTCGACGAAGGGGTTTTTGTTGTAACAGACAAAACCAACTTACATGGTTATGCTACTTCGTTCAGGTTGAACGAAAGCATAACAAGTGGAGAAAGATAAAAATGTTTATAAGTGCGGTTGTAAGATTTAGAAGACTTTCCAAAAGAATTTTAATTTTATTTAATTCTTTGGTTCTTCTTCTATTGAGCTTACGATCTCGCCACTTGGATAAAAAATGTTTTTTGTCATAGAAGTTATTTTTAAAATAACTTCTGGGGAGAATATCCCAGACAAAAACAAAGGAACTGATGAGGATTGGTGGCTCTTTCCGAAACCTAGGTATTCCCTGCCTTACCTTCTGGTAAACATTACCATCGTTCTCCACTAATAAACAAACGTTGTTTTTATAAAAAACAACAATAAAGGGATAAAGCCTGACCATTTTGCAACAACAAAATACTACGGTATCCCGAATAAACAAGCCACACTGTTCTAAAAAAGTAAAATTTTAAAATTTTCATTTTGACTTTTGAAATGTACAATAGTAATGTTTTATATTGCATGATTTTTTTTTCCATTTTGACTTGCTATATTCGAATGTACATTTGTAGTGTTTTATTTTTTTAATTCTAATATGATGTGTAGTCTTTTTGGGGAGTATAAAGCAACAATGGACAAAACTGTTATTTATAGATTTTATGTATTTATTGGGTAAGTGGAATTATACGAATAATATCAATTCAGAAGATAATAAGCTATGAACCAAAAAATCAATATTTTAATTACTTTTTTTTTTAAATCGCTAAAAAGTCACGAAAAATGCAAAAATTATAAAATCGGGGAAAAAATGTAATAGAATCGATTTTCATCGAATCGAATTTTCATTCTATTGACAAACTTCGTAAGGACATTCAAACATTTGCAATCAGCGAAGAAGTTGAAGATTTTTTTCAATTTGCAATTCTTTTGTTTGTCAATCTGTATATATAAAATTCAAGTATTGTTCGTTGCTAATGGAATCAGTTGAGAACGGCTGGACCGATTTGCATAGGGTTTTAAAGAAAAAAAACTGTTGACCACGCCTACTTTCACTTGATTTATCTAAAATCCTTATATTTGCAAAAAATGAAAATATCGGCTTTAAAATTATTACACGAGATACTCTTGACTTTCCATACAACACTATATATATATATATATATATATATATATATATATATATATATATATATATATATATATATATATATATATATATATATATACATATATATATATATATATATATATATATATATATACAAATCAATTGTTGTTCGTTTGTAATTGTAATCAATTTGAATATTTTTTTAAATGTTTCGTCCTACCCCGAGTAAGATTTTTATGCAAAGTGACCACGCCTACTTTTGTGCATATTTTTCGATTTACCTAAAATCCTAAAATTTGCCAAAATAATGAAGATATCTGCTCCATAGTTAGTATATGACGTACTCTCTACTCTCCCTCCAACTCTAGGTTTCTGCTAGGGGTCAGAGGAACTGGCCACACATACTTCATTAAAAATATATTTATAAAACTTAAAAAAGTATAATAACACATAAATTGAGAACTGCTTACCCGAATTGACTCAAATTTTCTTTTTGCAAAACCTAATATTTGCGTCAGTGCTAGGTCTGGTGCGAAAATGATCAATATCGATCCACTCCATCAAGTATCTCCCTCACAAATGGTCAAAATTTTGAATAATTATAACTCTTATAAAATGTGCTGTAAGAGTCCGATTGTCTTCAAGTTTCACACATCCCACATACATATCCCACAAAGGATGGAAATTTGGATTTTGCAAGTCAGCGATTTTTCTAAGAATTATCACAAATCTCATGTAAGGTGAAGGAAGTAACCAATGTAGTCGAACCCTTGCACGTCGCAATATTTATGTCATATTTATTTAGGTCCGATACGAACTGGGCCATTTCTTCAGAACCTACTCCATAGAGGGGTGATCATAACAGAAGTCAAAATATATTTAAATAATCGAACATTAGCTGAGGGTATACACCTGTCGGCTAAACCGACTGATACTTTTTAAATTGTTTTAAGAAAATCTTCGTATGGATATTTCTGTTTAGCCACTATATAACGGTATCTCCTGAGGTTTGGGTGTCAAGCTGTTAGTTCAGCAGATTGAAATAATCAAATATCCCAATATAAAATATTAAATATATCCCATTAAATGACATACTCTAACATCGGTAGAAATAATGGAATACGAAAATTTTGAGGATAATCGGTAGCTTAGTTATTCTTCAAATGTTCACATTTGTTTCGGAAGGTAGAAAGAAACGAGTAAAAAAGCTGCTAAGTCCGGGCCATCTTTTAATGCCATCTACCATTTTGAAGGATCTGAATAAATAAAAAAAAAATTGTCGAAAAATACCATTTAAATAAAACCGTTGTATGGGGACCTGCATAAATAATTTTGTGTCATAAGCAGTAGTACCGATCTCGAACTTCAAATACGAAATTTCCAAACAATTTTGTTGAATAATGTCACTAATATCATCAAATTGAAAACAATTCCGGTGAACAATTTCGCTAAAATAATCCAAATACCGAATATCAGGGGTAACGTTATATGAGGCTTTACGATATCGTGGACCTATATAGACAATACGCTTTCAGGGGTTAAGGTGCTGAGAAGGAACTCCTTGTGTGGAATTTAATTTTTGGCTACAATCATCAAAATACTGAATATCGGGGGGTACCGTACATGGGAAATATACGATATAGTGGACCTATACAGATAAATCTCTTCCAGGGGCAAACTTCTCAGAAGGAACTTCTTGCGTGAATTTTGAGACAATTCCATTGAAAATTTTGACTAAAATCATCAAAATACCGAATATCAGAAGGTACCGTTATATGTGGTATATTCGATATCGATATCGTAGACGTATGTAGACAATCCTCTTACAGGCTGTAAAGTACCCAAAATCGTGTACCAATATAGCTCATCTTCGAACTTGACCTGCTTCCTATCTTAATCCGTTTTTACTATAGCGTAGTGTAGATCGACCTACAGGGCTAAATCGTATTTTACGCTGATCAAAAATACATATATTTTGTTAAGTCTAAAATTATTATTTCGATGAGTTACAAACGGAATGACGAACGTAATATACCCTACTTACTATATATGGTTGGGGGTATACAAAATTTCCAACAATGCATATTTTCTTAAAATTATTGTTTTGAGACAAATTTGTAAATATTGATAACTCCACGAAAAGCATTTTATTGATAAAACTTCTGAATAGTTTGGAAGAGCTACTACAATCTGTGGACCAATATATCCAACCGATCAGGGGATTCAGGCCATACTTTTTAGAGTTCTATATATTGCCCTAACTGTACACAACGCTACTTAAATTTGGACATTTGGTCCAGGAAGAATAAAATTGTTGGTGATAGGAGAGGTGGAGAAAGAAAAGAAAGAGTTTAATAGAGAGGAGTATAGTTAGCAGGGTGGTCTGCTTGACCAGGAATTGCTTTTAGCAAATTTGTAGATGACGATGGTATCTATGTTAAGAATGTTAGAGTTTGTATCTCCCACCCTTCAAATGGCGTATGCCTCTTGTTGGATAACATGTGCTATATGCATAGTAGCTGCCTAACCGATAATGAACTATACTTTTCAAAATTTAAAAATAAAATTCTACAAATAAGTTATATCGGTTCCTGATTTTGTACAGCTGCCAATTCACATATACAGCCGATTTAAAGACTTTTGTGTGATTTGAACCCGATTTCGGTTGAAATCGACTACAATTTGGCATCTCGTGTTTCCTTGAGTATGTCAACTATTTACAAAGGAACTTCGCGATATGTTCACGTTTTGGAATAGTCCTCATAGGCTACACCGATCAATTTCAGGTTTTGGAAGTTTAGACCCTATTTTCCAATAAAATAAACCTTAACTCCTGTTAGGGTTTTCCAGGTATTACGTTAACTTTATACATACAATAACAGTTCCTCCCAATTTTTGAGTCTTTCGAAAGTTTTAAACTCTTTCTCCTTGTCCGCTTTCTATAATTTGGAAATTGGAGGTCTGCTTTTACAAAAATTGGAAATCGTTCAAAATTTTAAAATATATCCATATAACGGTATTGATTTTGTGTTCGTCTGTTGGCCCTTCAACCTATGTTTAAAGTAAACTTAGCCCTAAATTTAAAAAGGCGACTAAATTAATCGCTATATCAATATTTTAGGCAAATCACTTGAAATTAGGTTGTCATTTGAAAAATATGGAAATAAGTCGTTCAAAAACTCCAATTTTATGAACTTCGTATCACCTAAAACACACTTCTTTATTACCGCAGTATTTTTAGAAGCTTTAACAGGACTAATACCGGAAACATAAACTAACATTATATCTTGTCTGTGTGTATGTGTGTTTGTTGTATTTTGGCCAAAAACCATGACAAATATACAACAGCCCTACTAAAACATCAACCAAAATGGCCAACAAAAATGCTAGCAAATGAAGCGTTTGACACCGTAACTAATGTCCGACTGTGCAAATCATTAAAGAACCCTCTGTTTATTTTCTTGTGATGGCCGCACAAGGAGTGCGTTCAGTGTCTATGGCTACTTATGGGTGACTTTCGTTCTCTGGCTCCACCTCCCCCAAACCGGACAAAGTGTGTAGATATTTCTGGTCAATTTTACCTGGTAAATATATCGTAAATATTTACATCGATGGCCATAAAGTAAATACGCCAAAGGATATCAACTGATGTATATTTCAGGATTGTTTGACTTTTGTTAGCAACGAAAACAACAGCAACAACAATAACAACACAAAGACAACATCAGTTCAAGTTAATGTAAATAGCAGAGGCAGAGACAGGACACCCATATACACATGTATGCATGTATGTGTGTGTGTACATATCTGTATGTAGGAAAACGACATAAATTGTTTTCGGATTTGTAACACAGGACATTTATTAGACTTGACTGAGTGTTTTCCTTCCGTCCTGTTTGAACTTAGCAACAGTAGTGCCCGGCATGCATGCATGTCTCCCTAGATGTGTGTGTATTTGATTGTGTGTTTATATGTTTGCATTTCGAAATGACTTTTAAAGTTCTTGAAAATTAGGTGCAAAATGACCACACAAAATAAATTTCGAATTGGATTTCATGATAGCAAATACAATTCACTTCACTATGTTGTGTCCAGCTTTATAGTTATTTTTATTAAGCATGGTTATTTCTTTTTTATGCATTTTGTATTAAGGAAGGAGTGTATTGAAAAGAAAATACTTAGGACTCAACCATTAGATGGGTAGGTATGTTTGTAGTGTCGGAACGCATACAATTGTTTTTAAGGGTCTATTGTTCAGGGGAGCTGAAGTAAAATATTTTTGGCCAATTATAATAAGATATAAAGAGTTTGTATACCCTTATTGATATATAATTAAATATTCTATAAGGTATATTCTATGACGGTATACATATTGTCAGTGTCATACTTAAATGTTGCACACGTCGTTATTATACCCTACAACACTATGTGTTCGAAATATTGGTTTCCCCCATAGGAAAGTATATATGAATCTTCCTATCTCGCCGAGCTGAGTCGATCTAGCTATGTATGTCCGTCCGTTCGTCTGTCCGTTTGTCCATGCTAATTTGTAATCACTGTACAGCTCCCAATTATGGCCCGATCTTCACGAAATTTAGAATGGAGGTGAGGCTAGAGCCAGAATAGAAGCCTATTGCTTTTGGAGATGATCGCACAATATTTGAAATGGACAAAAACTAAAACAATTTCTGATTTTGCAGTTGCTCTACAGTTCGCAAGTGTAGACCAATCTTAGGGCTTGTCAGAAGCCTTCCAATTTTGATGGTCATCGGGTAATATTTAGTGGGTGAAGTAGACCATAATATTTGTGTTAAAAAAATTTATATTTTAGTGCTTTGTGACATTTTTTTCATATTTTTTCGCAATATGACTTATAAAATTGAAGTGTATATTTTGTAACATCTGTTCACCTTACAACACAGGTTAGGGTTATTATATAAAAATTTGCTATTATCGTCCGATCCTCATGAAAATTGTCACAAGGGTTGGGTTAGGCTCAGAATGGCTAGGTCTATTGTTTTCAAAGATGTCCGCAATATATTTGGGGTTGTAATGGACCAAAAATTAAAAACGTTCCTGATTTTGCAGTCGTTATAAAGGACACGAAACCAAAGGACACGAAATCTCTCATGAAGTTAGAGTTTTGGACAGCGGGTAGAATGGATCTCTTCCTTTGTGTGACAAATACCAACATTACATATAGGCGGTATCCGTTGACGAATACAGGGTTGCCCATATTCGACGGACCCATGAATCTTTAGGTCCATTCCAATCGACGAGGCTTGTCCGCAGGCAACATTCTTTGCGTCAATTGAATTTTGTACGGGAACAAATGCGAATAATCCGTTGTAAAGTGGACCGAGCCATGCCCAACTGCTGAGAACGGCGTTTTTGGGATGTTCTTGGGGACCTCTCAACACTGGCTCGTATGGCAGCGATATTCTCGGCCGATCGCTTAGAAAGAGCCTTACCAGTCGAAAATTTTTCGTATAAACGCTTAATGGTGTTCTTAGAAATCGCACTTCCTACATGTTTTAATGTTTTAAAAGCACGTTGAGTTTTCACAATTGACTTCTTCTGTTGAATGTAAATTTCAACTATTTCGGAGCACTCGCGTGGCGTGTATTGGTTCATGGTAAAAATCTGCTTGGACTGACGCTTCAAACGCGGTATGTCATTAAGCGATGTGAAATCTCTGTCAAAAGTTATGGCGTTGCCAGATGGGTCCATCGAATATGGGTAACCCTGTATAGCCAATTATCGTAGACAAGCAAATCTTATATATGAGTCTAAATTTGAGGATAGAGAGGGACCTCTTGCTTTTGAAAAAAATGTCCTGATCACACAATTGAAGCCAATCGACACGCCTCAGGAGAGAGTTAAGGATTTTGGATGACAATTGGATTATATTTATCTGTAAAATGGATTACAACCACTAATAGCACGACGTAGTGCGTAAATATTGGGCAAATGTCGCTGGTCAAAATGCTGGGGGTAATATCTGAGCAGTGCTCCGAGACATAATTTCAAAAGCGAAATCTTCCAAAATGGATTTGGACATAAGGGGGCTTTTAAGATATTGTAGTGTTGTGGGGTATCACATTGTCGGCCCCGCACGACTATAGCCTTTGCTTACTTGTTTTTCTATAAATATGGTTTTTATATTATCATGGTCCTGTCATGAGCTGTTATTCTAGATAGTATAGACACAAACCATCTGCTCAGAATGCATGTTGTCTAGTCTTTACCATTTTAGGTCTTTGTATATGGGAGCTATGGGTATATATGAACCGATTTTCTCCAAATTTGATTTACCTGCTTCTAGACTGAATTCGGTCGGATGCACCAAAAATCAGGGCTTTTGAGCACATATTGGCCATTTGGTGCACTATTAACCCGAAATCGGTTAAAGATATATATGGAAGCTATATCCAAATCTGAACTGATCTTGACAAAATTTGCCAAAGGTATTTCGAGAGCTATATAAGATATCTGGTACCAAACATCATTGTTTTCGAATGCATATTACGCATATATTATAATGAGGGACTTAAACAGCAAATCGGATGAAACAAATATATCGGAGCTATAGATATATCTGAACCGATTTTCTCCAAATTTGATATATTTTCTTCTAGACTGAATTCGGTCGGATGTACTAAAATGCAGGACTTTTAGACTGCTATTGGCCATTCGGTGCGCAACTAAACCGAAATCGATTATCGGTTGCCCATATTCGACGGACCCATCTGGCAACGCCATAACTTTTGACAGAGATGTCACATCGCTTAATGACATACCGCGTTTGAAGAGTCAGTCTAAGCAGATTTTTACCATAAACCAATACACGCCACACGAGCGCTCTGAAATAGTTGAAATTTATATTCAACAGAAGAAGTCAATTGTAAAAACTCAACGTGCTTTTAAAACATTACAAATGTGAGAAGTGCGCCTTCTAAGAACACCATTAAGCGTTTATACGAAAAATTTTCGATTGGTAAGGCTCTTTCTAATCCGAAGAGGCCATATTAAAGTCGACCAAGGCGATCGGTCGAGAATATCGCTGCCGTACGAGCCAGTGTTGAGAGGTCCCCAAGAACATCCCAAAAACGCCGTTCTCAGCAGTTGGGCATGGCTCGGTCCACTTTACAACGGATTATTCGCATTGATTTGCATTTGTTCCCGTACAAAATTCAATTGACGCAAAGAATGTTGCCTGCGGACAAGCCTCGTCAAAGAGTCATCAAAATGGCCGAAGATGACGAGCAATTTTGGAACAAAATTATCATGTCCGATGAAGCCCATTTCACATTGAATGGGACCGTAAATAAGCAACATTGCCATTTTTACGCCGCTGAAAATCCTCAGGAGATTCAAGAAGTGCCTCTTCATGACGAAAAAGTCACAGTTTGGAGCGGCGTTAGTGCGAAAACGGTCATTGGGCCGTTTTTCTTCCAAAATTAAAATGGCCATGCTGTTACCATCAATCAGGAGCGTTATCGCGACATGATGACCAATTTTGTGATGCCAATTATTCGTCGAAAGCGTATGAGGCAGTTCTGGTTTCAACAAGACGGCGCTCCACCGCACACAAGTCGCATTACAATCGATTTTCTGAAGAATTTGTTTCCGGGCCGTTTGATGTCGAAAAGTGGTGATTTGGACTGGCCACCACGTTCGCCCGATTTGACGCCGCCTGACTTCTTTTTGTGGGGATATTTGTAGTCAAAGGTTTACGTTAACGAGCCAAGGACCGTAGAAGAACTCAAGGACAACATTCGTGAAGAAATAGCCGCTATTCTGGACGAAATGTTGGCAAAAACGATGGAAAATTCAGCAAAAAGGGCACAATACGTCATCAACGCCAGAGGCGGCCATTTGAGAGATATCATATTCAAAAATTGATGTAAACAAATCTACTGGGAACAAATTAAATGATTAACATTGCCAACCGCCAAATTTTTATTTTTTTCTTTGATTCAAAAAAAAAACATGGGTCCGTCGAATATGGGCAACCCTGTATATAATGAAGCAATATTCTAATCTGAGCCAATCTCGAAAAAAAATTTGGCAGAGGTATTTTCGAGCAGTATCAATCTTTAAGGAAAATTTAAGAATTTAGACCAGGAGTAGTCCATATTTCACAACCATATAAAGGCGCACAAATATTGAGTCGAAATGGATATCTCTTTGATTCAAGACATTTTGACCGTTTTCCCTTACATAATTGATTTATTTGTTTAAGAATTAATATATATTCGATGCGAAGATCATTTATTACATTTTGTTAATAATCAAAGATTTGATCTTCTGTGATGTTTTAATATTTATTTTACTGGGATGTGCGACGTTGAATATTGGGCATTGGTTTAAAACTTTATGAGCGCTAATATTGTTCACACTTACAAGGTGAGATAAAAAACTGCAACAAAGTCAAACGCCATAATGTTAACATTTTCTTTTTTAAATTTTATTGTAACAAAGCAAATAATATCGGAAATAGGATAAAATATTAGGATAAGTTTAAATTTGTTCGACACTAAAGATTTTTTCACATATAAATGCTGGAGTGCTCTAATGATAGCCACTTGTGGTGTTCCAGCCAAATATAATGAAATCACACTATCACGCTTGAATTCCATCAGGAATAACTTTTTTCTAGAGAATTTTTACCAAAATGCTTTTGTACGGTTGTAAGTAATATAATGAGCTACCACTGGAATAATTTTAATAGCTGTATGACCCTTTTGGACGCTTTTCCTATGCCTAAGCTATAAATATTAAGATTAGCGAAGTTTCGATCAAATCGAATGCTTGGACCTTGTTCCATTAGGAATTCCATTAGGGATAACTTTTTTCTAGAGAATTTTTACCAAAATGCTTTTGTACGGTTGTAAGTAATATAATGAGCTACCACTGGAATAATTTTAATAGCTGTATGACCCTTTTGGACGCTTTTCCTATGCCTAAGCTATAAATATTAAGATTAGCGAAGTTTCGATCAAATCGAATGCTTGGACCTTGTTCTAAGTTTGTTAAAAAAAATCATAACCACCACTGAACAACAAAACAGAGAGACGTACAGACAAAAGGACGGACACACTGAAACGGATTTTGACCAAATAAACATGCGGCCAAATAATACATATCCACTGCACGCAAAAGGCGAAGTTTATAATCAACCTTCTAATCAGGAACTCTCTGGACTATTACTGTCTAGTATTTTGAAGTTTGGTCGAGGTTCTGTCATTGCCGGCTTAATTGTTTAATTTATTTAATTGAATTTATTTAATAACTTCGTTGTCGAAAATCTTGTTTGATTATTAATTTTGTCTATTGGGTAATACCCATACTTTAAAACATTAAAAATTTTAAAAATGCTACCCGTCCAAAAAACAAATACACCCACAATGGATTTTAAACAAACAACAAATACTTATATTTATTCTGACCACCATTAATACCACCACTACTTAGGAATTGGTGGAGTGGGGAGCGGGTTGGTGAACGTGTAAAGAAAAAATTATATCTGCAATCAGTTGCAATAAAATTCCTTTATTTCAACCCAAAATGAAAACTTTCATGCCATGAATACAAAAAAACCACAAACAACGAAAAAAGTTTATATGAAGGTTTGGGTAGCACGCTTTCCCTCCCCGATTGGAGACAAAGTCAAGGGAAAACAGTACTATTGTAAATGTCCATAAAATCAAGAATGGCAAAGTTTTTACGACAACAAATTGTTGTCGTATAGAACACCAATGGTAACAATTTAACACTTCACATTTAAAGCGTCAATTTGTTACAAATTTCCTTTCCAGTGGCAAAATGGAAAAGTTGTTCTGTTATACTTGGATTTTCAATTAATTACGTTTTACAAACGGCAATTGAGCAATAGATTAATAAATATTGTAAAGCAGTTGGTAGTTGGTTAAAACCTTTCAACGAACAACAATTCGATTCTTCTGGGAATTTTCGTCACCAACGATATCTAAAATATATGTGTAGGGTTCAAAAGTAAAGGTATAGGAATACAGGTAGGATAAACAAAACAGATCAACATATTCCAATGGTGTGCACAAAACCACTACTCTTAACTCTATACCATCGGTGGTGTAATGTACTATGTCTTTGTGATGTTGTTTTTAAAGCCCTAATTGTCAAATTTCTGGATTCCAACTCTATCCCTTCACCCAATACCATATCTCAATTCCATATAAGAACAGAGACCTCAATATCAAATTTCGGTATTTCAGATCTATTCTTTCATCCAATATAATTTAGTACTAATTAGTACTTTTTGCACAATTTAGTACACATTTCCAAAATCACTGTCAAATCTCAACCGCAGATGCCATCAGTAACCTTAATATCAAATTTGGGGATTACAGCACTATCCCTTCACCCTATGCCAAATAGAGTACCATTAGAGTACACAATTATGGTACACAAATACACATATCTAAAACCATGTCCAAATCTGAACCCCAGATACCAACAGAGACCAGAGAACAGAGACAGAGAGATATCGAGATTCCAGCTCTATCCTTCACCCAATAGCTAATTTAGTACCACTTAGTACATTTCGAAAAATTCTAGTAATTATTTCCAAACCACCACCACATCACAAACCCAGATACAAACAAAGACCTCAATACCAAATTTCAGGATTTCCGCTCTATTCTTTCACCCAATACCAAATTTAGTTCCATTCAGTACTATTCGTATGAACATAGGACGCATTTCCAAGATAACACCGAATCTCAAACATACCATCCGTAACCTAAATATTAAATTTCAGAATTTTATTTATATTCCTTCATCCAATACCAAATATAGTTCTATTCAGTACTTTGCGTACAATTATAGCGCACATTTCTAAAAAACTACCCCCATATCTCAATTCCAGATACCAATGAACATCTCAATATCAAAAGGCAGTACCAAATTTAGTACTTTTCGTACAAGTGTAGTTCGCATTTTCAAAACCACCGTATTATTTCAAACATAACTACCAACAGAGATCGCAATATCAAATTTCGAGATTCCAGCTCAATTCTCTAACCCAATACTAAATTTAGTACTATTTAGTGCTTTTCGCACAATTATAGTATACATTTCCAAAGCCACATCTCAATTTTAAATACAGAGACCTCAGTATCAATTTTTGGGATTCCAGCTCTATACTTCCGCCCAATACCAAATTTACTACTATTTAGTACTTTAAGTACAAATATAGTACACATTTCTGAAAGTTTACACCCTAATATCAAATTTCAGATTTCAAGCAATATTAATTCACTCAATGCTAAATATAGTAATATTTAGTACTTTTCGTGCACTTGTAGTATGCATTTCCAAAACTACCTCTTAATCACAAACCTGTCCAATACATATTAATCAATATTAAGTACTTTTTAATACTTTTCGTATCCTTTTAGTACGAGTTTCCAAAAACCCAGTCTTATTACACTCGTGCAAAATTTCAAGACTATAGCTGCAGCCGTTTCAAATGGGCGCTGTTTCTCCTTCAGTCATATATTTCCCCATTCTTTTATACATATAGAATTCCAGTTGTTCTCCTTGATATGCATAATGGTATAGGATATCATATAGCAGACCCCGCACGATTTTCGTACTTTCCCTGCTGGTTTTACTTCTCATATTGAGACTATACCCCTTAAATGCTGATACACACAGATACAGGACATCATACAGGACTCTTTATATATTTCAAATAGCATTGCTCCTTGTTTTTAATCGTATCATCCTCGCTGTTTCATTACACCATTTTTTTGGTCTTTATGAAATAAAAATTCTACCAAATATTACCCCAGATGGTAATAGGAAATGTAATATTTTTCTTGAAATGTGTCTGCATCCTTGTTTGTGACAATAAATCTATTTACCTTTCCAACCATTTAACTGCGACAATAAAACAAACCGACATGACTCTGGTCTTGGCCAAGTGTCGTGGTACCATGTTAAACATTTACCGTTTCTTGGCGGGTGCAACATGACATGGTACAATGCAAAAATGGTAATGCACAAATTTATGACCTATGAAAACGAAAGGTTTTCTCTCTCTCTTTTTTAACGGCGACGACGACGACGTTTCTTTCTTCTTTAATTGCTTGAGCAAACATGTCAGAGGCACGGAGAGGGACACTGCGTGTATGCATTTTGTGTAGATTTATGTCAAGTGTTTTTGGGGGAGGGGGTAGTGGTTGCCGATGCAATTTTTGAGATACAAGAAATAAATGCGGGTGAATTGATGACCAGTGTCATCCATTCCGGTTGCAATATATGTTCGTTTTACAGGTGTAGTTTGAAGGACATTAATCGTTTCTTCTTGACCTGGAACATTAATATTTTGGACTACAAAATTGTTGAAGATTTTAAAAATTGAACTTTGCAAAATCTGATTCGACTCAATGATCAATTTTTCGACTCTGACTCATTATTAATATGGATTAACTCACTTAAAAGAACTAGTGATGTAAATCCTACGGTACTTGGTATAATCATAAAGTGATAGTGAAACTGCTTAAGCTAAAACCTTGAAACTGTCCATTCATTTTTGAGTAGGACTGCAAACTTGTACTAAAAAAGTACTAAAAAGGGGTAAATACATGTCACTTATTTAAATAATTTTGTTGGGATATAGATATCGGATTGTAGATCAGGCAACCCTCAGAAGTGACAAAACAAACAGACATGATTTCTTGTCCACGACAGTGATACTTAATAACAATTTAGCAAAGGCTACTGTCATACAAGAGCCAACCGTGCTATACCATACACCACTATACAAGAATTTGGAACGAAACTCTAAATTTCCCACTTGGAAAAATACTAAGTTTTTCTGTACGGGAGTTTTAACATTCTGCTGTAACCTTCCTCACAATTGGCTTATATTTCCGCCCTTTATCGTGATAATGGGAGTTCAACATCGTTTTGGAATATGTAGTCTCTGGTATATATATTTCGATATGCCATCGATTTCTGACATCTTAGGTCAGTGAAATTGGCATTAATTTATAGAAGTCCAAGTCCACTTCATATGTTAAATATTTTCCGATCAACATTCAAAATAGTAAGCTTCTTTCCTGTGCTAAACAATGACATATTGTATAATGAATTATTATTTGAAATAATGCATGGGGTGATGTGAAAATAGAAGCATAAAGTTTTCACAGATGATCGCAAAATATTTAAAGAAAAGTTATTTTTCTGATTTTTCAGTTGATTCACGTGTCATAATTACCTAGCAAAGATACTTACTAAACGGGTTACTTAACCACTACTCATTCACTAACAAAATGTCAAGATTTTACGAAGAAAGGACAAATCTCATATTGAATAAAGTATCCGATATATTTAAAACTTGGAACATCGTAATATTTATATATTCCCCAAAACAATTCTTCAACCCTTAGATACATCAGGTTTGAAAACCTATTATACAAAACTTAATAATAATTTACTTCATATGAAAATAAATGTTCGATTTTGTTAGATTTTTCAAATCCCAATATTTCCTCTAGACTGGTAAGTAAGTAAATATGACATGTAAAAACATTAAGTTCGGCCGGGCCAAACTTTTAATACCCTCCACCTTAGGGTAAAAGAAACATTAGAAGAAACGTGGCAAAAACCATTAAAATGCCGAATATCGGGAGGTACCGTTATATGGGGGCTACACCAAAACCTGGACCTATAATTACAATGTTTCGCCACACGAACTAGAACCCATTATGACCCACAAATACCAGTGTTTAGACAAATCGATGAAAAAATGTGGAAAAAACCATCAAAATATCGAATATAGGGAGGTAATGTTATATGGGGGCTATATCAAATCATGGACCCATGCATGCAATGTTTCGCAACCGGAGCTGGAACCCATTATGACCAACAAATACCAATTTTCACACAAATCCGTGAAAAAATGTGGCGAAAATCATCAAATTACCGAATATCGGGAGGTACCGTAATATGGGGACTATACCAAAACGTGGGCCTATAATTACAATGTTTCGCCACACAAACTAGGACCCATTATGACCCACAAATACCAATTTTTAGACAAATCCGTGAAAAAATGTGGCAAAAAAACTAAAATACCGAATATCAGGAGGTACCTTTATAAGGGGGCTATACCAAAACGTGGACCTATACATGCAATGTTTTGCCACACACACAGGTACCCGTTATGACCTACAAATACCAATTTTTAGACAAATCCGTGAAAAAATGTGGCATAAATCATCAAAATACCGAATATCGGGAGGTACCGTTATATGGGGACTATACCAGAACGTGGACCGATATATCTCATTTTCAATACCAACCATCCTAGACACAATGCAAATTTCTCTGCTAAATTTTGGCGCTCTACGTCAAATAATGTGGGCTGTATCGTAATTTCAACAGACAGACAGACAGACGGACATCGTTAAATCCACTTAGAATTTTATGCTGATTATGAATATATATACGTTATGGGGTCTAAGTCAAATATTTAAGGATGTTACAAACGGAATGACCAAGTTAATATACCCTCCTTTCCAAGGTACCCTCCACCTCCTCCTCCATAAAAAGGAATATATCGGTCCAATTAAAAAAATTATACATATATCTCATATAATATATTCCAAATTTAGTCTGTTATGATATTTATATCGGTCTTTGGTCGGGAGAGAACATGGAATATATTGGCCTCTTGCTGCAAAAAAAGTCGCCAAATGCTAGAGTTTATATCTGATGGAAAAGTGGTTTCCACGTCATCCATTTTTTGAGTTGTTACTTTTTTAAAGAATAAGATATTATTTTAAACATTAAACAGAAATTTACAACAGATAAAAATAATTGCGTATGTACTTACATTACTTTTCATACCCTCCACCTTGCAGGGTATGTTAAATTTGTCAATCCGTTGGCAAACACCTCTAAATTTTCATCGGAGACCCCAAAAAGTATGTATATTCATGATCAGTATAAAATTTTGGTTTAGCTATCGTATAAAAGGTCAATTCCCGAATAGGACTTCTTGTTCGATGGAGTATTTGATTTCCGTAGCCGTCGCAATCATGACCTTCCAAGCCATCGTGAAAAATCATTTTTAGGCATTACCGATATTTTAAATATGGACAGATTTTGGGAGTAAACATAAAAAAGGTAAGGGAATTAAATCAGCATCTGATATGCCGTCCTGACTGTTGATGTGCCGTCCGTAATAGATTCTAGCTCATGTGCCAGATTATTATACCCACCACCATAGTATGGAGGGTATATTATGTTTGTCATTCCGTTTGTAACACCTCGAAATATACATTTTAGACCCCACAAAGTTTATACATTCTTGATTAGCATAAAATTCTATGTCGATTTAGCAATGTTCGTCCGTCTGTAGGTCTATCCGTTTGTCCGTCTGTGGAAATCACTCTAGCTTCCGAACAAAATGAAGTAAGTTGGTAAAAAGTTACTCAAATGTGTATTATGTCCGCTGGACTTTTGGTATTGCAATTCGTTTTGGTATAGCCCCTATATAATGGTACCTCTTTTTTACGGTATTTTGGTGATTTCAACGACATTATTCACCGGAATTGTTTCAAATTTGGTATTTTAAGTTCGTAACGGATGCTACAGCCTATGACAGAAAATTGTCTGGGCAAGTTCACGTCTTGGTATAGCCCCCATATAACGGCACCTCCCGATATTCGGTATTTTGATGATTTTAGCGATATTATTTACCGGAATTGCTTCAAATTTGGTATTTGAATTTCGTAATGAGTACTACAGCCTATGACAGAAAATCGTCTGCGCAGGTCAACGTCTTTGTATAGCCTCTTATAATAGTACCTCCATATATTCGGAATTTTGATGATTTTAGCTGTATTATTCACTGAATTTTTTATTCAAGTTTCGCATTTGAATATTGCAATGGTTTATGACAAATCCAAAACCTATGCAAGTCCACGTCGATCAAAGATCGGCCCGGTGGAACTTACTGCTTTTTTACTTGTTTTTTATATAGATTCACGCATGGCACAATGACAAAAGGAAGAAAAAGCTACAAATCTCCTTCCCCCCCTCACATTTGAAAACAACTCGAAATCTTAATTTTAAGCCCCGTTCTTGATCAGTATAAAATTCTATATCGATTTAGTCATGTCCATCTGTGGAAATCACTCTAGCTGCAGAACGAAATGAAGTAGGTTGATAAAATTTTACTCACATGTATTATAGGTCCGTAAAATTTTTGGTATTGAAAATGTGCCACGTTTTGGTATAGGTCCTATATAACTATACTGACAGATTTAAGACGTTTTTTTGGTGTTTTATTCTAAATTTTAAACCGAATTCGTTTGAAAATGGTGACCGGTATTTTGATCTTTGTTTCACTTTTGCACCGGAATTGTTTCAAATATATTTGAAGTTCGCCATGGCTACTTCCTCCCATAAAAACTGCTATTTTCAAGGAATTGGATATTTGAAAAAAAAATTAGCCACATTTTCGAACAGAATTATTTCAATTTATAATGGAAGTCACTTTTTATGACAGAAAAGTACCTTAACAGGTCAAAATCTTTGTACATCCCCCTTTTACGATTTTTTGACACATTTTTTTAACGAAAGTTTCTCAAAATTGGCACTACCTCCTCCTACACCGCCTCCTGTACAAGTCACCGTTTTTATATAATCCTCATATAACTGTACCGTCCGATATGTTAAAAGTTGATCGAAATATTGCAAAGTGCGACGTTTAAAAAAAAATCAAATTGAGAGTTGTGATAATTCACCGTTATTAGCACACCTTACTTAAATTTGAAACGAATATTTAAATGTAAGTAGTTTCAAAAATTTACGATCTTCTTCTCTGACATATTGGATTGCTTGTTAGGTAGGTATTAGATCTAATGGTAAAAATACAGGGATTTTCTAATTTTGAGAACGAGAATTACTTTGCTAAGATTAAAGGAAATCGGATACTCATTTTTCACTTTACGATAATTATTTTTATTCGAGGGAGGTACGAAAAGGGTTATGTACTTCGCACCATATCTCAGTAAAAATATTACCAAATTCGGATCAAAACGGATACTCCCCTCGGGAGTTAAAATGCTCAAAATCCAGACGGCAGGTGGATAACGCTAAATTTAATCCACATATCCAAAGGGACAAAGGAAATATAGCCGTAAGGATGAGTATATAAGCAGGAGGCGCCATTTTATGGCGTGTTTTTAGTTCAGAGAAGAGAAAAAACAAATAAATACAGCGAGAAGAAGCTTTATTGAGCCTCCATACCTGATTTTTTACATTCTTGCAGTTGTGGAACAGACAAAAAGCTTCCTATAAAAATATATTTATATAAAAACATTTTATTTCAGTCAATGGCACAAAAATATCCTACTTATTTCAGCTTATGACATTTTACAATATAGATAAGTACGACCGATGTTCTCATTTTATCATCTGCCGGAAAGGTATCCCATAATATTAAAACTATTAGTTACATCATTTTCATTCTTTATCATCGTGTGTCGCATGTTATGTCCAGTTTTCTTTCTTCTTCTCCAGTTTTTGTTTTTAATTATTACCCTTCAACATGCCCCCAAGTAACATTATTACCCTGAGCTATAGTTTTTAATACTGGCATCAGCAACACTTACATCCTGGAACCATATGCCAGTGACCTTTAATTTTTCAACCATAAACTCTGAAGAATTATGGATGTGTGTTCCTTTGGACACCAGACTCTACTGCTGCAAAGCTTTTAGCTTCCAACACGTTGTGGTGTAGCCTTCTCTCTCTCTCTATTGGGTAATCGCACTTACGGATGGATGCATATGTTGTGCCTGCTACTCGGCTATGGTTGGTCATCAGAGCTGCTCTGCCACACACACACACTCATGCACTCCTACCTACATGAGAAAATATCTCCTCCACATCGTATGTCAACTAGATTTTAATTTAGATTTTTTGTTGTTGGATAATCCTTTGCAGGAGCAGCATTCTTTTTGCCCATTGTCTTTCATTTTGTGATGATACTTCTCGGGTGCAAATGTATGACTGTCATCTTGCAAATTTGTCCAAGAGATGTGATAAACAATCCATGTTTTAGAGTAACACCAACCGGCACCGGTCACATGGAAGTGGTGGAGTGCTGTATGTGTGACCAAACTAAAAAAAAGAAGAGAAAAGCTCTCTCTGGTTACTGGCATACAAGTGGTCAGTGTAATTTATGGCAGGGAAAGGAATATAAATCAAATTTGATTAAAGTAAACATATTTTCAAGCTCAAAATTGCATCATATATTTGAAGAATTTTCATTTAAAAAAGAATTTGTGTTTAGAAAATATTGGGATTATTTTCCTTTAAAACATGTGAAAGGCAATGTGACTAATGTGCAAAATTTGAATGGTTTTTTAATTTAAGTCAAACGATTACATAATATTTTCGAAATCAGTTAGTATTTTGTATAGTTAGTACAATATTTCATAGTTTTGCACTGTTACATGTTACAAGTTTTTGTATCATAGAGTTTAATTTTTGATGTATCAAAAATTGAAATTCGGTGCAGCCAAATTGCAAGATGTTAAACACCATCTCTTAGATGTTTCGAGGAAATTGTACATAAATACGTAAAATCTAGGTACAGAATATCGTACGCAATATAGGGTGGAACCAACAAAAGCGTGAACCGATTTCCTTTAAAATATCTAAGATAGAGCGTAAGCTGTTCTGGAAATTCATACTTCTGAGTTCTAAATTTAGTACAATATAAGTTTTTGGAGACCCGATGGAGTTGAAAGTCTGATATTTGGAAATAAGATTACCACTGCATTGTAGGACTGATGTACATACGTAATTTTAGAAATTCGTACTTATGTGTACTCAATGGTACCAAATTTGGTACAACCTAAATATTCATTGTAGACCCCATAAAGTATATATATTCATAATCAGCACACAATTCTAATTAACCGATGTTCGTCTGTCTGTCCGTCTGTTGAAATCACTATACAACCCACATTTTTGAAAATTTAGCAGAACAACTTATATTGTGCCTAGGATGGTTGGTATTGAAAATGAGATATATCGGTTCATATTTTGGTATAGTCCCCATATAATCGTACCTTTCGATATTCGGTATTGTTTTAATTTTTGCTACATTTTTCCACAGATATGTCTAAAAATTGTTATTTCTGGGTCATAATGGATTCTAGCTCCGGTGGCGAATTTTTGTACGTAAAGGTCCACGTTTTTGTATAGTCACATATAACGTTACCTTCCGATATTCGTCATTTTCCACGAATGCCACATTTCCACGATTTTTTTTTAAAATTGGTATTTGTGGGTTATAAGGTCCATGTTTTGGTGTAGCCCCCATATAACGGTACCTCCCGATATTCGTTGCTTTGATGATTTTTGCACATTTTTTAAGGGATCTGTCCAGAAATTGGTATTTGTAGTAAGTAATGGGTTGTAGGTCCACGTTTTGGTATAGCACCCATATAACGGTACCTGCCGATATTTAGATAAAAATTGGTATTTTTAGTTCATAATGGGTTCTAGCCCGGTGGCAGAACATTGAATATTAAGTTCCATGTTTTCCTTTAGCGCGCATATAACGATGCGCGCCGATGTTCCAAATTTCCAAATACTAAATTCTTAATACACCCGGCGAAAAGGTACCAATCATCAAAATAAAGAGTATACTATACCGAAACTTAGATATATAAGGAAAGTTCTATGCGAGGATTCAGGTTAAAACTGTGACTTAATCGACCAGACGAACTTAATTTTGCTGGTACAGTTATATGGGGGCTGAACCAAAAAGTTGACCCATTTTATAGAAATATCTCTAAATAAAATTGTATAATTTCGTTCGAAGGTTAGAGTGCAATCAACAGCAAAAGAGTTATCTGGATTATTGGCCGAAGCCTGCAGACCTTGCAAAATTTCGTTATAATTGTCTTATATATGCTCCCTCTGTTGTCCTACTGGAATCGAAATTTTGCAAACTTCCACATCGATTGGTCTGTAAAAGTTACCTGAAAAGCGACTTCAAAGTCGGAAACTCAACACCTTAAAGAATGGCGGACAGTCATATAAGCTAGATCGACTCAGCTCGGCAAGATCGATATAGTAAATAGCGGGTCTGAGACCACAATATCGATGTGTTACAAACCTTTGGGCCCAATAAAACTTATGATACCCACATAAGGATATGGATCAATCAATGGAACTAGTTTCATTAAATACTAATTAAGTCATGGTGTGACTGTAAATTTTTGTGTACTAGTAAGCTATTGCCGTTCAAAGGACTAATGTTTGGTGGATAACACAATGAATGTCATTTAATCGCTTCAGAAGCTCAATTAGACATTTCCACACTTGACTGTTTTATATAGGATATAATATAGACTGATTCAAGCGATATATTTCTGAAATGTATCATAGGAATGCTAGTCCCCTGCATACCCCCCTAGTGCCTTCTTCAGAACTTTGTAACCACAACCACAGCTGAAGGGTGAAATTTTCATTGAGCTTCAACTCAAACGAACTTCAAGGGAGGTGAACAAGAAAATTGCGTTTCAACATCAGATGATTTTCTAAATTTTATAATGAAGCCATTTCTATGCAACTAGTTTGTAATTAGAAAATTGAATGGAAAAAGGAAATATAAATATCTTTGTTGTTGTCGTTTTATATTTCCCCTTTTTCGACTTACAAATGAATGAAAAAAAAAAGAATAAGAACACTCATTATTTGACCAAAAATTGCACAGCAGAATTCAACAACATGCTCTTTATTTGAACTTTGTGTTGTTTTTATTTTGTTTTTTTTTTCGATGATGTTTAGATGGGTTCGACAAATGACCAGATGTTGGGTAAATTCAATATTCCAAACATGTTGAAGAAATTGCAATTGTTGCCTGTTTAAAAAATTTGAATCGGTTAATGAAACAGGAGGAAATCGCTACATTAATACAAATTCCGAATTTGTTAAAGGAAAAAAACTCGAACTTATTTGGATATTATTGTTTTGTTTCCGAACCTACAAAAATCTACTAGTTAAGCATTTTTGAATGTGAGGACTACGTGGGATTTTAAAATTAATTCCACTATAACTATTATTTAATAAAATTTACTCAAGTTTTTTTTTGTAGGGTGTAACACGTTTTGTCCTATATCGAAAACACTTACAATACAACACTGCTATTGTTCTTACTTCCGCTAAATTGCCTCAATTGCCACAAATTACCAAGAAAAAAAATATATTCTCATACATATAGTCATACATACGTACCATGAATGAAAATAATAAAAAGAATCATATAACACCAAACGCTACAAATGTACAGATCTCTCTGTAAATTTATATTACCATAGAAAAATTCGAAACAGAAACAACATCCATCTTTAAAGGACAATAAATACTTATGTATGTGTACTGAGAGGGGTCGAGAAATATAATAAAGCAATATACAAATATAAAATGAAGAAGTAAGAAAGCATCAGTCGTAGGATATACATCCTCAGGAAATGGTTGAACATCGGTTTGCTTATATTGCAATGCGCAAAGTTTGGATTAAATCGTTGATTCCGCCCAGGAGTGGGCCAATACATATAATTTGAACTGATATATGTGTATACTTTGAGCTTGAAGTGAATCGGCGCCATTTCGAATTTTATGAGAGTGCTTATTTGTCAATATTTTGAACTTTAGTTTGCCAAGAAGCGGGTCGATATTGTATATTTTCGCCCCTGACTTAAGCATGATAAAATACATATTTTTACTTTTCTTCCCAGGATAATTTTAATTTTTACAGCAGATTTCATATTTGCAGCAATATTTAGATGTGAAAAATTAAAGAAAATGGAAAATTAAGTTCTTATTTTCAAGAGCTTCATTTCTTTTTCTACATTATTGATAACGTGTTGATAAAAATGTAGTAGATCCGAAGTTTAGGAAAGTCGGATAAAAAACTTTGCATTGTGTATGAATTATGATTATCCAAAAAATATATGTTGTATGGAAGGTACCAGTAAAAGTGGGCCAGTACTGTCTATTTCGTATAACTTTAGATTTCTTTAATTGTAACTTCAGCCTAAAGCCTACAGTGGGTACATATCATTTTATACGCAAAAATTTTAATCGAAATAATGTTTTTAGACGACATCGAACTGGAATTATCCGAGAGCACGATAACTTTTGAAGGGAGCATTCGATTTGATCCAAATTTTGTATATCGTAATATTTTTACCAAACTTGGGTTCAGTTCGTAGATGGAAAATACTGGTCCACTGCTATTAGTTCCACCCCCACTCAAGATAATCGTAATACATGAAATCGATGTCACATTGAGCGACGAGAATAGCCGATGGTTTCAACCATGGTACAATGAAATCAAGGTAGGACAGAACTACCATATGATTTTACTATACCCTACACCACAAAGTGGTAAGGGTATTATGTTTTTGTGCATTTTTTTGTAACAGGGAGAAGGAAGCGAGATAGATCCATAGTTACTTCTGAGGATATTCATAGACTCAGTCTGTCCGTCCATGCATTCTTGTGAACAAAATGGAGGTCGCATTTATTATCCGATTGAGATGAAATTTTGTAAACAATATTTATTTGGCCCAAGGATGAACCCTATTGCAATTGGTGATAATCCAATCAGATTAAGATATAGCTCCCATATATATGTTTTATCTGATTTTGGAGTTAAATTCCCTCAGAAGCGTGATATACATGCCCAAACAGTGATCTCTTGTACCAGATAACAGATACATATCTGAAATAAGAGTTTCCAAATTTTGGCAAGATCGCTTCAGATTTGGATATATCTCTCATATACATCATCAAACGATTTCGGGTTAATTGTGCACCAAATAGCAAATATCAGCCCAAATGACCTGAATTTTGGTATATTCGACCGATTTCAGACTAGAAGCAAGTACATTAAATTTTGGTGAAAATCGGTTCAGATATAGCTATAGCTTCCATATATATGTAATATCCGATTTGGTTTTTAATTCCCTCAAAATCGTAATATACTTTCGAAAACAATGATGTTTGGTAACAGATAACTTATAGAGCTTGGAAATACCTCTTATATTTTACCAAAATGTTGTCATATTTGGATATAAGTCCCACATAGATATTTAACATATTTTGTGTTAATTGTGCACCAAATGGCCATTATCTGTCAAAAAGTCGTGAATTTTGGTACATCCAACCAAATTCAGCATAGAAGTAAGTACATTAAATTGGAGAAAATCGTTTTAGATATAACTATAGCTCCCATATGAATGTATCGTCCGATTTGGTGTTTAAGTCCCTCAAATTCGTAATATGCGTTCGACATCAATGATATTTGGTATCAGATATCTTATAACGCTCAGAAATACCTGTGCCAAATTTTATCGAGATTGGTACAGACTATTATATAACATCGATATACATCTTCATCCGATTTTACTTTTATTGTCCACAATATATGAAATATAAGCTCAAATTGAATAGTTGTTTTCATATTTAACCGAATTTTTCTATTTGGTGAAACTATGTTCGGTATAAATATTTTTTACTATAATCCTTATCGAAGTCACATCATTCACTATACAGCGATGCTATAGACTACTAGATGTACAAAAACCTCCGTCAAATTTGTTGAAAATCGATTCAGAGTGGGATGTGGGGTATCATATGGTCGGTCCCGCCCGACTTTGAACCTTTCCTTACTATTTTTTTTTTTTTTGGCTTAATATGTGAAATTTGCTTATGTCTGCATGTGTATTATTTTCTAATGACTCATTCGTGAACCTCCCCAAAAGATCAACAGTTTTGCATAATAACCAGTAAAGAAAGTCATAAAGTCTGGCGGGGCCGACTTTATGATACACTACACCACTTTGCTAATTTAGTAGAGCTCCACATAACAATTAAAAGTTTTTATGGGAGAATTTAATCATACACATATTTTTTGTATCTTTTTTCTTTTGAAAAATAATTTGAAATCAGATAAAGATATATATATGGGAGCTATATCCAAATCGGAACCGATCTCGATAAAATTTGGCAAAGATATTTCTGAGCTGTATTTGATATATTTCCCTGAATATCGTTGCTACGGAGTGCATATTACGGCTGTGGGTAACAAATACAACAAATCGGTTGAACAATATATATGGGAGCTATAGCTATATCTGAACCGATCTTCACCTAATTTGGCGTACTAGCTTCTAGACTCATTTCGGTCGCATGTGCCAAATGTCATCCCATTTGGGCCAATATTAGACGCTTGGTGCAAATTAAAATAAATCTGACGAAGTTATATATGGGAGCTATATCCAAATCTGAACCGATCTCGATAAAAATGCAAAGGTGAACCGATTTCGATCAAATTTGGCACACTTTTTTGCAAACCTAATTTGGTTGTATGTGCAAAATTCCATACTATTCGGGCTGATATTACACGTTTGGTGCACAATAAAAGGCAAATCGGACGAAGATATATATATATAGATATATATCTAAATTTTTACCGATTATCTCCAATTTCAATAGGGTTCGTCCTTGGGCCAAACAAATGTTGTTTGTAAAATTTCATCTCAATCGGATAATAAATGCGACCTGCATTTTGTTCACAAGAATACCTGGACAGACGGACGGACTGACATGCATAAATCAACTGTGAAAGTGATTCTGTGGAGATTCTATGGGTCTATCTCGCTTCCTTCTCCATGTTACAAACAAATGCACAAAGACATAATACCCTTACCACTATGTGGTGTAGGGTATAAAAACTGTCTTAACTCAGGGACACTTGTAGCTATTTGTGTATATGCCAAAGTAAGTAGAATTCTGGATCGATTTTTCGAACTGAATAGACGATTTTTTATACCTTCCACCATAGGAGGGTATATTAAGTTTGTCATTCCGTTTGTAACACCTCGAAATATACATTTTAGACCCCACAAAGTACATATATTCTTAATTCAAAGAAATGTTTCAAATTTGATATTTAAAGTTTATAATGGATACTACAGCCTATGACAGAAAATTGTCCGTGCAGGTCCACGCCTTCGTATAGCCTCAATATAACGGCACCTCCCGATATTCGGTATTTTGATGATTTTATATAAAGAAATCACACTATTACGCTTGAATTCCATCACGAATAATTTTTTTTCTGGAAAATTCTCATTAAAATGCTTTTGTACTCGTATAAACAATATAATGAGCTGTCACTGGAAAAGCTTTAATAGCTGTCGGACGATTGGCTTAGAAATGACAGCAGTCTGAAGTTGGGTGCAGTTTTTTTATTTCACCCTGTATTCCCTACGTTAGGTGGTCATCCATCTCTCTTCCAATTAGGTCCTCAAAGAAACCCCCCTAGTAATTTACTATGGTCGCTAAATAAATACTTACAACGCACTTGCGCCAATCCATTGAACTGTACAGAAAAACAATTCAGACATATGTTAACTAATGTGATATTTACATTTCAAAGCTGAAATTCAAGTGGTGTAATCAGAGTTCATCCTAGCCGTACTATATTCTATCTATGTGTGTTAATATCAAGATTAATTTCTGCTTCTGCAACTACGTTGTTTAAAAGCAAACATTTCGTGAGATATTTTCACCGATTGAAGATGTTGAAGTGTGTGTGTACATTTTCATAATTTTAATTTTTCACTAATAATTGCATACTTTTAGGATGAGAAAATAAATGATTTATGTTTTTTCATAAAAATCAAAACATAATCATCGACCCCTTCTAATATCCTCAAATAATGTGTGGTACAAATACTACTAGACCTATACACACAACAGTACAACTAACATGTCCAGATACATTTTTATAACTTAATTTTTAGAAATGTATTTAGTTTTGTTTTTTTTTTTGCAATGCTGTTTGTGTTTCCCTTTGTTTTTTTTTCGCATGCTGCTGTCATTCTCTTCAGTGGGTATTTGTTTTATTCCTATTTTCTTAATTCTATCGTGTTTTATGTACGAATTGTAGTTTTATTGTTATTGTAACAGTTGTTATTTGTAGCTATAGTTGCAGTTGATGTTTTTTTGTTCGAATTGAATTTTGGTATTGTACGTATCTGTTGTTGTTTTTTGTTTCGAACTCTGTGTTGGACCACCAGTTAACCTTTTCTCCGGTTGTTTTTGTTTGTTTGTTTGGATGGCTGGATGGACGGTCGTACAAAATGTTCACGCTTTGACCACAAAACATAGTGAAAAATATCAACATTCATGAACACATTCACCGTTGTTTACTTCTTTTAGTTGTTTTGTTGCAATTTTGTGCTTTTTTTTGGCGATTTTCGGCCAATATCAATACACGATTCGGTGTTAGTTGAAATAAAAATTGGCCAGAGAACAAAAACAATAGGAAACATAAATAAATTAAATAAACACTAAAAAACCGTGCAAATTGCCATTCGTTAACAATGGAATTGGAAGAGATTGTCAGAACCGAATGAATCATTGAAGATATTTGCATTCATATTTTAAACGAACATTTTGTTAGAATTCTGTAAACTGAAGAAGCCTTATAAAAATTGATGCAACGTATTTTGGGCAATTACAAAAATTTACAAGATTAAGCATTGTTCACATGTAGTTAACTGTTGGTGGGTGATAAGGCTGGGGTTTTCTAAATTATTGCAAAAAAGGTACTAAAAACCGCCAAGAACTTTGTTTTGGCACATAAATTCGATGCTTTGAGGGTTAGAATCAGTTACCATGAGTATCTGATAGAGTAGAGTTTTTTCTTCACTAAATACTACACTGTTTGTACTACACGTCTTCTAAAAAATTAAAAATTATCAGTGGCCTTTGCCGACGGATGTATAGCCTTAGCCTCTGTCGGTTTATAAAATATATATTGATTAACACAATGATTACTCAAAACGTTGACACTCTATGGAGGCGACACCGAAAGAGTGGACCAATGTTATCACTTCTCATCTTCACTAACTTTGACCAAAGCATTCCGCTTAACCTAATACTGATAAAAATATTTGGGAATAATTTTTGGTAATAATCGTTAGGCATAATTTTACTCTTTTGTGAAAGAGGTGCGAGAAGGAAAGAGCCGATAAATTCCATATTCACATCAGATGCCTAGTTGATAGAAATATTTAGATATACCATGTTTGATTATAATCGCTGACATTTGTCGCAAGTTATGAAAGATGTAAATAGTTATAATTGTGATATTTTGGGGGGAGGTACCAGAAGAGGTGAGTTGATTTCTATCATTTTGCGTCATAACTAGTGTTTATAAAAATATTAAGTTATATGAAATCTGAAGAAAATCGGATAAAATATTTCGCATTTCATGAGTGATATAATTTTTCAAAACCTTGTGGTGGAGGTTGTCGGACATAATCCATTCTTGTGATGATAGGAATATTGAGATATGCTAAGTTTGATGTTGACCCCTTTGTGGGGGAGGTACCAGAAGGGGTATACCAATATATATCATCTTCATACAAAATCTTAAGTTAATAAACATATTGGGATATGGGAAATTTGAAGAGAATAGGGTGCTTAATTTACACTTTATAAAAGATATAATTATTCAAAATGTTGGACTTTTGTGGGGGAGGTACATGATGAAGTGCACCCATATTGTTAATTTTCGCACCTGGCATAACACTAATACAAATATTAGGATTAGTAAAATTTGGACAGAATTGGATGATCCTTTCTATTTCTATAATCTTATATTATTTTAAAATGTCTCTATATACCAAAAAGTACCAAATACTTAACCCTTTCAAGCTTCTAGTAACACTTCTTCGTACCTTATTATTATTATATACACAAAACACCAATAACAGTGTTAATATATATCATATTATATTGTTTATAAGCATACAATTGCCTATTCGTGAGAATTTTCCAGAAAAAAGTTGTTTGTGATAGAATTCAAGCGTGATAGTGTGATTTCTTTACATTTGGCTGGAAAACCACAAGTGACTGTCGTTAAAGCACTCCAGCATTTAAATGTGAATAAATCTTTTGTGTCTCGTACCATGCCTCGTTACCGTGATACTCGTAGCGTAGCCCGACATCAAGGAAGTGGATGGAAGAAAAAACAACATCAGCAGAAATTGTTCGAGATGTAAAAAAAGCGACTTGATCGATATCCGAAAAATAGCTCGTGAGCTGAACATATCGTAATATTTCATTCGGCAAATATAGAAAAATGAGTTCGGGGTATAGCCATTGAAATTCCAAAAAGTGAACGAAATTACAACAGGAAGAAAATAGACTCAAAAGAGCTAAAGAGTTGCTTCGCTTGGCCGAAAGTGATGAACTGCCGAATTTGGTTTTCTGCGATGAGAAAGCATTCGTTGTCCAGCAGTTTGTAAAGAAACAAAATGATCGTGTTTACTTGCCAAAGAGGTCAGCTGAAACTGTGTACCTTCGGTTGGCCACCAGAACTCAAGCGCCGGCCATGGTGATGGTATGGACCGCCATAACAGTCGCTCTCCGCTCGTACTAATCGGCATCATGATAAATGCTGAATATTATCGCGAAAAGATTCTGTAGGGTGTATTAAAGTCTAGGGCACCTAAACATTTTGGCCGCCGATCTTGGATATTCCAACAGGACTCAGCACCATCGCATTCAGCACGGGCCATCCAAGAATGGTTACAAAATAAGGTTTCCCGCTTCAT
Source organism: Musca domestica (assembly GCF_030504385.1). Classification (NCBI taxonomy): domain Eukaryota; kingdom Metazoa; phylum Arthropoda; class Insecta; order Diptera; family Muscidae; genus Musca; species Musca domestica. The sequence goes on along the minus strand of NW_026712309.1, from coordinate 919,737 downwards.
TTTCAACGCACAATGGCCACCAAAATCTCCGGATACCAATCCGTTTGACGATTGTGTCTGGAGTATTTTGGAAAGCAAAGTTGGCACTAAAAAATACCAAAGTGTCGATCACTTCAAGCAAGCGCTTCGCCGGAAATGGTCCAAAATATCGCAGAGCAACATTCGGGCAGCGTGTGACGGTTTCATTGGCCGCTTGAAGGCCATAATTCGTACCAAAGGTGTCCAATTCGAACAAAACAATTATTATTCTAAAATTTGATGGTATTTCCGACATTTTTTGCTTTCATTCAATAATATTAAAAAAATGTAAAAATTATGGCGAATGGCTTTTGTAACGCCCAAAAGTCATGCTTTCGTTTTTGGGGTACATTATTATTTTAAATACCATTTTTACTTACGTATGTTATATACATCAACTATGAATTATATTTTTTGTTTGAAAATGAATTAAAATATTTAAGTTATGAATTAAACTAACAGCTACTCAGGGTCATGTAATTTAAATGTATTTGAATATTAACGGTCACACAGGTCCCCTAGTAGAAAGAAGTATACTTAAAATACAACATTGGAACCCCTGGTGGCAAATGGCGGAACTACGCAAAACTGTCAGATTGGGATCAGCTGCTGTCATGAGAAAACAACAATCGTTGTCCAGCCAAAAAGGTATAAAAGGAGACGCATTTCACACAATCGAGATCAGTCTTCTGTTGATGGCTGGTAAGTCAAGTGTGATTGGGAGGAAGAAAAGGCGCGCAACCTCGGTTGAATTGAGTCTTAGTAAGCCAAACAATAAGCCTTGACTATTTGTGGTGACTGGACTGGACTGAACGCAGGGTCAAGTGAGGGTTGTAGCAATACTCCCTATTCTTCGGGCTGCGTTGACGGCGACTGAACGCAGGGTCAAGTGAGGGTTGTAGCAATACTCCCTATTCTTCGGGCTGCGTTGACGGCGACTGAACGCAGGGTCAAGTGAGGGTTGTAGCAATACTCCCTATTCTTCGGGCTGCGTTGACGGCGACTGAACGCAGGGTCGAGTGAGGGTTGTAGCAATACTCCCTATTCTTCGGGCTGCGTTGACGGCGACTGAACGCAGGGTCAAGTGAGGGTTGTAGCAATACTCCCTATTCTTCGGGCTGCGTTGACGGCGACTGAACGCAGGGTCAAGTGAGGGTTGTAGCAATACTCCCTATTCTTCGGGCTGCGTTGACGGCGACTGAACGCAGGGTCAAGTGAGGGTTGTAGCAATACTCCCTATTCTTCGGGCTGCGTTGACGGCGACTGAACGCAGGGTCGAGTGAGGGCTGTAGCAATACTCCCTATTCTTCGGGCTGCGTTGACGGCGACTGACGTACTCATCGGGCTGCTGCTGTGCCAAAGCTGCCGCCACCCGATTCGTCGTGCGCGTATTCATCGGGCCGCCGCTGTGCCAAGCTGCCGCCACTACTACTCGCCGCTGACGTATTCATCGGGCCGCCGCTGTGCCAAAGCCGCCGCCACCCTATTCGCCGCTCGCCTATTCATCGGGCCGCCGCTGTGCCAAAGCCGCCGCTGTGCCAAGCTGCCGCCACTACTATTCGTCGCTCGCCTATTCATCGGGCCGCCGCTGTGCCAAGCTGCCGCCACTCTATTCGTCGCTCGCCTATTCATCGGGCCGCCGCTGTGCCAAGCTGCCACCACTGCTACCCGTTTATTAACATTTCGACTGAACTTTGTGATTTAGTGTTCTTCGTAAAACGTTCTGAACGTGATTTTATTGTGTTTAGTGTAGTGTTAGTGTTATTTAAGGAAATAAATTTATAACGTTTTAAGAAAATATTTTTGCTTCGCTCTCTCTCTCTTTATGTCCTAACAAATAAATTTTTGTGACGACTCTGGCCCCCGCTGAACCTACCCCAGCTTCAAAGTGAAAACACGTCGTCACAATGGCGCCCGAGCAGGGACCATAAAAGAGAGAAAGAATAAATAAATGAGTGAACAATAATTAGACAAATACAGATGAAAACCCAGTGAAAAAAAAACAGTTAAAAAAAAAAAAAAAAAAAAAAAAAAAAAAAAATGTCAAACGAAAAGACAATGTTGAAGGTCTCCTGGGCCTATATGCTAAAGCAAGAAGACTTGGTAACATATCTTACTGAATTCAATCTTGATCCAGTTGGAAAAGTGGACGATCTCCGAAAAAGATGGGCTAAATTTCTCCACAACGACCATGAAGCCGATGTATACAGACGGCTTATAGAGTTGCAGAACAAACATGAAAGTACCAGTCCGACCAAATCGCCGACATTGCGAGCCGTCACAAAACAACCCCTTATAACCGTAACACCGTGTGGAGCAGAAGCAATAGTATTATCCCCAATAAAAACAGAGTACGCCCTTCCCCACATTTCCGCGGAAAGGTCACATGGAGAGTCAAGCACAGGGGTAACAAACGATCAAAAAGTACAGAAGATGTCGCCAACAAACCCCGAATATGGATTTCAAAAAGATTCTCCGCCCAAGCCATCCAATAATTCGTCGTTACTCGTAATTCTCGACCAAATCCGAAAATGGAATATTACTTTTGAAAATGGAATGGACCCTATTGGATTCGTAGAACGTGTAGAAGAAATGGCTGAAATGTACATCGTGGAAGTGAATCAAATAATTAAAGTAATGCCAGAGTTGTTACGAGGTAAAGCTTTAATCTGGCTAAGGAACAACAACCGACACTGGACTACCTGGAACGAATTTAAGAGTGATTTTCTGAAATTCTTTTTGCCACCGAGATACTTTGAGAAATTGGAGGATGAAATTAGGAGAAGGATACAGCGTAATAAGGAGCCGTTTAAGGAATATGTACTCTCTATACAGCATCTTATGCAGCACACCAATATGACCGAAGAACAAAAATTGGAACGAATTTTTAGAAACGCGCATTCGGATTATCAATGGTACATTCGCCGTAAAGACTTTACCACACTTTCGGAATTGATCTCCTTGGCAGACGAACTCGAAAGCATACCAAATAATTCTCGGTCAGAACAGCCTCGAAATCAACAAAACTATAATCGACGTGCGGACAACTCTAGAAATAACCTGTATTGCACCAATCAAGGTGACCAAGTGCTAAACGAAAGCTCATCCAATCCAGAAACGCAGCAGGATGAACCCCCGGCAAAGAAGAGTAACCAGAATGTTACATCATTGCAATGTGAAGAATATCGCCTTACTGCAACTGTCTTAATAGAGGGGAAAGCTATTAAAGCAACTGTCGACACTGGTGCCACTAGCTGTTTTATAAAAAGAGAATTTGCGGAAAAAATCAAGAAAAGGTTTACTTATTCACGGCATGAGGCAAATGTTATCCTCGCAGACGGCACCACGGTGAACATCACAAGATCAACAGTGTTACCTGTTACATTTGGAAACCAAAGCTCAGATGTTACATTTCTCATCATGCCGCAATTCAAGGAAAACATCATATTGGGATTGGAATTTCTAAAACAGTTCCACACGACCATTCACTGCGCCGGTATAAGTGTCAAATTAAGTAAGCCAACCACCTCAACGGAGCATTGTACCGTGGCTATAGGAGAGGAAACCCCATCAAAAGAGGTAATAGATACAATGACAGCTACGAATAATGTATCCCCCAGACCTAAATTCTTAAACGATGAATTGAGTAAAACGCAATGTGAGATCGTTGAAAATTTTCTGGCACAGGAACTCCCTAAGTTCCAACAATTAAATGGCCTATCGTCAATAGCTGAACATAAGATTGTAATGACCGACGATCGACCCATTAAATTAAGATATGCTCCGCGAAATCCTGCAATGCAAGCCGTGATTAATGCCGAAGTGAGAAAGCTCGAAGAACGAGGATGTATAGAGCCGTCTACAAGCCCATACTGTTTCCCCATCACATTAGTCAGAAAGAAAAATGGGAATTGGAGAACTTGTATGGATTTTCGCCAATTGAATAAACGTTCTGTTCCAGATGCCTACCCTTTACCCCGCATCGACACAATACTGAATCGACTACGGGATGCCAAATACGTGAGTAGCCTGGACCTTAAAGACGGATATTGGCAAATACCTATGGCGAAGGAGAGCAGAAAATACACGGCCTTTGCGGTAGCTGGTAAAGGTCTATATCAGTGGAAAGTGATGCCTTTCGGTTTGCATTCAGCACCGGCAACCTTCCAACGGGCATTAGATAGTGTGATTGGGCCTGAAATGGACCCCCACGCTTTTGCATACCTTGACGATATCATCGTCATTGGAAAAACGTTTGAGGAACACTTGCGGAACTTGAGAGAAGTGTTCAGAAGATTGCGATCAGCTAACCTGAGAATAAACATTGAGAAATGCGAATTTTTCAGAAAAGAAACGAAGTATTTAGGCCATGTTGTGAGTAGCGAGGGAATAAAGACGGATCCAGATAAAGTTGCCGCAATAGTGGAAATGAAACCTCCAACATCGGTAAAGGAGGTACGAAGATTTCTTGGAGTAGCATCTTGGTACCGAAGATTTGTCCCACAGTTTGCAACAATTTCACAACCATTGACTAGTCTTCTTAAAAAGGGAAAACATTGGAAATGGGGTCCCGAACAACAAGAAGCATTCTCAGACCTAAAAGCAAAGTTAACTGAAGCCCCCGTTCTGGCTTGTCCGGATTTCACAAAGACGTTCATATTGCAAACTGATGCCAGCAACTATGGCCTTGGAGCAGTTCTAACACAGGAGTTAGATAACGTGGAACGTGTCATAGCCTACGCCAGCAGACATTTAAAACAGGCTGAAAAGAACTACTCAGCGACTGAAAGGGAATGTCTAGCCATACTGTGGGGCATCAGACACATGAGACCCTATTTAGAGGGTTACCAGTTTATAGTTATTACCGATCATTTGGCCCTAAAATGGTTAAATTCTATTGAAAGCCCTACAGGTCGACTCGCACGTTGGGCTCTCGAGCTACAGCAATATAATTTTTTGATCAGATACCGTAGAGGAAAACAGAACGTTGTGGCAGATGCGCTTTCGAGAACACCTTTGGAAACGGTAGACCTAGCCACAGTAAAATATGACACCAGTCCGTGCCCATGGCTAGAAAAGTTGAAGGAAACCATAACCAAGAATCCGAAGAAGTATCCAGACTATACAATCATTGAGGGAAATGTTTATCGACATTTTCCCAAGCAAATAAACGATGAAGATTGCACACCATGGAAGCTGTGTGTGCCCACCGGATCAAGGATTCAGGTCCTTAGAGAAAATCATGACAGTGTCACCGGAGGTCATTTGGGAGTGCGAAAGACTAGCAACAAGGTGGCGAACCGATATTTTTGGCCTGGTATGTTCCAGGACATCAAACGTTATGTCCAGCAGTGCGAATGTTGCCAAAAATATAAAGTCAGCCAACAGAAACCAGCAGGGGAAATGTTGATAAGAATCCCGGAGGAACCATGGGCCACTATTTGTGCGGACTTCGTAGGACCCCTACCGCGATCTAAGCACGGTAACTCAATGCTACTCGTTATTATGGATAGATTCTCAAAATGGACGGAGTTGGTTCCATTGCGGAAGGCTACGACAGAGGGATTAATAAAGGCATGCAGAGAAAGAATTATTTCTAGATATGGGGTTCCAAAAATATTGATAACCGATAACGGAACCCAATTCACTAGCAACCAATTCGAAAAATTCCTAGCAGAAATGGGTATAAAGCATCAACTTACGGCTCCTTACACCCCGCAAGAGAACCCTACTGAAAGGACAAATCGGACAGTGAAAACAATGATAGCACAAGTTTCGAAACAACATAATACATGGGACGATATGCTGCCCGAAATAATGTTAGCCATAAACACTAGTGCATCAGAATCCACTGGATATTCGCCGGCATACCTGACACAAGGAAGAGAACCGCGACTGCCCCAGGCATTATATGATCAGCTCACAACAGGAACTGGTGCTAGAATAGTCTTACCAGAAGACCGTGCCCAGGAGTTGAAAGAAATATTTAAGATAGTGCGTCGAAACTTGGCAAAAGCATCTCAAAACCAGCGGAGACAGTACAACCTTAGACGACGAGTTTGGAAACCAAAGATTGGGGAGCAAGTTCTAGTTCGTCTACATCCTCAGTCGAAGGCCGTCGAAAATTTCGCCGCCAAACTAGCGCCCAAATACGGAGGGCCGTTTGTCGTACAAAAATTCCAATCTCCAGTAATCGTTGTAGTCCGAGGAAAAGACAACATCACCCGCGTCGCGCACTTAAGTGAAATTAAGCCTTTTTATGAAGAACAAAATTAAATTGTAGACATAGAAGTAGAATGTTGATTGTAGTTCCACTTACGTTTATGTGATGCCATTTCATTATAATTTCTTATTTTATTTTTAGACATTAAATTGACAATACCCAAACTAATCAGTGTCCTAATATAAGCCCATACTTCAAAGACCATCGCAATTCTCAAAATTTCAACATCACGATGGAGCAAGATAGCCCCAACACGAAAAAATTCAAACGGGCGAAGGAGAAATTTCGAGCTCATCTGGAACAAGTCGAGGCTCAAAGGCGAAGGACAATATTTTTAGACGAAGGTCCTAGTACCAGCCGAAAGAGGAGAACAAATCAATACCGTAAGCCCAATCCAAGAAAGGGTAGCAGTCAATCCTCATCGCCCCAGCACCAAATATTTTACCGAATGTGCAGCACAACCCCGAATGACGTTCCACAGCAAAAGTGTAACACGACCGAAAACAACAGCGACGATATCGATGAAACTGACTCTTTGAACGAGGAAACCCAGCCTAGTAGTGACGTCCCGCGTACACCAACCTACGCCCCGTGTTTTGGTTCGCCAAATAGCTTTAAGCCGGCTTCCGATGTGCTCTCAACACCCACTTCAAGGTGCTCAGAAATGCCTGTTACACCGGGTAAAGAATGGTGTCGTGACTCAGATGACGCATCAACTCTTCCTCGGCCCAATATGGAGGAGTCGGGTGAATCTCAATCAAATTTCGAAATGGATGAAGAATGTCGGCGTATGTTTTACGGTTACTTAGAAACCGCAGTGACTCGGCGAGCACAGTCACCCTTATCCTCGAATAATTCCTCGCTGGATGAGTCGGATAACGAAGATCAACGTTCCTCGTCTCCGCCAAAAAGGTATGGTCTGGGATTTGTCCGTCAGAAAGATAGCCAATACAAATATCTCGGATTTCGCTGTTATGAGAGAACAGTTACTGTGCAGCTTTTGGTCCCCGACTCCGGGGAAAATCCAATATATGAAATAACCAACCCACCGCCGGATAATCATCGTACGCCCTCACCCACACCCGCGATAGGGGAAGAGATCAACACCGAAGATATCCATTCAATATCCAACACCTCACACAAACATGAGGAGGTTCCTACTTCATCCTCACATGCTTTCGCACATTTAGAAGAAGACTCCAGATCGACCGCAAGTAGTTTTGTGACAGTTTCCGAAGATCCTAGTTCTGAGTGGTGGACCCAATGGCAGACGCTGGTTGGTGTTCCTCCATCATCACCGCTATATAACATAACCGAACAAGCAAATCTGTTGCATAGTGATGACGTACAAATTCCATCGCAATCCAATGCTGCCGTCATATCGGACGATCACAGGTCCCCCAACGTGAAGGAAGATAAATCATTACCAGGAACGCCGGGACACGTTGTCGAACTGTCATCACCATCGATGTCTTCCCGATCGTCATCCTCATCCTCATCAGCCTCGTCGTCTTTATCGTCATCCTCATCCTCATCAGCCTCGTCGTCTTCATCATCATCCACAAGCCAAACGATGACACCTCATCAGCCAACATTGTGTAGCAGTCAACCTTCCATCGATGAAGTGTTTATACCCAGTAAGGAGAATAATAGCACACCAAGTACAATCAAATTGCCAGTCACTGAAATCCCAACTGAGTCAACGCCATCGTCCTCGACAGACAATCCCGTGAACGATAACACATTTCTCGAACTGCCAAATTATCCCGAAAACCTACAAATCCGTATCGAGAAGTTTAAAAACAATTGGAAAAAGGGACACAAACTGAAGCGAATTGTTAAACAAGATGGCAAGCAGTACCGCATAATAATATCAGCAGACGGGGTAGTGAAGGTATCTCTCCGAACTTCTGCAATTGGTCTCTAACATACCTTCCTATTCGACCGAGATATAGTCGAACCAAAGTGCCCATGTCGGAGAAATAAAAGGTTACATAACACCCTAGGGCTTCCTGGCTATTGAAACCCAATAGCAATAGAGAAAGCAAATCAAGGAATCAAAAATCAGAGGGAGGAAGAGATGCCATGTAACGCCCAAAAGTCATGCTTTCGTTTTTGGGGTACATTATTATTTTAAATACCATTTTTACTTACGTATGTTATATACATCAACTATGAATTATATTTTTTGTTTGAAAATGAATTAAAATATTTAAGTTATGAATTAAACTAACAGCTACTCAGGGTCATGTAATTTAAATGTATTTGAATATTAACGGTCACACAGGTCCCCTAGTAGAAAGAAGTATACTTAAAATACAACATTGGAACCCCTGGTGGCAAATGGCGGAACTACGCAAAACTGTCAGATTGGGATCAGCTGCTGTCATGAGAAAACAACAATCGTTGTCCAGCCAAAAAGGTATAAAAGGAGACGCATTTCACACAATCGAGATCAGTCTTCTGTTGATGGCTGGTAAGTCAAGTGTGATTGGGAGGAAGAAAAGGCGCGCAACCTCGGTTGAATTGAGTCTTAGTAAGCCAAACAATAAGCCTTGACTATTTGTGGTGACTGGACTGGACTGAACGCAGGGTCAAGTGAGGGTTGTAGCAATACTCCCTATTCTTCGGGCTGCGTTGACGGCGACTGAACGCAGGGTCAAGTGAGGGTTGTAGCAATACTCCCTATTCTTCGGGCTGCGTTGACGGCGACTGAACGCAGGGTCAAGTGAGGGTTGTAGCAATACTCCCTATTCTTCGGGCTGCGTTGACGGCGACTGAACGCAGGGTCGAGTGAGGGTTGTAGCAATACTCCCTATTCTTCGGGCTGCGTTGACGGCGACTGAACGCAGGGTCAAGTGAGGGTTGTAGCAATACTCCCTATTCTTCGGGCTGCGTTGACGGCGACTGAACGCAGGGTCAAGTGAGGGTTGTAGCAATACTCCCTATTCTTCGGGCTGCGTTGACGGCGACTGAACGCAGGGTCAAGTGAGGGTTGTAGCAATACTCCCTATTCTTCGGGCTGCGTTGACGGCGACTGAACGCAGGGTCGAGTGAGGGCTGTAGCAATACTCCCTATTCTTCGGGCTGCGTTGACGGCGACTGACGTACTCATCGGGCTGCTGCTGTGCCAAAGCTGCCGCCACCCGATTCGTCGTGCGCGTATTCATCGGGCCGCCGCTGTGCCAAGCTGCCGCCACTACTACTCGCCGCTGACGTATTCATCGGGCCGCCGCTGTGCCAAAGCCGCCGCCACCCTATTCGCCGCTCGCCTATTCATCGGGCCGCCGCTGTGCCAAAGCCGCCGCCACCCTATTCGTCGCTCGCCTATTCATCGGGCCGCCGCTGTGCCAAGCTGCCGCCACTACTATTCGTCGCTCGCCTATTCATCGGGCCGCCGCTGTGCCAAGCTGCCGCCACTCTATTCGTCGCTCGCCTATTCATCGGGCCGCCGCTGTGCCAAGCTGCCACCACTGCTACCCGTTTATTAACATTTCGACTGAACTTTGTGATTTAGTGTTCTTCGTAAAACGTTCTGAACGTGATTTTATTGTGTTTAGTGTAGTGTTAGTGTTATTTAAGGAAATAAATTTATAACGTTTTAAGAAAATATTTTTGCTTCGCTCTCTCTCTCTTTATGTCCTAACAAATAAATTTTTGTGACGACTCTGGCCCCCGCTGAACCTACCCCAGCTTCAAAGTGAAAACACGTCGTCACACTTTGTTGCAGTTTTTTATATCACCCTGTATCTGAACCGATTTTCACCAAATTTGAAGTTCTTAATTCTATCTATTCTAATTAGAGGAAATTTTAAATTGAACGAAGATATGTAAGGGAGCTATATATCTTTCTACATTTGGACCGATTATCAGAAATTTCAATAGGGGTCGCCTTTGAGCCAAACAAATTATTTGCAAGAAAATTCATCTCAATCGGACTATAAATGCGACCCGAACTTTGTTTAGAAAAATACATGGGCGGAAAATATGATTCTATGGGGATAGCCAAAAAGAACTATGGGTCTATTTCGTTTCCTTCATGCAAACAGACATAATACAATGTATTACAGTGAGGCGGAGGGTATAAACAGTGTATGACAATGTGACTCTAATAAAATGTGTAATCTGACCTCAAACAACAATGCCTGAGTTATGAGTTGAGTAAAGCCGGTTGACGGGACCTTGATCGAGTGAGTTGCCAAAACCATTGGGATTGGAGCTGTCAGTCCATAAAACGCATGTTTTTTCCTTCGTTCGTTCCCACGCCTCTCTCACCCGCCCCTGCCGATCGAGGGGGCCACCTCCCTATACGTAGAGAGCGCGTACACACCAAAGTCCGGACTAAGGCGGGTTAGCAATGGTTTCACACCGGCTGTGTTTGGTTTATGGACTGACAGCTCTGCAATTGGAGAGCTGTTCAGATCTGGGACTAAGCACCAAAATACTCTGTGATAACTAAATGTAAATTCCAAATTCTAAAATGTAAATTCCAAATACCACAAAAGTCAAGTTTTGAATGATTACATGTGATGTAAGAGTCCGATTGTCTTTAAATTTCACACATCCCAATATTTTTATCAACCCAAGGTTTGGTGTTAAGATGGAATATACCAGTCCTCTCCTTCAGGTACCTCTCCTACAAAAGGTCGAAATTTTCAAAAAATATTTTTTTGCACAGAAAGAGAAACTATAATCCGATTTTGCTCCAACTTTGCAAACCCTAATATTTGGGTCAGTGCTAAGTCGTGTGTGAAAATAGACAATATCGGCACATATGAATATTCCTATCAACACAAGATCTGTTATGAAGGCGGTAGAGATCGGACCATTCCTCTTGCACCTCCCCACAAAGGTTTAAATTTCTGAATAACCAAAACGTTTATAATAAGCATCAGGTTCTCTTTATATTCCACACATACCATTATTTCTACTAACACAAGATCTGTTATGAAGATGGGATATATCGGTCCTCTCCTTTTGGATCAACATTTTGAATTTCCATGCAGCTAATAAAACGCGAAATTAACATTTGATTCCACTCAGACTTGGCACATCTCAATATTTCTATCCACCCAAAATCTGTTATAAAGATGGTAGAGATCGGACCATTTCTTCTGGTACCTGCCCCAAGATTTTGAGAAACCAAATGCTCAAAGTAAGCCAAATAACCGTTCAACTCTCTTCAAATTTCACACATACAACTATGTTTGGTAACACAATATCTGTTGTGAAGATGATATATAGCTACGAACCACTTCTGGTACCTCGCCCACAAAGGATCACAATTTTCAATACTTTTATCTGTTATAACTTACGAAACATGTCAGCTATTCTTTACAATTTGCTATATCTAAATATTTCTCTCAATTTAAGAGGAATATGGATTTTATGATGAAGTTACCAATATAGACCAAACCTGGCACGTGGCAATATTTATATCGCATTTATTTAGATCCGATATGCACTGGACAATATTGCCCCATTCCTTCAGAACTCACTCCATGGAGGGTCAAGAGTTTGGATAATCATAACAGAAGTGAAAATATATTTACATAATCGAATATTGGTTGAGGGTATGCGTCTATCGGCAGAACGAACTGATACTTTTTAACCTGTGAAAAAAAAATCTGTTGAAAATTTGGATAAAATGTCCAAAATACCAAATTTTTGGGGTAATCGTAATGAGTGATATAAGAAATAAGACCCATTATTCCTTATATCACCGAAGGCAGAATCCATTACAAACTTCGTATACTGAATTTCAAACGGTTGCGCTGTATATTAAAATTAGAGCTTGAAGTATTTCTATGTTTTAATATTTTTAATCCTTTGTGGAAAGTCAAAATAAGCTATGTTATGAATTAGTTCAAATTAAATCAATTCTCGTTTTTTTTTCTTTTGTACACATACAACATTTTTTCTCCCTACCTTTCTTCAACTTCGGTTTAGCCTAAATGTTAACAATTTTCATACAAAGATCCTGATTAAAATAAACATATTTGCCTTTGTTTTCTCTTTTTTTGGTTATCTAAATAAACATGCCATGTTTGAGAAGAGAATTTTTATTTCCACTTTTTTTCTCGAAAAGAATATGCATTTTTGCCCTCCGATTAACATGAGACAAAAACGAAGTAGCCAAAAAAACACAAACATGGACCGCAATATCATGAAATATATCCGCATTAAGATGGCAGAGAAAAAAAAAACAACAAAACAGAACGAAATTGCTTCACAACAACATCAAGTTTTAATTGTCATTTAGCTTTAAGTCTAATAAACAACTAAAAGCAGCTATTTCCGAACAACAGTTGTTCTTGTTGTTGAGCAAACTGTTTTAGTCCTTTTTGTTTTGTTTTTGGCTAAAAACGCACTGGACACCAATGACACTGCTGGCAATGATAGCATGATTATACGAATAGAAATCCGTGACACATGCTGTAGGTTTGTATTAAAATTTAAATGGGTGGTTCGATAAGTTGTAGAGAATTTATATGATTATTAATTAAGCCATCGGAACCCAGTTGTGGTTAATGGAATTGGTTTTTTAAATTATAATCTGATATTTTTTGCTACAATATCTTGAATTTTTTTTTTGTGTTAATTGAAGAGAATATTCTAAATTGGTGGCAAAATTACCGAAGTTAAATAATTTTGTTTATGTTGTTTGTTATATTTATACCCTACATCACACTGAGGCCAGGATAATTTGTCTTTGTGCATTTGTTTGTATGTACATGGAGAAGGAAGCGAGATAGACCCTTAGTTCCTTTTGATGATCTGCATAGAATCATATTTTGAATCGGTTTATGCCAATCCGTCCGCCTGTCCATGTATTTTTGTAAACAAAGCACAGGTCGCATATTTTGTCCGATCGATATGAAATTTTGCACAAATGATTATTTGGCCCAAAGACGAACCCTATTGAAATTGGAGATAATCGTCCGATTTTTCTTTTATTGTGCACGCAATGTGTAATAATAGTCCAAATTGCATAGAATTTGGCACACACGACCAAATTGAGCCTAGAAGCAAGTATTTCAAATTTTGTGGAAATCGGTTCATATATGTAGCTTACATGTATATTGTTTATACGATTTGTTATTTTTGTCATCCACAACCGTAATATGCACTCCGTTATAACTATATTCGGGAAAATATATGAAATATAGTCCAGAAATACCTTTGCCAAATTTTATCAAGATCGGTTCAGATTTGGATATAGATTTCATATTTATATTTACTCGTTTTTAAGTTTTTTGCGGACCAAATGGTACATTTTTTTTTAAAAAAAATTTTAATGGATAAAGGCAAAAAATGTCGGAAATAGCATCAAATTTTAAAATAAGTTTAGATTTTTCTTCGAATTGGTCACCCTTCAAACGGCAAATGTAACAGTCACACGTTGCCCGAATGTTGCTCTGCGGTATGTTGGGCCATTCCCGGCGAAGCGCTTGCTTGAGGTTATCGATACTTTGGTATTTTGTAGTGCCAACCTTGCTTTCCAAAATACTCCACACACAATAGTCCAACGGATTGGTATCCGGAGATTTTGGTGGCCATTGTGCGCTGGAAATGAAGCGAAGAACCCAATTTTGTAACCATTCTTAGGTGGCGCGTGCTGAGTGCGATGGGGCTGTGTTCTGTTGGAATGTCCAAGGTCTGCGGCAAAAATGTTTGCGTGCCCATGGTTTTAATACACCCTCCAGAATATTTTCGCGATAATATTCGGCATTTATTCTGATCGATTAAAACGAGAGGAGGGCGACCATGGCCGGCGCTTGAGTTCTGGTAGCCAATCGAAGGTGCACATTTTCAGCTGACCTCTTTATCAACTAAACACGATCATTTTGTTTGTTTACAAACTGCTGGTCAACGAATGTTTTCTCATCGGAGAAAACCAAATTCGGCAGTTCACCACTTTCGGCCAAGCGGAGCAACTCTTTAACTAGTTTGAGTCTATTTTCTTTCTGTTGCGGTGTAAGATCTTGCACTTTTTGGAATTTAAATGGCTTTATCTCGAGCTGATTTTTCAATATTTGCCGAATGGAATATTGCGATATGTTCAGCTCACGAGCCATCTTTCGGCCACTGCGGGTTTTGATCAAGTCGCTTCTTCACTTTTCGAACCATATCTGCTGATGTCGGGCTACGCTACCAGTATTACGGTAACGAGCGATGGTACAAGACACAAAACATTTATTCACATTTAAATGCTGGAGTGCTCTAACGATAGCCACTTGCGGTTTTCCAGCCAAATATAAAGAAAGCATACTATCACGATTAAATTCCATCACGTATAACTTTTTTCTGGAAAATTCTCACCAAAATGCTTTTATACGCTTGTAAACAATATAATGAGCTGTCACTGGAATATTTTTTACAGCTGTTGGACGAGTGGCTTAGAAATGACAGCAGTCTGAAGATGGTTGCAGTTTTTTTGTCTCAGCTTTATATTCCTGATCAGCATAAAATTCTATTTCGAAGTAACCTTGACCGTCCGTCTGTCCGTCTGTGCAAATCCCGAATGAATTGAATTAGGTTAATTTTACTCAAATATGTGTTTGGTCGGTATGACTTTTTTTTTAAATGGTAAATAAGTCCACGTTTAGGTATTGGCCCCATATAACTGTACCTCCCTATATTCGGTATTTGCTGATTTCAACGACATTACTTACCGTAGTTACTTCAAATTTCGTATTTGAAGTTTCTAATGGGTACTACAGCCTATAACCGAGAATTGTCTATGCAGGTCCAGGTCTTCGTATAGCCGCTAAATATCGGTATTCCGTATTTTTATGATTTCAGCTACATTATTCACCGGAATTATTCATATTTCGTATTTGAACTTTGTAATGTGACAGAAAATTGCCTTTGCAGGTCCGTGACTTCGTATAGACCCCAAAAAACGGCAACTCCTTATATTCGGTAGTTTTAACATTTAATAGCATTTTTAACGGATTATACGAAACTTTCGAATACAGAAACGCAGGAGATAAAGTTACATAGAGACTCTACGAAAAAGTGGGCCTACATTGTGAATAGTTTAACTACCCAATGAGAACAAGAAATGTCAAATTTGTTTAAAATTGGGACCAAAATCTTCATACTGTCTATTATATATTAAATTATCTATAAATTATGTCAATTTTTTCCAACCAATCTTAGTAAACCTCCTCCGATTTCCGAAAAAAAATCTAAAACCACCAATGTTCTTACTCTCCAGGCATGTTAAAGTAGTTCTCTCATTTAGCCGTGTATAAATGCAAGTTTAGAAAAATAAAAACACCAACACAAACAAAACTAAAACATCGTCGAATCCATAGCAATACTCTTACCATCCCCAACCCTCGCGAAAAATGTGTTTGTTATTCCGAACAATTTTTGTTCTAATTAAAATTCACCAAAAGTGTTACATGAACTCGGTATGGTTAAACGCTTTCATTCGTCTGCATAAACACACACACTCACAGACACTGATCTAAACATACACGCAAACATAGACGACATATCCTAGAAATGGACAAAGGACAAACAATCTAAGCGCGGTAATGGTGACCAGTCAGTCAGCCAGCTAGCCAACCTTTAGTTGCAGCTGTTTGCCATTGCTTAGCTATTCTTTGCGGCAATTTCGTTTTAACTGACACTCGCAAGTCAGTCAGTTAGCCAGCCAGTCACTTAGTCTGATTGTTGTTTGTTTGTCCGACTTTTGATGGTTTACCGTGATTTTAATGTTACAAAGTTTGATTAATATTTGTAGAGTTGACGGAGGTATAGATAGCCTGAATGGAAACGCAGTGGCCTATAAATTTACTATTTGTTTAATAAGAACAATAAGTGGTTTCCTGCGGGAAAAAACAATGATAGCCTATGGAACTTGATTTTCAGAAAGAGAGGGAACCCCCCAAAAAATGCGAATTGAATATCTTTGACATTAAGCATTGTCTGACAAATTCCGATTTTCATATAGTTCATTTACCCAAAGAATAGAGAAAAATACATTTTAAGTGATCGATTGAAATTTTACTTCCCGAATTAAAAATATTGTTACGCCAAAAGGTGATAATAATAAGGGGGAAGATCAAAAATGGTTTGTTTTATAAACTCCATATATCGATTTAACGACGTATGTCAAACTCCAAGTAAAAGAGCTATAACACCTTGGCTTCTACAGATATAATCCCAAACAATTGGTAGAAAAATTAAGTAAAATTCGTAAAAAAGGCGGAATTGCTAACTTTTTGGAGTTATGCCACTTCTTGAGTTATTTGCCGATGTATGTTATTAGAAGGGTACAAAACAAGTACTAAACTAGAAAAAGTCGAATTAAGTATGTGGGAAACACTGGGTATAAAGGGGTGAAAAGGAACTTGAAAAATATTTAAAAAAAAATCAAAAAAGAACCGTTCCAATGAAAACAGTTACATGGGGGCTATACGAAAACGTGAACCTGCATCCGAAATTTTTTGTCAAAGGCTGTAGTACCCATTACAAACTTTGAATACGAAATTTTGAAACAATTTCGGAGAATAATGTCGCTAAAACCATGAAAATATCAAATATCGGAAGGTACCGTTATATGGGGGCTATACGAACACGTGTACCAGCATAAGTAATCTGTTGTCATATGGTTACTATAGTACCTATAAAGA
The DNA here is from genome assembly GCF_030504385.1 of Musca domestica. NCBI lineage: Eukaryota > Metazoa > Arthropoda > Insecta > Diptera > Muscidae > Musca > Musca domestica. Next base: position 902,847 of record NW_026712309.1, on the reverse strand, counting down.
TCTTCAAATACAAAATTTAAAAAAAAAATAAACAAAAAATTATTGAACGAAAGTAAAAAATGTCGGAAATAGCATCAAATCTTAGAATAACTTTGGATTAGTTCGAATTGGTCGCCTTTGGCACGAATTATGGCCTTCAAACGGCCAATGAAACCATAACACGCTGTCCGAATGTTGCTCTGCGGTATTTTGGTCCATTCCCGGCGAAGCGCTTGCTTGAGGTGATCTACATATTGGTATTTTTTAGTGCCAACCTTGTTTCCAAAATACTCCAGACACAATAGTCCAACGGATTGGTATCCGATGAACATCATGAAATGAAGCGGTGAACGTCATTTTGTAACCATTCATGGGTGGCGCGTGCTGAGTGCGATGGTGCTGAGTCCTGTTGGAATGCCCAAGGTTTGCGGCCAAAATGTTTGCGTATCCAAGGCTTTAATACACCCTCCAGAATATTTTCTCGATAATATTCGGCATTTATTCTGATACCACGGTCGATTAATGCAAGCGGAGAGCGCTCATGGCCGGCGTTTGAGTTCTGGTGGTCAACCGAAGTTGCACATTTTCAGCTGACCTTTTTGGCAAGTAAACACGATCGTTTTGTTTGTTAACAAACTGCTGGACAACGAATGTTTTCTCATTCGAGAAAAACAAATTCGGCAGTTCACCACTTTCGGCCACATGAAGCAACTCTTTAGCTGTTTTGAGTCTATTTTCTTTCTGTTACGGTGTAAGTTCATGAACTGTTTGGAATTTCAATGGCTTTACCCCGAGCTCATTTTTCAATATTTGCCGAATGAAATATTGCGATATGTTCAGCTCAGGAGCCATTTTTCGGCCTCTGTGCCGCTGGTTTCGATCAAGTCACATCTTTACTTTTCGAACCATTTCTGCTGATGTTGCTGTTTTCTTCCGTCTACTTCCTTGACGACGGGCTACGCTACCAGTATCACGAAAACGATAGCCAATTGTGGTTCTCCAGCCAAATATAAAGAAATCACACTATCAGGCTTAAATTCCATCACGAATAACTTTTTCTGGAAAATTTTCACCAAAATGCTTTTGTACGCTTCTAAAGCTGTCACTGGAATAATTTTAAAAGCTGTCTGACGAGTGGCTTAGAAATGACAGCAGTCTGAACTTGGTTGCAGTTTTTTCATCTCACGCTGTAATGTCGCTAAAATCTTGTAGAATATCGGAGGTACCGTTATATTGGAGTTTTACGAAAACATGGACCGACATGGCCCTTATACGAACTGCCCTTGCCTACTGGAAAAATACACATTTGTGTCAAATTTTAGCCTTCTGTCCGAATTCTTTTGAAAGATAGAGTGATTACAAAAGACAAACGGACGTCGCTAAATGTTGGGGTGTATGGCAAGTTCAAAAGGAATTAATTGTGACTATATTTAGATTTATTGGACAAATCAGAGTAGAAATCTGTAATTTAGTGTTGTGGAGTCTAAAGGTGACATGCAATAGGGTCTTTGGAAATTGATACTAAAAATGCAAGGAATAAACTAAATCGTCTTTTACACATATTCAGAACTCTGCTACGAAGGTGTTGGTGTTCAGGGTTGAAATAAAGAAATGCTTTTGAAAATTTGAAAATCTGTACTTGAATGTGGATTTGATAATATTTGGTTCAATTTTGAAATCCTTTTTCCAACTTTATCTCACTAATAAATGCAATTTTGTCTTCTAATATGTAAATTAAACCGTGTTCGTCGGTGGGCATGAGCTTTAACATAGTCCCATAACAAATAGTTTAAAGGCGTTAAACCCTACGACCTAGGCAGCCTATAGACCAGTCTGGAACATAAAATAAAAGTTCCACCGAACTCGCCTCCCAATAAATCCATTGTTATACGTACTGTGTGGCATGCGGCATTGGATTGGATATCATCTAAATAACGGTAGCGCACACCATTCACAGTTACGTTGCGTTGCGTTTTTGTTTTTATATATTGGACCATAAGTAGATATAAGTTGTACCATCAAAAAAACTAACCTGAAATAAACTCTCCAGGTCCAAAACCACAGTGCCTTAAAACTCTTCTATAATATGTTTATTTGCGTGTGATTGTCGGTGTGTGAGTTAATGTAATTCCACCAATCTATCTGTCTATCTTACTGGCTTTATGTGTGTGTGTATCTCTTAGACTAGCTATTTAAGTTGGCTTCTAATGAACCACTGGGGCCACTTTTTGGTTACCATACTCGCTTAGCCATCGCAGATGGCTGTTTTGCCGTTACATTAATACCAAGCAAAGGACACCAGCGTTTGGGAAGTTACGCTGTGTTGTCCTCTTTTTTTTTTTTTGCTGCCTGCTGTCCTTTTGCCAGTTTCTAATGAAGTTTACCGTCGCCATTGTTTAACAAACGTGCTTTGGCCTGCGTTAAAGGGCTTTGGTGAATGGGTGAATGTGATTATGTATGGCTGACGCTGTGAAATTGCGAGTGTTCCTTCCATCTTGGCCCGTCATCATTGTTTACAGTGGTTTGGCTCGCGAGCACCACTTTTAAAGAGTAGCTGCTCACACAGGAAAATATTCGATACAGATATACCAACCAACACACACGCACATACTCATTCATCTATTTTTTGGCCAAATACCATCGACGAGAGCTGGATGTTTGTTGGATGAGAAAGATGCCTCTACCACTCCGAGCAACTTGCACCCGAAGAACGGTACAATCGGGCTATTTGCTTATGTTCGCTTATTCGTCTACACATTTAATGTTTGTGTTCCCATTTTGGGGCAAGTTTGGACTTGTAATGATGTGAGTGCAAGCGTGTGTATGTGTGAGGATATTCGTAAATGTCTGAGTACCATGTTTGTTGTTAGTTGTCCGTTAGTTTATAAGTCGGAGAGTGTGTGTTTGTGCGGTAATATTTATATTGCATGTTGTCAAGTAAATTGCGTGTTTATGGCAGGAGCAAAGGGGGGTTAACATAACGAAAGGAGTGAAACAGCCAAGCAGTTGAAAAACACAAGTCTATATTGTTTGCTGACACAAATACTCGACAGCAGCCCAAGTTTTGTTTGTTTATTTCTACACAAAGTGCACTTTTCTTTGGCAGATTTTCCTCTCGTCGTCCGCAGCAGCAGCTCCTTTCCTTTTAATTGTTTTATTTAGCATTCATTTTAAGCCCAACTTAAATAAATTAAAGGTATTTTAACATTAGTTTTGATAATTAATAGGGTGGCCCGTCTTCACATGAGTGCTGGAGAAGTCGAAGTCAAGCTATAAGACAAAGGTAGAATCGGGACAATATGTGAGCCTCTGACATTTGGAATGAAAGTCAATGCTGTTAAATGGTGTTTGGAAATTCGAACATGAACAGTTTCCAAAATGATACTAAAGTCTTAAAAACTTAAAATTTAGTTTAGTAATATATACCACAAGTACACGAAAAGTACTAAAGGGACTATATTCGGTACAATTTGGTATTGGTTGAACATATGTTTATTAAAATCGTAAATTTGGCATTAGGGTCGCTGTTTATGAGAGGATATCTGGAAGTAGTTTCGGAAATGTGTATTATAATTATACCAAAGAACTAAATAGTGCAAAATTTTGTGTTGGGTGAAGGAATAGAGCTGGAATCCCAAAATTCGAAATTCAGGTCTCATTTGGAATTTGGGATTGAAATATGGAGGTGGTTTTGGAAATGTGTACTACTGTACTAACTGGTACCAAATTTAATAACAGTTTGGTTTAAGTTGAACGGATGAAGCAGGTAATCTTTATAAGTTGTTGGCTTGTGATAAGGAGGTGGTTTTTGAAAAGTGTACAAGTGGAAGAAAATTACTAAATTTGGCACAATTTGGTATTGGGTGAACCTATGCTTATTGAAATCTTAAATTTGGTATTAGGGTCGCTGTTCATGTCTATTCAGGCCATATTGAGGTGGTTTCGGAAATGTGTACTATAATTATACGAAAAGTACTAAAAAGTACTGAAGAAATAAAGCTGAAATCCCAAAATTTGATATTGATACCTCTATTGGTATTTGGAATTGAGATATGGATGTGGGATTCGATGTGTGTACTATAATTGTACTATTTGGTACTAAATTGGAACCGTTTGCTTAAGGTGATCGGATGAAGCTGGAATTTTGCATTTTTTTAAGAGGTGGTTTCGGAAATTCGTACTACAAGTGCACATAAAGTACTAAACGGTACTATATTTTTGATACAAATTTGATATTAGGGTCTCTGTTGGAATCTGCGATTGAAATATGGAGGTGGATTTGAAAACGTGTTTGCATGTATAATTGTACAAAACGTACTTAATAGTACTAAATTGGCAATGAATGAACAGATAGAGCTGAAATCCTGAAATTTGATTTAGATGTCACTGTTGTTGTCGGTGTGGAAGTGGTTTTGGAAATGCGTAATTAAAGTGCACACTGTACTAAATGGTACTTAATTTAGAACAGTTTAGTTTAGAGTGAACGAATGAAGCTGGAATTTTGGAATTTTTGTTGTGGTTTGTATTCGCACTACAAGTGCATGAAAAGTACTAAATGGTACTATATTTTTGGTACAAACTTGGTATTGGTTGAACAGATGATGATTGAAATCTTAACTTTGGTATTAGGGCCTCTGTTCATGTTTAACATGGTTTCGGATATGTGTACTATAATTGTATGAAAAGTACTAAATTGTACTATATTTGGTATTGAGAGAAATGAAAAGACTTCAAATTCGGTATTGAGGTCTCTGTTGGAATCTGCGATTTAGATATGGAGGTGGATTTGAAAATGTCTTTGCATGTATAATTGTACAAAACGTACTAAGTAATACTAAATTTGGTATTGGGTGAAGAAATTGAGCTGAAATCGTGAAATTTGATTTAGAATACACTGTTGTTGTCTGTGTGGAAGTGGTTTTGGAAATGCGTAATTAAAGTGCGAACTGTGCTAAATGGCACTTAATTTGGTTTAGGGTGAACGAATGAAGCTGGAATCTAGGAATTTTGTATTGTGGTCCCTTTTGGTGGTTATTTTGTGATAAAGATGTAGTTTTGGAAAAGTGCATAAAAAGTACTTAATAGTACTATTTGATATTGGTTGAAGAGATAGTGCCTGCTCTTTAAAATTTGGTATTAGGGACGCTGTTCATGTATACCTTGTTTTCGGAAATGAGTACTTTAATTGTACGAAAGAACTGAGTGGTACTAAATTCGGTATTGAGTGAAGAAATAAGGCTGTAATCTTAAATTATATACTAATATCCCTGTTGGAATCTGGAATTGAGATATGGAGATGGTTTTCGGAAATGCGTGCTATAAAAAAATAGTACGAAAGTACGAAATAGTAAAATATTTAGTATTAGGTGAAAGAAATGAACCAAAAATCCTGAAATTTGATGTAGATGTCATTGTTGGTGCCTGCGGTTAAGGTATAAAGATGGTTTTAGAAATGCGTAATTATAATTATTCGAAAAGTACTAAGTGGTACTAAATTAGGTGTGGATGAAGGGATAGCGATGGAAACCCGAAATTTGATATTGATATCTGGGACTGAAATAAAAGGTGGTAATTGTACGAAAAGTACTAAGTAGTACTAAATTTGGTATTGGGTGAAGGAATAAAATCGAAATTAAATATTTATGTCACTATTAGTGCCTGTGGTTGAGAGAGGTAGTAATTGTAATAGTAATAATAGAAATTACCGAGCTAAAATCTTGAAATATGTTATTAAGGTGCCTGTTGGTATCTAAGGTTGCGATATGGAAATTGTTTTGATAATATATACTTAAGCTGTATGAAAATAACAAATGCTACTAATGTTGGTAGTGGTTGAACTAATAGAGCTGAAATATTAAAATTTGATGTGGATGTCACTTTTGTATCTGTATTTGAGAGAAGATGATAGTTTTTTGAATGAGCTCTATGAACGTACGAAAAGTATGACAATAAATTTAAGCCACAGGATAGAGCTGGAATTCTGAAATTTTGATACGGAAGCCACTGTTGGTGGCTTAGTGTTTAGTGCAGGAAATGGATTTGAGAATGCGTACTTTAGTTGTTCGAAAGTAATAAATGGTACTTATTTTCCGTTTAGTGAATGGATAAACCTCATATCCGGAAACTTGATATTGAGGTTACTATTGGTTTCTAAGATTAGTAGATGGTGGTGGCCAATTGTTATTATTAAAAGACGTTGATAGTTTTGGCCAGAAAAATTGGATGTGGAACCATTGTGCCATGATTTTAATTAATATGTTGTACGGTATACTTAAAACGAAAGATTTTGAAGAAATTTTAGTGCAAAAATTAATATCTTTTCGATTTAGGAAATTTGAATATGAATGAAGTGTTGTCAAGTTGTGCAGCTGCGTAGGTAGTACGATGTATGAAGTTTTGTTTGGAAAATTTGTCCAGGAAACTTTTCTCTCAAACTATGTATCAAAAGTTTTTAATGAGTTTCCATTTTTTTTTTTTTTTTTTGAGTTTTTATACCCTCCACCATTCTATGGAGGGTATATTAAGTTTGTCATTCCGTTTGCAACTCCTCGAAATATTTATAATAGACCCTACAAGTGTATATATTCTGGATCAGCGTAAAATTCTAAGACGATCTAGCAACGTACGTCGGTCTATTGTAATCACGCTATCTTTCGAAAGAATTGAGATAGAGGGCTAAAATTTTGCATAGGCAGGTTAAGTTCGTAAATGGGCCATGTCGGTCCACGTTTTCGTATAGCCCCCATATAACGGTACCTCCCGATATTCGTTATTTTCATGATTTTAGCGGCATTATTTCAAATTTCGTATTCGAAGTTCGTAATGGGTACTACAGCCTATGACAAAAATTTAACCGTTACCTCCCGATATTCGGTATTTTGATGATGTCAGCAACAGCATTCACCGGAATCGTTTTAAATTCCGTTCTGGAAGACCCTAATGGGTACTACAACCTATGACAAAAAAATTGTATGCGGGTCCCCTTTTCCGTATAGCCCCCATATGACGGTACCCTCTCGATACTCCGTATTTTCATGATTTTTGCGACATTATTCATCGTAATTGTACCAAATTTCGTATTGAAGTTCGTAATGGACACTACATCCTATGATATTCATAATGAATGATTTGACCGGGCCGACGAACTTTTAATACCCTCTATCATTGGCTAAAGGAAAACATTTTCTATAAAAGTATATGATTTCAAACGTATTCCACTTCAAACTACATATATCAATAATACCGTTTGGACAACTATTTCAAAAAACATAAAGTGGATGAGGCCGTTGTATGGGGACCATACCAATTTTATACTTCAAGGATAGACCATTGAAAAATGTGGCAAAAATCATCAAAATACCAAATCGTGGAATTACCGTTTTATGGGCGATATATCTCATTTTCAATACCAACCAATTCTAGACGCAATAAAATTGTTCTGCCAAATTTTGAAGCTCTACCAAAATAATGTGGGTTGTATCGTGATTTCAATAGACAGACAAATGGACATCGTACAATCGACTTAGAATTTTATGCTGATCATAAATATATACACTTTGTGGGGGTGTATGACAAATATTCAGGAATGTTACAAACCGAAATAACAAAGTTAATACGAGTATACCCTCCTTTTGAGTGTAGAGGTATAAAATTTGAAAAAATGTATAAGCAAAAGGTGTTTCCTAAATTAGTCTCGGTATAGCAGACCTCTTAAGGGATATTGTTCACATTTCTATGTAAATTTACAAAATTATATGACACTTAAATCTTTGTCTCAACAAAATGTTCCCCAAAGTCCCAACATTACACCCTAATGTAGCACCAAGAAACCACAATGCGAAACCATAAAATTTGTTGAAACAATTGTTGCAAGAACACCCAGCCATTCATTCGTCTAACAATGCATTTAACTTTGTGCCAAATCCTATTTACTTACAATTAAATATATTACTTTGCATACAATACCATCATCATTACCACCATCACTAACAACAATAACATCATTAAGAATAGCAACAACACAATTGTTGTCCAAATTGAAAATGTAAGCAAATTTAGGAATTTAGAACAATTCGAAATGTTTCAATTCATGCTATTCACTTGGAAAAATGATGTAATTGTTGTCTCTTTCTCCATGGCAATCTATCTGGCTGTCGTCTGTCTGTCTGCCAGTCTGGCCATGTGGATGAATGGCAGAAGTAATTAGACAAATCAAATGGAATGATGGTGTGTCTACCTTAATTACAACAGTAAATACTGATTAGAGTGATAGGACGCAATACAACTATTTTAGAGTTTTTTCAGAATGACAAGCATGTGAATTAGGTCAGTGTTAGGTGATTAATTGTTTTAAATGTTTAATAAAATAAACAATTGAAATTAGCCTTTTTAGCGAGATAATATCTAAAATTAGATATACATTTTAAAATTATCTAAATTTAATATATTATGTGGGTAGAGGGCAAGACGGGGAACTAAAACAATTAATGTCCAGCGTTTAAAAAAGGCAATTATGTATAAATTAGATATGATTTCATCCGTAACTATGAAAGCATGTGTCAATCCAACTCCACCCCTCAACAATTTGGATTACGGACACTTAAATTATAAGAATTTAACATCAAGGGTGTTCTTAAAGAGCAGGGCGGGCGGTGCCGACTATGTGATATCCCACAACACTATGCATATTTAGTAAAGCTCCCGTAACAAAAAAATTTATGTGAAGTAGATCAAGGCCACCTATCAACATTTGGCTTTAGAGCAGTTACAGTTTGGTTTCAGAGAGAACAAATATATGGGAGGCATATCCAATTCTGAATCGATTTTCACTAAATTTGACCGAGACATTTTAATTTGTTATATTTGCAGAATAAAGGATTGAGGATATATATGGGAGCTATATCCAAATCTTAGTTGTTCTCGATAAATTTGGCATAGGTATTTCCGAGCTCTATAAGATATTGTATACCAAATATCATTGTTGTCGAATGCATATTATAAATGTGAGGGAACTTAAACATCAAATCGGATGAAACACATACATATATAAGCCATAGCTATATCTGAACCGATTTTCTCCGAATCAATGTACTTGCTTCCAGACTGAATCCTGTCGAATGTATCAAACTTCAGGACTTTTGGACTGATATTGGCCATTCGGTGCACATTAAACCGAAATCGTATGAAGATATATCTAGGAGCTATATCTAAATCTGAACCGATTTTGATAGAATTTCGCAGGAGGTATTTCTGAACTCTATAAGATATCTGGTACCAAATATCATTTTTGTGGGGTGCATATTACGAATGTTGGGGACTTAAACCCAAATCGGATGAAACATATATACGGAAGCTGCAGCTATATCTGAACAGTTTTCATCCAAATTTTATGTACATGCTTCTGACTGAATTCGGTCGGATGTACCAAAATGTAGGTCATTTGGACTCCTATTGGCTATTTGGTGCACAATTGACCCAAATCGTTTGAGGATATATCCAACTCTGAAACGGTCTTGACAAAGTTGACATACTTTTTTCAGAGCTGTATCTTGGGGACTTTTGAGCCCCAAATCGGATAAACATTAACATGTAGCTATAGCTATATCTGGACCAATTACACTAAATTTGAAGTACTAGTTTCTAGGATGAATTAATTCGTAAATAATATTAGACTTTTGGTGCACAATAAACCTCATATCGGAATAAAGATATATATGAGAGCTATATACTAATTTGAAACTGATCTCGATGAAATTTGACAGAGATATTTTCGAGCAGTCATCTGATGTCCGGTCATTACGTATCTGAGAGACCTTAAAACCCCAAATTTTATGTACATGCTTCTAGACTAATATTGGCCATTTGTTGCTCACTAACCCGAAATCGGTTGAAGATTTATGGGAGCTATATCTAAACCTGATCCGATTATCATTAATTCAATAGCGTTTGTCCTTGGCCAAACAAATATTGCGAAGAACATTTCAGCTCAATCGGATAATAAATGCGACCTGAATTTTGTTCACAAGAATATATGTAAGATCGGCAGGCGGATTGACATGCATAAGTCGACTCAGAAAGTGATTCTATTAAGTTCCTCAAAAGGTAACTATGGGTCTATCTCGCATCCTTCTCCCTGTTACATACAAATGCACAAAGACATAATACCCTTACTACTATATGGTGTAGGGTATAAAAATGAACGATGTTTTGGCAAATTGATTTTGAATAATATCATGCTCATGATTTTTTTTTTGCCATGAAATTCTTATAATTTTAAAATTTACAAAAAATCTTAATTTTTTTTATTTTTTTTACTAAAACTCATTAGTCGTACCCAAGAGGACCTTCCAAAAACTTTTCTTAAAGCCTACAATATAATTGTCAGGGGAGTCTTTTTGGGATTCACAACTTCCCGAAACGTTTTTAAACTTTTTGTGTGGAAAATTTACCTGTGTTTTATAAACAATTTTAGCTGATCCGGACCGTGTTGCTGGTCCAAAGTGCTTCGTAACTTTTGTAACTTTATAAATTTTATATTTGAAAAATTAAAAAGGGTCTATACGACGATGGGTACCTGCATAGGCAACTTTTGTCATAAACCATTACAATATTCAAGCAGAACTTGAAAAAAAAAATGCTGTGAATAATGTCGCTAAAATCTTCAAAAACCCGAATACCGGTAGGTACCGTTATATGGGGGCTATGGAAGATGTGGAACTGCACAAAAAACTTTCTGTCTTAAGGCGGGATCACATGATTGCCGCAATGCGCCAATTATTGGTGCATTTATATGCCAATCGTGTGATTGCACAATTTATTGTCCAATGCGACAATCAAAAATAATTGTGCTGATTTGCGGCAATCAAATACAACTCTGGTACGACAATCGTGTGAACTGTTAAGACAACTTTGCGCAAATTTAAATTTGAAAAATGCGTCAATATTTATTGTTTTCTAGTGCGTCAATCAAAGAAGACAATACGCGTCAATAACCTGATTTTTTTAATAATATTTTTTCTTGTGTTTGTACCGTCAACATTTCTTGTCGTAAGTAAAGTAAAGTTAATTTAAATTGTTGTATTTGCTATAATTATGTTCATATTATGTATTTGCAGCTTTAATATGGAATTCGGTGATTGCATTGTATACGAAAATTCAGCTGAGCTTGAGTTCTTTTCCCCCGATCAGCAACCAGAAACACCTGTGCCGAAAAAAGAAAAAAACCAAGTGTAATTTGTTCCTGGACCTACACTGCAATACAGGAGCTGATACAAGCTGTGGAACAGCATCCATGTGTTTGGCAGTATTCATCCACCGAGTACAAAGATAGGAATAAACGGGAGCAGGCATGGCGGGAAATTGAAAAATGTGTACAGGGCACACGGTGGAGACTGCAAGGCCAAATGGTGCAACATTAAAACGGCCTTTCAAAATGTAAAAAAAAAACTAAAATCAAAATCTGGTCAGGGAGCCGAAATACCATACCACATTGGCCGCATTGGTCTGCAATGCAATTTTACAACGACCACTCTGTGTCAAAAATGTCAAGTACAGTGTCAACATTAGATTTGGATGACTCTGGAAGTACTTCACAACATGCCGCTGCTGAGATTGTAAAGGTAGACAAAAGTGACATTTTGCAGCGTGCAGTTAAGTGTTTAGATGCGGAGGAAGATAATTGGCACGCGATTGGGATGTATTTGGCATCACAAATGCGAGAAATTGCCAAGAAAAACAAGAAGGCTGCGAACAAACTGCATTTCCAGCTTGTCAAAGTCGTAATGGATGCAGCTTTGGAAGCTGAAGAAGATAATTAAGCCTTGATAAATTTTTTGCGTTATATTCATTTTTAAATTGAATTTTTATAGTATGTATATGTAAGTTTTTGTTTTGTTATTTTGTTTGCAATATTGAAGTACCTTCCTAGTCCGTATTTTTTTAGATACTAAAATGAATTAAATAAAACTATAGTAAATTTTCTGATTTTAAATTAAAGTTTAAATTTTATTTGATATATAAATTATTTATATATTTTTATATTGCCAGCTCAATTCTCCAATAGGAGACATGAATACTTTTCCATTTCATCCCGAACAGCCTTTGCTTCACTTGTTATATAAGAACTTGGAACATTTTCTGTTCCACTCACAGCATCTAGTGGGAAGTCATTTCGCCATGTACCAGGAATTAAAGCACCGTCCTCATCGTAGCGATCAACAAGCAACGACGTTGTATAATTTAAATTTTTTTTTAACAAAAAATTGTGTAATGCACAGCAAGCTAGAGTTGTAGAGGTTGTTTTCTCTGCATTAAGCTTGGAAGGGCGTGAAAAAATTTGAAATCGCTTGACCATTATGCCAAATGCATTTTCTACAACACGTCGTGCTCTCGATAGCCTGTAGTTAAATATTCTCTGCCCTGCAGATAAACTTTTACCAGGATATGGCTTCAGCAAATGTTTCTGCATGCGGAAAGCATCATCCGCAACCAAAACAAATGGAACATTTGCTTGACGACCTGGCAATGGTTTTGGAAGTGGCAAATTTAGCTCATTTTGTTTAAAGCACGTTGAAAAGTACAGTCTCCAAAGACTCCACCATCCGACACACGACCATTACAGCCAACATCAACGTATAAAAAGTTGTATTCGGCATCAACAACTGCCATTAGCACTATACTATGTGTACCTTTATAGTTATAGAAGGTGCTTCCTGAATTAGGTGGTGCTATAATTTGCACATGTTTGCCGTCAACCGCCCCTATGCAGTTCGGGAAGTTCCATAGTTTGTTAAATTTGAAAGCAACGACATTCCATTCTTCCTGCGTGGATGGTATCTACATACATATCAAAAGAAATAATAAGTCAATTAAAAAGCATAAATATGTGTGTATTTAGATTTTTCATACCTTTATGTATGCACCTTTTAACGCTTTATAAATAGCATCACAAACAATTGGTACGAAAAGTGATATGGTATTTGGGGCAACACGGAAGAAGACCGAAAGACTTTTATAACTGTCACCAGATGCAAGAAATCGAAGTGTCACAGCTAAGCGTATTTGTTCGGGAATAGCCTTTCGCATGTTGTTCTTGTTTTTAATATGGTGACACTAGTTGCAACAATTCGATAAACGTTTCGTCATCCATCCGGATAAAATTTTTAAACAAAACTTTTGGTTTTCGATTTCCCGGAATTCCATTAATGTTTTGTCATATGCACCATCAGTGCTTCTTTTTGTGAGCCACTCTCTGACCCACGTACTTCTATTTACTTTTTTTTCTTTTCTTTCCTTTCATTTTCTCATCGTCAAATGCACACACCATAATTATAGCTGCTGCAATTTTCTTTTTTTTTAAAGAACACATCTTAATAAAACAAATTTTTAAATGCTTTAACATTTTTAATAAACAAACTTTGACACATAGCAGCTGCTTCTGATATTTGCCGTGTAGTAGAACAATCGTGTGACTGAAGTTGGACAATAATTGTCACTTGATGGTTTTGAGACAATATGCGGCAATCAAATTTATGAAAAGTTGGACAATCATGTGACCGCAGAGAATTTGATTGTGACAATTTATTTATTGTAGTAAAACTTTGGACAATAAAAATTGGTTTAAATTGGCGCATTGCGACAATCATGTGATCCCACCTTTAGGCGGTAGTATTCATTACGAACTTTAAATACAAAATGTGAAATAATTCCGGTAGATAATAGGTGTACAAACGGAATGACAAACCTAATATACCCTTCATACTATGGGTATAAAAATGTCTCCGTGAAATTTGGTGAAAATCAATTCAGAATTGGATATGCCTCCCATATATTGGTTCCCTCTGAAACAAAATTATAACTGCTCCAAAGGTATACTCTACTTCAAATAAATTATTTTGTTACGGGAGCTCTACTAAATATGCATAGAGGTGTAGGGTATCATACAGTCGGCCCCCGACCGACTTTTGACTTTTCCTTACTGGTTTAATTATTAATCTGGTTTAAAAATTAATCAGTAAACAATCATGAAAAGCAAGTTTTTAAGGGTCAATAACTACAGACTTCAATGAATTGCTATTTCGAATCATTATTTGGTAATTAGAAATCAATTACGTTGTCTCAATCGCAAAATATTTGTATGTTGTGTGGACTTATGCGAATAGTTTAGAAAAACCTGTTAAGAGCCATGCATCTAAAATTTGTTAGCATTCTTATTATTTTCAATTGTGTCAATATATCGCAGGTATGTAATTGGAAACATTAAAGCTAAACACAAGAGAAACCATATAAACGAGAATTCGAAGTTTTCAATGTTTCGAAGGCAAGAGGGCCAACAACTCGTGGACAATCGGGAACCATGATAAAGCGATGCCTGTTTGCTTACGATTGGTATTCGGTACAATTGGTACAATTTACAGAAAATACCAAATAGTACTGAATTTGATATTTGTGGTAAAAATACAGTGTGAGTTAAAAAACGGCAACAAAGTCAAACGCCATAATTTTTATACCCTACACCACAAGGTGGTCAGGGTATTATGTCTTTGTGTATTTGTTTGTAACAGGCAAAAGGAAACGAGATAGACCCATAGTTCCTCTTGATGATCTGCATAGAATCACTTTCTGAGTTGCATGTCAGTCCGTCCGTCCGTCTGTCCATGTCCAAAATGCAGGTCGCATTTATTATCCGATTGAGATGAAACAACATTTGTTTGGCCCAAGGACGAACCCTATTGAAATTGGAGATAATCGGTAAAAATTTATATATAGCTCCCATACATATCTTCGTCCGACTTGCTTTTTATTGTGCACCAAACGTGTAATATCAGCCCGAATAGTATGGAATTTTGCACATACAACCAAATTAGGCCTGAAAATAAGTATGCCAAATTTGATCTAAATCGGTTGAGATATATCTATAGCTCCCATATATATTGTTCATCCGATTTGTTATTTTTGTCCTCCGCAGCCGTAATATGCACTCTGTAACAACAATATTTGGGGAAATATATCAAATGCAGCTCAGAAATACCTTTGTTAAATTTTATCGAGATCGGTTCAGATTTGGATGTAGCTCCCATATATAACTTCGTCCGATTTACCTTTTATTGTGCACCAAACGTCTCATATTTGCCCAATGGGATGGAATTCGGCACATGCGAATTTAGTCTAGAAGGTAGTATGCCAAATTGGTGAAGATCGGTTCAGATATAGCTACAGCTCCCATATATATTGTTCATCCGATTTGTCGTATTTGTTACCTACAGCCGTTGTTATGCACTCCGTAACAACGATATTCAGGGAAATATATCAAATACAGCTCAGAAATATCTTTGCCAAATTTTATCGAGATCGGTTCAGATTTGGATATAGTTCCCATATATATTGTATATATTTCAAATTAATTGTGCACCACATGGGCAATACAAGTCCGAATTTGAAAGATACAAATGCTTCGGCATATTTAGTCCTTTGAATTTTAAATTATAATATAATCATAGGGTGTATGATTGAATTCTCCCATAAAAACTTTTAATTATTAAGTGGAGCTCAACTAAATTATCAAAGTGGTATAGGGTATCATAAAATCGTCCCGGCCGACTTTAGGACTTTCTTTACTGTTTTTTTTTTTTTTTAATTTTATTGAATGAAGCTAAAAATGTCGGAAATAGCATAAAATTTAGAATAAGTTTAGATTTATTCGAATTGGTCACCTTTGCCACGAATTATTGCCTCCAAAATGCCAATGAAACCGTGACACGCTGCCCGACTGTTGCTCTACGGAAGGTCAGCGGCCAAAATGTTTGCGTGTCCAAGGTTTTAATACACCCTCCAGAATATTTTTGCGATAATATTCCGCATTTAATCCGAGCGGAGAGCGACCACCGGCTGTTACGGCGGTCCACACCATCACCATGGCCGGCGCTTGAGTTCTGGTGACCAACAGTAAACACGATTATTTGTTTGTTTACAAACTGCTGGACAACGAATGTTTTCTCATCGGAGAAAACAAAATTCGGCAGTTCACCACTTTCGGCCAAGCGAAGAAACTCTTTAGCTCTTTTGAGTGTCTTTTCTTTCCGTTGCGGTGTAAGTTCTGGCACTTTTTGGAATTTCAATAACTCATTTTTCAATATTTGCCGAATGGAATATTCGATATGTTCAGCTCACGAGCCATTTTTCTGTCACTGGGAGGTGAGTTTCGATCAAGTCGCTTCTTTACTTTTCGAACCATTTCTACTGATGTTGCTGTTTCTTACTTCCACTTCCTTGACGTCGGGTAACGAGCGATGGTACGAGACACAAAAGATTTATTCACATTTAAATGCTGGAGTGCTTTAACGATAGCCACTTGTTGTTTTCCAGTCATATGTAAAGAAATCACTATATCACGCTTGAATTCCAAAGAATTGTGGAGAATTCTCACCAAAATGCTTTTGTACGCTTGTAAACAATATATGAGCTGTCACAGGCATAATTTCATTAACTGTCGGACGAATGGCTTAGAAATGACAGCAGTCTGAAGTTGGTTGCAATTTTTTCATCTCACCCTGTTGATTCCTTATTCCTCATAAATACCATCTGTGGCCATGTGGCTGGGTGTATACAAAAATCCCACCTAGCCAAATTTCATAGACTATTACATAAAGTATCAGACATCCTCCATCGATATCACGGCTAGTAAAAAGATTTATAAATTGTGGATTTTTGTTCGAATGCTGTAGGTTTCATTAGGACTTACAATGTTGTGTTTGCATTGCTTTCAATTAACTTCAACGTTTTTTGTGTCCTTTTCTTTATTCCGCTTTTATTAGGCAGCGAAACGACCATTTATCCTGAAATTTTACAATGTAACCTGTACGAACTATGATGACCTGATAAAGAAATATGAATGCAATATAAAAATGCTATCCACCAGTCGCTATGCTTACAACATGTTGATAGAATTTAATCGTGATTTTCCTATTTCTACCAATATTCGATTAATGGCCATGTATTACGGAAAGCCGAATAGTAAAGCTGTCAAACTTTTTGATGTCAAATTCAATTGGTGTGACATGCTGCAACACACTGTCGCTGTGCCGGTGATAAAGTCAATCCTGGTGGAAATGACACGATCCAGTAATTTTCCACTCACGTGCCCGTTGAAAGCGGTAAGTACGCTGTGAGTGATCTAAAATTATGTTTTTATTTAATTCTCATCAAATTCTAGAATTATACCTATACAATTGAAAATTTCATTATAACCGAAGAAATGCTTCCTCCATATGCTGGCACATGTAATTTTAGCTACGACATACTTTGATGGAAAATAAAGGGCATTGAAAATAAAAAAACTTATTATATCTGAAGTCAGTCAGCCACAGCACATGATCGTTTATTAATGCATAAACTTTCGGGAATAAAAATACATAGAAAAGAAGAAGAAGAATGTTGCCAACCATCAATATGAATCCAGCAAGACGTCAATATGAAACCAGTAGGGAAAAGTCAAAAGTCTGGCGAGGCCGACTATATGTTACCCTACACCACTATGCATATTTAGTAGAAAGATTATATTAAAAGAAGTAAAAAAAAAACATTAAGTTCGCCCGTACCAAACTTTAATACCCTGTACCTTAGGGTAAAGGAAACATTAGGGCCCATTATGACCCACATATACAAATTTTTAGACATATTCATGGGAAAATGTGCCAAAAATCATCAAAATACCGAATATTGGGGAATACGGCTATATGGGGCTATACAAAAACGTGGACCTATACCTACAGCGTTTCGTTTAAAAGAGGTAGAACCCATTAAGACCAACAAATACCATTTCTAGACAAATCCGCAAAGACATGTGGCAAAAAACATCAAAATGTCGAATATACGGAGGTACCGTTTAATAGGAGCTATACCAAATCGTGGACCGTTATATGGGGACTATACCAAAACGTGGACCTATACATACAATGTTTCGGCACACGAACTGTTATATGGGGTCTATACCAAGACGTGGACCGATATATCTCATTTTCAATGCTAACCATCGTCGACACAATAAAAATTGCTCTGTTAAATTTTGGCGCTCCACCGCAAATAATGTGGGATGTATCGTGATTACTGGTAACGTAGCCCGACGTCAAGGAAGTGGACGGAAGAAAACAGCAACGTCAGCAGAAATGGTTCGAAAAGTAAAGAAGCGACTTGATCGAAACCCGCATCGCAGTGGACGTAAAATGAACATATCGAAATATTCCATTCGGCAAATATTGAAAAATGAGTTCGGGTAAAGCCACTGGGATTCCAAAAAGTGCAAGAACTTACACAGCAACAGAAAGAAAATAAACTCAAAGGAGCTAATGAGTTGCTTCGCTTGGCCGAAAGTGGTGAACTGCGGAATTTGGTTTTCTCCGATGCGAAAACATTCGTTGTCCAGCTGTTTGTAAACAAACAAAATGATCGTGTTTACTTGCCAAAGAGGTCAGCTGAAAATATGCATCTTCGGTTGACCACCAGAACTTAAGCGCCGGTCATGGTGATGGTGTGGGCCGCCATAACAGCCGATGGTCGCTCTGCACTCATTTTAATCGATCGTGGCATCAGAATAAATGCCGAATATTATTATTAAAGCCTTGGGCACGCAAACATTTTGGCCGTAGACCTTGGACATTCCAACAAGAATCACGACCGTCGCACTCAGCACGCACCACCCAAGAATGGTTACAAAATGAGGTTCCTCGCTTCATTTTCAGCGCACAATGGCCACCAAAATCTCCGGATACCAATCCGTTGGACTATTGTGTCTGGAGCATTTGGGAGAGCAAGGTTGGCACTAAGAAATACCAAAGAAAGCGCTTCGCCGAGTATGGACCAAAATACCGCAGAGTAACATTCGGACAGCGTGTGACGGTTTTATTGGCCGTTTGAAGGCTATAATTCGTGCCAAAGTTGACCAATTCGAACAAATGTAAACTTATACTAAAATTGATATGGTGGGGGTTAGATAGAAAGGTAAGTGATGGGATCAAAAATAGGACACCATATGAGTAGAGGTGTCATGGTGACATGTAATCTCGGTGTTTGGGCAGTTTACCTAGCAGGATAGCCACTAGGTGAAACCTGTTTCGAGACAGCTCAGAGATATTTGGCCAAATCACAATATTTAAGGCGAGTTCGAGATAAATGTTAGGGTTATATAGCTTTGTTTCATGTTTGTTAGACTTATTTCAGGTTCTTCACAACACAAGTAAACCCCATGCAGTTGGATTAAGACCGGTATGATTTTTTCTTAGTTTTTGTCAACCGAAATGTCCTAGAGTTGCTAGAGCCACACCCCATCCGACGAGTAATCGTCGAGGACACACATCTGCGGTATTCCGTTTTTTTTTTCCAAAAAAACGGTGGTTACAGGAGGTTAAGGATGCGAAGATAAACATGATTTTGCAACTGATTCTCTTGAAGATCTTGGTGCTCATCCGGAAAGAAAGGAAATTTCTTGGGATAGGAGAGATATAGAAGAGAGAGGGAGAAGAAAAGTTTTATAAAGAAAAGTACAGTTAGCATGGTGGTCCGCCTAACCAGGAAATGCCTTTGTTAATTATGGTGGGATCTATGCCTGAGAAGAACAGAGGCTGTCAAATAGTCTAAGTCTCTTGTTGAAAAATATGGGACATCTACAAAGTTGATATTTAATCGTTTCTAAGCCTTATTCGTCTTCACATAGTCAGCCTTCAGTAGTTAGAAACACTCTTGTTCCATCTTGAGGTGAGATAGCTAATACTGCAGTCAGTTTAACTACCATGATTCTTAAATCAGACCTACTAAATAATATTAGGATGTTTATTTTTCCCTTTGATATTACAGGCCCAATGGCCTCAGATATCCAGCAACCGGTTTCAAAGTACAATTTTTCCAGCTTCTTCGATGACAGATTGTTTAGAACTGCTGCAGCTTTTGAAAATTCTTAATAAAAAGTTAAGAAAAGTAATTAAATGTACTAGAAATTGAATAATTTTTATTGGACAAATGGAATGAGATTTGGAATGGAGAGTAGGATGGACGTACAAAAGGGTTTCGGAAATTCGAATTTTAAGGTTACGAAGATTTCTAAAACGTACTAAACTTCTTAATTGATACCATTTGATGCTATGTGAACGCAAAGAACTGAAATAAAAAAAAAAAAACAAGTAAAAAAGCTATAAATTCGGCCTGGCCAAACTTTGAATACCCTCCACAATTTGGAAAGAATTTGGCAATTTTCAAAAAATAAATAAATAAATAAAATCCGTTAAAAATTCTTTTAAAATCTTAAAAATATCGAATTTAGCCGTATGTTTACGACGACGTGTGCCAGCAGAGGCAACTTTTGTCATAAGCCATTACAACATTCAAACGCAAAACTAGAAAAACAAGTAAGCAAAGGCTATAGATGTGCGGGGCGACCATGTGATACCCTACAACACTATAATATGTTAGAAGCCCCCTTATATTCAGAACGATTTTGGAAGATTTTGTTTTTGAAATTATGTCACGAGATATTGACCAGAGAAATTCGCCCAATATTAAGCACTCCGTCATACTGTTGGTTGGTGTGGTCCTGTTTTCATCCAAAACGCTTGAATAATTCCCTGTCCTTAAGTCTCTTCTCAGGCGTGTCGATTGGCTTCAATTGTGTGATCAGGAAGTTTTTTTCTGTTTTTGTTTCATTTGACCCCTAAATATTTTGCGATCATCTCCAAATGCAAGAGGCCCTTCCTTATCTCCAAATTTAGACTCATATAGATGTTTGTTTACGATATTTGGCTATATTCGTCAACGAAATCAGCATAAAATGCCAGAAGTTCGGCTTTTGTGTATTTCGGATATCGCCTGTAAGTAATTCTGGTATTTGTTCACACAAAAGTAGCGGTCCATTCTACTCGCTGTCCTAAACTCTAACTTCATGTGAGATTTCGTGTCCTTTGGTTCTATTTGTGACCTTTATAACGGCTGCAAAATAAGGAACATTTTTAGTTGTTGGTCCATTTCAACCCCCAATATGCCTAGCCCCTTTGAGCCTAACCCCGCACTTATTAAATTTTTGTGAGGATTGGACGATAATTGCAATCTGTATATAATACCCTGTGTTGTAAGGTGAAAAAGTATTACAAATATACACTTCAATATTAAAGTCAAATTGAAAAAATCGCATGCGATAAAAAATATGAAAACATATAAAAAATGTCACAAAATACTACAAAACCTATATTACTCATTATTGACATATTTTTATGCGGTTTTTTTAGATTTTATAATTTTATGCCAAAAGGCATTCTGAATTGACAAAATTTTTCAAAATCGGTCTAGCCGTTCTTGAGATATAATCATTATAGCTAACATCCCCTTCCTTTGTATATACACATTGTATATATTTCGCTATATATATCCGATATTTTAACTATTGCATCTACGTAACGGTCATAATATTTCGCGGTATAATGGAAAAAATGACTTTCATTTAACACAAATGTTATGGTCCATTTCACCCACTAAATATTACCCGCTGACCACCAAAATTGGAAGGCTTCAGCCCAGCCCTAAGCTCTAGCCCCATGCTAACTTTCGCTTTGATTGGTCTATAATTGCGACCTGTGGAGCAACTACAAAATCATGTTTTTTTCAGTTTTTGGTCCATTTCAACCCCTAATATAATGCGACCATCTCCAAAAGAAATAGGGTTCTATTCTGATCATAACCCCACCTCCATTTTCAATTTCGTGAGGATCGAATTATAATTCCAACCTGTAGAGTGATTACAATTAACATGGACAGACGGACAGACGGACGGACGGACATACATAGCTAGATCGACTCAGCTCGGCGAGATAGGAAGATCCATATATACTTTCCAATGTTGGAAATCAATATTTCGAGGTGTTACATTTTTTGGCCCAATCAACTAATACCCCAACACATAGTGTTGTAGGGTATAAAAACGGTAAATAATGTAGCTAGAATCATCCAAATACCGAATATAGGGAGATGTCATATGGGAGTTATGCGAAGACAATTTTCTGGCACATGCTGCAGTATCCATTACAAACCTCCGCTATCAAATTTTAAACATTTCTGGCGAATAATGTCGCTAAAATCATCAAAATACCGAATATCGGGAGGTACCGTTATATGAGGGCTATACAAAAGGTAGACCTACATTATTCATTTTCATACCTAAATTCCTGCAAATATAATATACATTTGAGTAAAATTTTATCAACCCCATATTCGATATTTTCATGATTTTAGCGACAATATTCACCGGAATAGTTTCAAATTTAGTTTCTGAAGTTCGTAAAAGTAAGACAGAAAATTGTTTTTGCAGGTCCACGTCTTCGTATAACCACCATATTTTGATGATTTTAGCGACACTATTCACCGAATTTTGTTTTTTTTTTCAAGTTTCGCATTTGAATATTGTAATGGTTTATGACAAAAGTTGCCTGTACAAGTTCACGTCGTGGTATAGACCCTCGTGTAAAACCTTTATTCGGTATATTTAAGATTTTAAGAAAAATTTTACCCAGTATATTTTTTGACAATTGCCAAATTCGTTCCAAATGATGGAGGATATTCAAAGTTCGACCCCGCTGAACTTACAGCTTTTTATTTGTTTTTTTTTTTATAACTGACAAAAAGTTAGTTGATTTGCATTGCAAACTTTATTTATAACAAATAATTTTTAGCATATTGGTAAGGTAGAAGGCATGACCTACTGGTAATGTGGAGGGTACGTAGTTGTACTGCTGAAATAACATGCGTGCTTACCCAATTTGAGCTTGGAATCCCCAAAATTATTTTCGAGCTACATTTTATAATTTGTAAGTGGCAACAAAAAGCACGGAGAGTTTTGAAACACACAAAATGACATGGCAATCAAGATTTCAAGGGTCACTTATAACAGATTTCAGTTAATTGTTCTTGTTTTGAATAATTTTTGGTAATTAGAAATCAATTACGTTGTTTCAATAGCAACATATTTGTATCTTGTTGGGATTCATGCGAAATAGTCTACAAAAATCTCTAGAGCTATGCGTCCAAAATTTGTTCACGTTCTAATTATTGTCAGTTGTGTCAATATATCTCAGGTATGTAATTGTAGATATTAAAGTTCAAAACAGACCATTATAATTTGTGTATAGTTCTCGTAAGAATATTTATCCTCTGCCTTGCAAGCGAAGACTGTACGTCCATTATCAGAAAGAAGAAACATTTTTATGCATTTTGTTTATTAATTTTTTGTTGTGTAACGAGGCTTTCTTAGCGGCTGAGGTAAGCTCCGCTGTAGCAAGCGTGTTGATTTACATACTAACTACAGTAATTTAAATACTTATTACAGGGTGGGATAAAGAAACTGCAACGAAGTCAAACGCCATAATTTTTACATTCTATTTTGAATGAAGGCAAAAAATATCGGAAATAGCATCAAATTTTAGTCACCTTGGGCAGGACTTATGGCCTTCAACCGGCCAATGAACGGTCACACGCTGCCCGAATGTTAATCTGCGATATTTTGGCCCATTCCCGGCGAAGCGCTTGCTTGAGATGATCGACACTTGGGTATTTTTAGTGCCTACCTTGCTTTCCAAAATACTCCAGACACAATAGTCCAACGGATTGGTATCCGGAGATTTTGGTGGTCATTGTGCGCTGGAAAGGAAGCAAGGAACCTCATTTTGTGCGGTCAAAATGTTTTCGTACCCAAACCCTTATATACCCTCCAGAATATTTTCGCTATAATATTCGGCATTTATTCTGATTCCACGGTCTATTAATACCAGCGGAGAGGGACCATGGGCTTTTATGGCGGCCCACACCATCACCATGGCGGCGCTTGAGTTCTGGTGGCCAACCGAAGGTGGACATTTTCAGCTGACCTCTTTGGCAAGTAAACACGATAATTTTGTTTGTTTACAAACTGGTGAACTGCCGAATTTGGTTTTCTCACCGGGAAAACCAAATTCGGCAGTTCACCACTTTCGTCCAAGCGAAGCAACTCTTTAGCTTCTTTGAGTCTATTTTCTTTCTGTTGCGGTGTAAATTCTTGCACTTTTTGGAATTTCAATGGCTTTACCCCGAGCTCATTTTTCAATACTTCATTTCAATTTTTTTTTTTTTTGTCGAATGGAATATTGCGATATGTTCAGTTCACGAACCATTTTTCGGCCATTGCGACGAAGGTTTCGATCAAGTCTCTTCTTTACTTTTCGAACCATATCTAATGATGTTGCTGTTTTCTTCCTTCCACTTCTTTGACGTCGGGCTACGCTACCAGTATCACGGTAACGAACGATGGTAGGAGACACAAAAGATTTTTTCACATTTAAATGCTGGAGTGCTCTAACGATAGCCACTTGTGGTTTTCCAACCAATATAAAGAAATCACACGATCATGCTTGAATTCCATCACGAATCTTTTTTTTCTGGAAAATTCTCACCAAAATGCTTTTGTACGCTTGTAAACAATAAATGAGTTGTCACCGGCATAATTTTAACAGCTGTCTGCGAGTGGCTTAGAAATGACAGCAGTCTGAAGTTCGTTGCAGTTTTTCATCTCACCTTGTTGATTCCTTATTCCGCATTTTTATTTTATATAAATAAATACCATTTGTGGCCATGTGGCTGGGAATATGAAAAATCCCACCAAGCCAAATTTGATAGACTATTACACATAAAGTATCAGACATCCTCCATCGATGTCACGGCCAGAACAAAGGTAAAAATTTTATTAATTGTGGTTTTTTTTTTTCGAATGCTGTAGGTTTCAGTAAGATTTACCATTTTGTATTTGAATTGCAATTATTAACTCCAACTTTTTTGTGTCCTTTTCTTTATTCCGCTTTCATTAGGCAGCGAAACGACCATTTATCTTGAAATTTCACAATGTAACCTGCACGAACTATGATGACCTGATAAAGAATATGAATGCAATATCAAAATGCTGTCCACTAGTCGCTATGCTTACACCTTGATGATCGAATTTAGTTTCCAGTGTCCACCAATACTCGACTGATGAGCCTGTATAGATTAAAGCCGAATGGTAAAACTGTCAAACTTTTGATGTCAAATTCATTTGATGTGACATGTTGCAACACACTGTCGCTGTGCCGGTAAAAAAGTCAATCCTGGTGGAAATGACACGAACCAGTAATTTTCCATTCACGTGCCCTTTGAAAGCGGTAGTACGCACTGTGTGATCTAAAAGTTTATTCTAATTGAATTTCCTCCAATTCTAGTATTATACCTATAAGGTTGAAAATTTGATTATAACCGAAGGAACGCTTCCTCCATATTATGGTATATTTGATTTTAGCGATTACATGGAATTTATAGCTAAACATGGAAAACTATTGACAAGAGCCGCTTTTGAAGGTAGCGATACCGAAGGGAAGAAAATCCTAAGGGTTTTCGTATATGCGCAGTACTTCAGTTGATTTTAATTTGGTGAGGGAAAATGTAATAACTTGAAAGTTC
Source organism: Musca domestica (assembly GCF_030504385.1). NCBI lineage: Eukaryota > Metazoa > Arthropoda > Insecta > Diptera > Muscidae > Musca > Musca domestica. Next base: position 877,377 of record NW_026712309.1, on the reverse strand, counting down.
GACATACACTGCATATACTTTGAAAATAAATAAAACTTTATCTGAAGTCAGTCGACTGATATATAACCACAGCACATGATCATTTATTAAGGTAATAACTTTTTGGGAAAGATACCCGAAAGAGTGGGTCGGTTATAAGCTAGATCCCTTATTGGCGGAATTATAAAGATAAGCCAAGTTTGAAGAAATCAATACAACTTTCACATTTTGTAAGAAGTGTTACTATTCATACAAGGATTTATGGAGAGATATATTGTTTATGGGAATTCATACTAGGACGGTACGAAAAGTTTTAAAATGTACTCAATTAGTACGCTCAGAGGAAGCAGTAGAGCTGAATTTTTTAAATTTGGAATGAGAGTCACTGATGGAATGTACACCAGATGTACCAAAGGGTTGTGTACTATGAGTGTACAATTGGAATTTGGAAGAACGGATGGAGCTGGAATCCTGAGTTTTCGAAAAGTAATAAAGGTATTAAATTTGGTACAATTTGGATTTAGGTGAACCAATAGAGTTGGAATTCTAAAATCTAGAAATAAGATTACTATTGTATTCTAGGACTGTGATGTATATGGGTTGTTTTGGAAATTTATACTTATGTGAACTAAGTGGTACTAAATTTGGTAAAAAAAATTTAGGGTGAACCTAAGAGTTGGAATCCGTAAATTTGAAAGTAAGATATCTTTTGGACTGTTTGATGAAGGTAATTATGAAAATGTGTACTTAAGTGTACTGAATAGTACTAAATTTGACACAATTAGGATTTGGGTGAACGAATAGAGCTGGTATCCTGAAAATTGGAAAGTATATTATGTAGGTAGTATTGAAATTTGATCCTAGGTGTACTAAAATGTACTAAATTTGTTACATTTGGGTGAGCCGATAGAGCTGAAATTCCGAAATTTGGAATTAAGATTACTGTTGGAGGAATATAGGAAGCTTTGGAAATTCGCACTTTTCTGTACTATATGGTACTAAATTTGATACATTTGGTATTTAGGCGAACCAACAGGATGGAATCCTGAATTTGGAATTGGGGTTACTTGGGGAGTGCAGTATTGGGGTATGTTGGAAGTTTTAGAAATTTGTACTTATGTGTACTAAATAGTACTAAATTTGTAACAATTAGGTTTTGGGTGGACCGATAGTTCTGGAATCTGGATACAGGGAAAGACGATTTCTATTGGATTGTATTATGCAGGTTGTTATGGAAACGAGTACTAAATGGTACAAAACAAGTTTGTGATGAAGACTTGGTTTTGGAAATGTGCACGAAAAGTACTAATAGTACTTTCATAGCTACAATTTGGTATTGTGTGAACAGATAGTGCTTGAACTCTGGAATTTGGTATGGGTCACTGTAGCCTTGGATTGTGTAGCCTTGTTTCGAAAATTTTTTCGAAAAGTACTGGTTGTTATTATAATTGGTATTGAGTGAAAGAATATAGCTGGAATCTTGAAATTTGACATTGGGTCTCTTTTGGTATCGGGAATTGAGATATTGAGTGATTTTACAAATACTTAGTGGTACAAAATGGGTATGGTGTGAAGGGATAAAGCAAGAATCCCGAAATTTTTTATGGATGTCACTGTTGGTTTATTGGGTTGAGAAGGAGTATCATACTACGATTGGTATTGGAGGAAATTATAAATTATATCCTGAAATTTTATTTTAAGTAACTGAGGTTAAGATATGAAATTTGGTTGAAAATGCATACTAAATATGCGAAAGTACTAAATGGTACTAAATTTGTATTGGGTAAAGGTTGGAGCTGAAATCCTCAAGTTTATATGGATGTCACTGATGGTGTCTGAAGTTGATAGAAGAAGGTGGTTTTCGAAATGGGTACTATGAACGTACGAAACGTCAAAAATGTCACAAATGCGCAGTTGGCGGCTCGATTTCACTGTTGGTGACTATGTTGAAGAAAAGGAAGTGGTTTCGGACATGGGTAGTATAACTGTCATTTGGGATTGGGTCTTAGGGTAGAGCTGGAATTTTGAAATTTGATATGGAGTCCACCAAATAAGACACCCATATGTCAAAACTGTAAGACAACTGTGACACACATCCACTGTACGACTTGTGATCCAAACCCCCAGCTTTTCCTAACGCATTCCTCAATGAAAAGTGTGCAATTATATCCTTTTTAGTACGCTCGATTTTCTTGCCCCAGATTTAGCGCTGATCCAAGATCATACCGAAGTATTTAACGCATTGATCTATTTTTCGTTTCCTGGCGAATAATACAGTTTAGATTTACAAGTTTAAATTTGAAAGAAATTTACCACTGATCCACTAAGTCATCGGCATATGCCACTCCCTTTTTTCGAAGTTGGTCGAAATTCACTTCATTTCATTTTTCTAGTCATTATAGAAGAAATACCAGAGTCATAGAGAGCATTATGGATCTACACCAGTTTACATTTTTAAATACCCAACCATTTCGAGGAAAGCTGTTCAAGTAAAAATGGAGTTTTTCCATTTTATACCCTACATCACATAGTGGTAAGGGTATTAAGTCTTTGTGCATTTGTTTGTAATATGGAGAAGGAAGGGAGATAGACCCATAGTTACTTTTGAGGATCTTCATAGAATCACTTTCTGAGTCGACTTATGCATGTCAGTCCGTCTGTCCTCCCGTCCGTCCGACCATCAGTCGGTTCACGTATCTCTGTCAACAAAAATGCATGTCGCATTTATAATCCGATTGAGATGAAATTTTCCAAGTAATATTTGTTTGGCCGAAGGACGGAAATTGGTGAAATTTGTGATAATCGGATCAGATTTAGATATAGCTCCCATATATCTTCAACCGATTTTGGGTTAATTGTGCACCAAATGGCCAATATAAGTCCAAATGACCAGAATTATGGTACATCCCACAGAATTGAGTCTACAAGAGCGTACGTCAAACTTCGTGAAAATCGGTTCAGATATAGCAATAGCTCCCATATCTATGTTTCATCGATTTGGGTTTAAGTCCCGACCGAATTCCGTCTAGAAGCAAGTATGTAAAATTTAGTGAAAATCGGTTCATCCAATTTGGGTTTAAGTCCCTCACATTCGTAATATGCATTCGACAACAATGATATTTGGTACCAGATATCTTATAGAGCTCGGAAATGCCTTTGACAGATTTTATCGAAAACGGCTAAGATTTGTATTAGCTCCCATATATCCTTAATCCGATTTCATGTTTATTGTGCAAATAATGGCCAATATCAATCCAAATGGAGTGAATTTGGCACTTACGTTTCCATTTTTAAAACTCGGCTCCGATATATATTTTTTAATACAATCCTTCTCAAAGTGATATCATTCACTCAAAAGCAATGCTATTGTATAACAGTTTAAAATGTCTCCGTCAAATTTAGTGAAATCGATTCAGAATTGGATATGCCTCCTATATATTTGTTCCGTCTGAAACCAAACTGTAACTGCTCTAAAGCCAAATGTTGATAGGTGGTTTGATCTACTTCAAATATTCTTTTCGGGAGCTCTAATAAATATGCATAGTGGTGTAGGGTATCATATAGTCGGTGCCGCCCGACTTTTGACTTTTCCTTACTGGTTTTCTCAATGTATCCGACAACTTCGTGTAGGGCTGTCTACACCGACCGACCGAACTGTTATGGACAAGGTACCAGAGAGTGGGCTATATATCCAAGTTTAATTTTAGATTTTGGGTAAATTAAAATATTGAAGCAAAATTCGAGGGAAATTAAAGAAGAATTTCAATTATAGAGCGTAAGGTCATTAAGCTGAAGGTACATGAAGTAACCAAAATTGATGGTTATATGTTTTATTTGGTTTATTATCTATAATTGCACCATCTCTCTGGCACCACCCACAATACTATCGACCTGAAACTTTTTTCATTACTTCGATAATTACACAATAAATATATTTTCAAAAATATCCGCAATTTCGTTACAAAATATAGCTTAATCGCGTTAAGCAAACTAATATATATTTTGTTACGCTATGCCATCGCCGTGTTTTACTCGCTGGCATTAAATTAACGTTAATTTCCAAACAATGCCATCGTCAATTACCCATGCGGCGGATATTTAGGTAAGCACTGCTGCATTTTGCTGCAATTAAGAAACATGAAAGACAAAATTTTATGCAAAAAATATAATAACCGCAAATAAATGAAATACTTTGAAAGTTTAACTTTTTTTGCGATTTAGTGCTCAAGTGGGTGGGGGTGGCAGGTTTATGCATGCGGTGTCACCCACCCAAACTGAGACCACCTCATTTTCTTTCACTACCTTTCGCGGCGATCATTGACTTTGTCATCGTCATAGACGTCATGTTCGGCAGCAACATGAACATAAAACAAAAGTTTAAAACTCAATTTATGAACTTGCGGAATTCTTCCAAAAAAAAAAAAAAAAAGAAAAAAAACCCTGTAGCGTGAGAAAATTTTAGCAGGATTTTCGTTTTTTGAGCATGTCTTCCTACTCGACCTTTGGCCCATAAAACGCGACACATTAAAATTGCGTGTCACTGCTCGTTAATAACGCGCAACAACGCAGCTCACAATCACTGCTAACACACACATACACATCGCGCATACATAAAACACCATTAAGAGAAAGAGAATTCATAGCTTCCAACCACAGCGCAGAAAGCCTAAGTGAATTATTAGAGCACAAGTTCGGCCAAAAAAAAAATAATAAATGTAAGGATGAATCCCGAAAGAATAGAGATGACAATTCTGGAAAATTATGTGGTTATTGCCGAGATCTTGGTTCACTTAATTGTGTTACCAATGCGTAGTCAACCCTTAACCCTGATCAAATCGAATGGCCTGCTGTTCAAAAATACCGAGGGATAATCAATAAATCTAAAGCAAAGATGTGTAGCATACTTTTCGCCTCACTTTATTTGAAGACTAACTCCATCGTAGAGAAGTGACCAGCCAGTTTCTCCACCATACTATGGAGGGTGTATTAACTTGTCATTCCGTTTATAACTCCCCGAAATCTCATGTCAGATCCAACAAAGTATATATATTCTTGATCAGCGTAAAATTCTAAGTCGATTTAGCGATGTCCATCTGTCTCTTGTAATCACGCTATCTTTCGAACGATTGACATAGAAGCTAAACTTTTGCACACATGTTTCTTTTTCGAGTAGGCAGGTTAAGTTCGTAAATGGGTCAAGTAGGTCCACGTTTACATATAGCCCCCATATAACGGTACCTCCCGATATTCGATAATTGATGATTTTAGCGACATTATCCAACGGAATTGTTTCAATTTTCGTATTTGAATTTTCGTATGGTGCTACATGTCTTCGCACAGCTCCGATATAACATACCTCCCTATATCATATTTTTGATAGTTTTAGCTACATTATTCACCATATCAAATCTTGGACCTATGTAGACAACTTTATGCCTTGATAAATCTGGGGTTACAGCTATATGGGGCTGATATAGACATTAAATATATATGAGTAAAATTTATTTCCACAGGCGGAAAATAACAGATAGACAGACATCGACATTTTACGCTGATCAAGAATATATATACATTGTGGAGTCTAAAATGTATATTTGGAGGTGTAACAAACGGAATGATAAGCTAGAACGGTAGAACTTTCCCATATCAAAACGTATTATTCGTGTCTTCAACTATTAGCTCTTCTTTCATATTCTGGTGAATTTTTCCTGTCATTATTTTTGGTGTATTTTTATACCCTCCACCACAAGGTGGTCAGGGTTTATGTCTTGTGCATTTCCTTGTAACAGGCAAAAGGAAACGAGATAGACCCATAGTTCCTTTTGTGATCTGCTAGAATCACATTCTGAGTCGATTTATGCATGTCCGTCAGTCCGTCTGTCTGTCAATGTATTTTTCTAAACAAAGTACATTTTGCGTTTATTGCCCTATCCAGATGAAATTTTGCACAAATCATTGTTTTGCCCAAGGACGAACCCTTTTGAAATTGGAGATAATTGATAAAAATTGATACAGCTCCCTATATATCTTCGTCCGATTTGCCTTTTATTGTGCACCAACGTGTAATATCAGCCCAAATATGTAATTTTGGTACTTGCAGGCAAATTAGGCCTGAAAATAAGTATGTCCAATTTGATCGAAATCGCTTTAGATATAGCTATAGCTCCCATATATATTATTCATCCGATGTTATTCTTGTCCTCCGCAGCCGTAATATACATTCTGTAACAACAATATTTGGGAAAATATATCAAATACAGCTCTGAAAACCTTTGCTAAATTTTATCGTGATCGGTTCAGATTTGGAGCTATATCCACTCCAATTTATATCACTTCATCCGATTTACTTTTGATTGTGCACCAAACGTTCTAATATTTGCTCAAACTGGATGAAATTTGGTATTTACGACCGAATTGAGCCTAGGAGCTAGTATGTCAAATTTGGTGAAGATCGTTTCAGATATAGCTATAGCTCCCATATATATTGTTTCATCCGCTTGTTATATTTGTTATCCACAGCCGTAATAATCACTCCGTAACAACGATATTCAGGGAAATATATCAAATACGGCTCAGAAATATCTTTGTCAAATTTTATCGAGGTCGGTTCAGATTAGATATAGCTCCCTACATATGTTTATCCGATTTCAAATTAATTGTGCACCATATGGGCAATACAAGTTCCGAATTTAAAAGATGCAAATGTTTCGGCATATAGGACTCAATATGCCGAAACATTTGTATCTTAATTAACTTAATTAACTTTAAATTTTAATTAAAATCAGATGTATGATTGAATTCTCCCATAAAACTTTTAATGTTGTAGGAGCTCTAATAAATAGCAAAGTGGTGTAGGGTATCATAAAGTCGGCCCCCCGACTTAGAGAATTTCTTTACTGGATTGTAAGTGAAGGGCCTTCAACGACTTAAAATTTTTTATATTTTTTTTTTTTTTTTTCATAACATGTAAGACATCTTATAAGATTTTTAACTATTATTAGAAATGTTCAGTCCCAATATTAAAAAATCTTTTCTTACACTTAAATCCCTAACAAAAACCTACCAACAACGCACATATCCTCTAGCAACACTTGGTTCTGTTAGAATGAACGGAATTTTACCAAGAGGCGAACCCCCCACCCCCAATACTACTACCACAACGCGACGAACAAAAAGCCGTCTGCCTTTGTCGAGTATAGAAAGGCAAGAGGTTAAAACCAAAATAAAGTGTTTGGCTTTTTATACGTTTTTTGTGACTTTAATTGCCAAAAGACTAATGGCATATAACATTCGCTGCTTCTGCTCGTGCCACCAAGACTGGCAAAGGACAATGGCTGGCTTTCTTCCGGCGTTACAACATAACAGCCGCTGTGTCTTAACTCGAAAGCAAAATGTGATGACATACAGACTGGCATTTACATAACCTTAGCCACAGGGACACAATGCTTTTTGTTCGGAGGAATTTAGGCATAGACCACCCAAAACGCCATCCAACCCCAAAAGATGCGTGGCAGTGTGTTCTTTAAAGTTGAGCAAGAAAAAAACGCAAGAATAATGACAGCCTTTTAAACGAAAATGAAAATTTAAAAAGTTGTTAACCCAAGCCCTGTTATCGCGACCTGTGACACAATCGCTTAAGATGGCCAGTTATATTTGGCCGCAGTAGGGTTTTGTTCGTGAAAGAAAGTTTTCCAAAAGCTGATCTC